>NC_132890.1:34882322-35214822 GCF_030463535.1 Salminus brasiliensis
CCATCTGTGGCATTGAACACATATGTGAACTAGGGGCAGTGAGCACACACACACACACACACACAGAGTGGTGGGCAGCCAACTCCAGTGCCCGGGGAGCAAAGAGGGTGAAGGGCCTTGCTCAAGGGCCCAAGAGTGGCAGCTTGCCGAGCCCGGGCATCGAACCCACAACCCTGTTATCAATAGCCCAGAGCTCTAACCGTTGAGCCACCACCGCCCCATACACCCCATTTGGTACATAGACACATACCAATCATTCAATAATAATAAAGTGAAATAATAATCTATACAAACATCTCTTAGTTCTAATCTCATAATCATGCTGTTAGAAGTGATGATGATGATCCATGAAATAATCCCAAATTCCCAGTTCCATATAACCTTTGACCCTTATTCTAGCTTACATAACCTCATATGATGTGTCTCACTCATTAGGATTTTCCACTCTTGGACATACTCCCAAAAGGCATAAACGCCATAAAAGCCACTCCCGCCCATGTCTCTCCAGACATTCCAACACACTGTGCCCCGATGGTTTAGATATAAGCGCTGTCCTGAAGTGCTACAGGTTTCAAATCTATGCTTTATGTGAAACATGCACATACTGTAGGCTGTCGTGAAGTTCACTCTACCCATGTTTAAGTGCCTTATACATTTACTCTACACACTTTTAAATATGTAAGACACACTCCCACACACACATGCCCCCCAGCCATGAAATCGCCCATAAAGTGAATATTTCTGCATTACACACTGCTATGAAATGATATGTGCAGCTTCTGACAGGTTCATGAAATGCCCCACACTGCCTCAAAGCATCATTAGAGATTCAGCAAAATACTCGCTAGATCTGCCGAGTACTAATATAAGCAATATACAGTGCTGGTGCTTACTGAATATGTAATAACTGACTAATTAGCCTAGGATTCTAGGAGTTTTAGTTTTAGGGTTTTATAATAATAATACTAATAATAATACTAAATTTAAATGTGCACTGTTCTCATTCTCTATGACATTAATCTGACCATTATCAGTTATTTTACACATATTTCTCGTTTCTGACTCCGTTTTCTGACTTCTGTTTCTTCTGCTTTGTTTACGTCTTGTTCTGGTTTCTCTTCTGTTATTTGATTTTTCCCTTCATATTAAAACCTTAATAAGTTTTACACCATGTCTATCAATTTCTAGCTCAAGTGCATTTTCTCGCTGCCCTGTATCTCCATTTTTGCCGTTTTTCAGTTTTTGATATTATTTGAATCCGGCAGTTGTTCTTTACAGCATGCCAAATCCACTGTAATGGTCAAGGGATGAACCAGGACTAAAAAAAAAAAACGTTTCGAGTCGGTGTGGAACTACTAGCGCAGACAACAAACCGAAGCACAACGAATAAAGCTAACTGAGCAGAAATGCACGACTACATCAGAAACCACAGAACCAAGATCAACCAGAGGCCAGACAGACAACCAACCAAGCAAACAATGCAAAAGGGCAAAGCCAGAAATGAGAAAATGCTAGAACAAACAGGGATCTGTACACGGCAAGGGAAACAAGGAGACCACTCGATATGGCAATACTTCACAAAGTAACTAACACACTAAACAGGTATATATATAAATAAAGGGTAGTGATTGCAAACAGGTGTGTGACCAGTATTCCAGTCAGTTTGAATGGGAGAACAGTCTCTGATTGGCTGAGATGGGTGGTGTGATGGTGATGTCATGGGGGCAGTGGTGGCTCAGCAGTTAGCGCAGCAGGCTACTGATGACAGGTTGTGGGTTCACTACCCGGGGGGCTTGGAAAGCTGCCACCGTTGGGCCCTTGTCTACACTCTGGGTGTGCTCACTGTCACTGTGTGTTGGATCACTAGTGTGTATGTGTGTGTGTGTGTTCACTGCACGCATGGTTTAAATATGAAGGCCAAATTCCATCTGTAATGGTTGTCTTGTCCTTTATTATGAGGTGAGGAGCTGCTGAGGTAGAACAGGGCAGAGTGACATCAATAACTTAATTGACCAATAGAAATGATCCAAAATAATTCCAAAAGAGATATTTGTTTTACACTGACTTCCATTGAAATTTAAGAGGATAAGTATTTACATGTAGGTTAGGAGTCCAACAGTAGGAATATTTCTACCCAGGAAGGCTAAACATGGTCATTTTGACTGCTTACAATAAACTCAGGTCTTTTTTGCCGCTCTGGGTGTCCGAGCATGTCATTACCACGGCAACACAGCTGCGTCTCGTTTCCTTCAGAGAATAGCTAAACGTAAAAATAGGTTCAGATTTACCAGCAGAGCAGATGAAGGTGGGAAATATCCTGTGTTAGGTACTTTATGTGTAAAATTAGCTACAAAGAATGACCATGTTCACATGAAATCTAATGCTGTAGATACTATTATTATCTGTTAGGCTATGGCATCATGCATTTTCTGGTATTCGGGGAAGAAATATAATTTTAATTCTCATAAAGGCCTTTTTTTCCATCATGTTTCAATAAAATAGAGTCTAATCTACTACTGCTGCTGCAGCTGTGTACATAGCTATATTTCTGTAAAATATCTTAATAACAATGAATGTGATGATAAACTATCCCACAACCCCCCTCCAACGTGATCTCACATCTCAAAAAAGTCAGGTAAACATGCCCTCCCACCCCACCTGCCCCTAAAACACACACACACACACAGGCCAGGCCTCTCTAAGAGCCTCTGCTCGAGTTGGCCGATGGATTCCCACCACCGCTCCTCGTCCGGCGGTGCACCCGTTCTATTTATCGGCGGATTACCGCTTTTGTATGTTTCAAATTTGACGGCTGCTCCTTTCAGCTCCCCAGCGTGGCGGCCCTGCGATAAGACAGATATGGCTTTCTAATCTTTTTTCCCCTGCCTAAATCCCTTCCAAATCTGCTATTTTTTCTCCCCCTTGCTCACTCTCGCTTGCTTTTTCTTTTACACCCCCCTCCTCCAGCCTTACCTCCCGTCCCCACTTGCTGCCACCAGCACTGCTGCTACCTCCCATCATTCCTGCTAAAGATTAGAGTGCTTTGTGGCACCACTGCTGCAGCTGCAAAGTTCTAGGAGGACGGCGCGACCACGGGGGCCAAGCTTTTGACAGGCGTTGACTTGCGGGTTCCGTTTGAAAGCGCGCCGCACCTCGTTGCTCTACCGGCGTGTGGCTAAATAGGGAGGGGGGTGTGACTTTATAAATAGCGTAGGATGAAAAAATAAATATATTAAACTGCAGGCTGTCGTACGCTCGCGATCTCGGGACGGGATTTTGCCCTTATATACGCACGTGACTGAGATTTCCCTTTTAGCACTTCTTCCAACAGGCGTTCACAGAAGGCCAGGACCAGCCATTGAGCGTGAGGGAGAGCATGTCCCAGTTCAAGTCCCACAGACATATCATTAATATTAGCAGCACACGCTAACACACCACCACCATGTCTGTCAGTGTCACTGCAGTGCAGAGATTCACACACCACCCAAATCCTACCTGCTCTGTGGTGGTCCTGGGGGTCCATTGAAGAACAGGCTGAAAAAAGCCTAACTAGCAAAGTATGTAGTGAAACGGATGGATACAGTCTAAAATTATAGAACTACAAAGTGCTCCTATGTGGGATGTAGAGCTGATAATTGGGCTGAGTTATATTTACCTCATAACTCTGGTTTTATGCATGTTGTTTGGTGTATTATGAATAAAAGTAAAATAATAATGATAGATGAATAATGAATAATATATTAATAAAATAATAATAATTTTAATAATATTGATAATTTTATTCTATATTTTTATATGTACTTGTGAGTGAAAATGAAGGTTGCTTCATTGATTGATTGATTGATTGATTGATTAATTGAAGCTACACAAACGTCCCATTGGGCATGCTAGACATCACAGGTGGGGCTAAGAACACAGGCGGCACCAAAGCAGACAGATCCATTATAAAAACAACAACAAAAAAAAAAAACAACATACAGGTAAGACCAAGAGTCAACATCAGAACTACTACAAAGAAAGAAGAACTGACCCAATCAGACCTGACAGGTATGCCTACATCTGAAACCCAAACTCACAAACGTAGCTGTAGACCAAGGCTGCTCAATCCTGGTGCTGGAGATCTACCACAGAGTTTAGATCCCCCCTGAATCTAACACACCTGATCCAGATACTGAAGGCCTTCAGGAGAGTCAGCTGTTTTGGATCTGAACTTTTGAGGGTGGTAGATCTCCAGCACCAGGAGTGAGCAGCCCTGCTGTAGACTATAATGTTTGAAGAGTGGCAAAGAAAGAGATCAAGAGAGAGAGGCAACATAATATATATATATATATATATATATATATATATATATATATATATATATATATATGCCTAACCCAAATATATGCAGAGCAACAGATGGTTATGACCTAGTTGTCATATACAGGGGTGGCCTATAGGGGGAGACAGTTTGTTGGACAATTCTATGGGCCTGTGACTGACAGCGGCCCTAAAAATGTATTAATTGAGTCATTTGTTAGAGTTATTAGAGTTATGGGGCCCAGCTTAATATCTTTTCATTGGGCCCACAATCCCTGGCAGCGGCCGGTTATTATATAACTGCAAATGTGAGTGGTTATGAATGGCCGGGGCTAGAACTGAAGGTAACCAATCTCAGTAGCAGTTGTGCTTGGAACTGTCCTCTGCTCTTGACGTAGGCTTTTGGACTGTAGTACTTCTGTAGTCCTGATTAGTAAGGCCAGGTGTCTTGGTTTCTGGTTGGATAGATGTGAATTGCTGAAGGGGGGCGAAACCAGCAACTAACTGGTTAAATGTACTGGGCATCCCTGACGGGAATTAGTGGTGCTTGGATCTTCTTTCTTAGAACTGTGAGGTTATTTATTACAATTGTGATGAATAATGAGATATAAATATGCTTCGGTAAGCATATTGTGGGTATTATTAATATTTAAAGAGCACTGGTCAACTCAGGTTTACGTTTACAGTATCTGGGCTATGTAGCAGGATTTAGCGCTGTGCAGTGTGTGAAATAAAAATAATTCTGTCTGCAATAAAATACCCCCCCCCCTCCCGCCTAAGGTTTAATTATGTATCATGTAAATGTCTTGTAGTATCGCAGTAAAATGCTACTGCTGCTGTAAAAGGAAGTTTCTAAATTGGATGCAGTAAAACTGCTTATTTTTACCTGCTTTTAAGGCGGGAAGAAAATTCTACAAACAATCAATCAATTGATTAATTGCCCGAGCGTCGGTAAATATCTGCCTATTTTGATGCAATTAGTACATCTGGACTTGAGAAAGACCAAGATTCTAAGGGGGGGGGGCATCCTCTTCGAGACAACACTGGATAGCACTGTTACGGTATAAGTAGGCCAGGTTAATTAGGAGGCAGAGCTGTCCATTAGCAAAAACCTGAAGATATGATACGTGTCATGCTACAGAGGTTATGGTCCGATATATATTGCTATATATTGTGTTTTTTCATAATGGTGGGACAACACTGCCATCTAGTGTTGGGTTTTTAAACACAACAATAAATGAACCACTGTCTGCCACCAATCTGTCCATATAAACTCTTAATTACAAATCGATATCATGTTTTTCAGAACCGATACAGTATTGCTAATAATATCATGATACTTCCATATATCTCAGTATTTTCTTACACTTTCACAAAGATGTAGAAGTCCCATCAATCATGCAGAGGACAGATTCAGCAGATAAGCTAATGTTAAAAAATGGATTGTGTGGGATATACGCTATATGTCAAATGTTTGTGGACACCCCCTCTCCTGAGTTGGGACTGAGACGGGGTGGTGACCATCCAACATCCTGACCTCACTAAAGCTCAGATCCTCACAGCAATGCTCCTTCAAAATCTAGTAGAAAGCCAACAGTTACTCCAACAAAAGCCTTCATTTATCATGGCCTTCATTGCATACGCAGATGTCCCAATACTTTTAGTGTCCATTACTGTATACAGTATGCTCAATATTAGAAGCTGTGGGCTAAAGAGTTCAACATGAGCATAAGGCAGGTTAAGAGCATCACTCACGGCGCTTCCAGCTTTTCAGTGTAAGCTAACTAACTAACATCATGGGCTCTGATGTAGATTCATGGGCGATGGAGCCATGATGTTGATTTACTGGATGTAGGCTAATCGAGATTAATTCGGCTGGTACAAAGCTAAATCTGACCGCTGTGTCCTGCCTGGCCAAAGCTTCCCAAAAGCCTGTCTCGACCCTCTTAGCACATATAGCCTGACCAGAATACACGCGATGGCAAGACCTAAGCTTCAGAAATTGATGGATTACCTATTAGCGTAGCAGAAGCGTTAAGCAAGCACAGATCCATCAGAAGTTGAGCATTTTAAATGAGCGTTGGTCAGTTTTTGGTACATTAGTGGCCTTCGGTCGAGCGGTAGTCATGTGCTATGGGCTCTAGTGCTTTTAGCCTAGCCACAGAGCAGAGGTCAATTGAAGCTCTGTCTGTTTGGGTGAGCGGAGAAGGAGGCAGAAGAAGGCAAAAGGCAGCAAGAGAGAGTCAGAAATGCATATTGATGCATCTAATCGCATTACAAGGTGCGGCTTTCATCCGAGCCCTGGGCGACAAGGTGGGGAAAGGGAGCAGAATAAAGACGCCAAAGTTTGTTGGCTTTCAAAAATGCAGCGAGACACCTTTTATCTAATGGGGTCTGTGTTTTCTCTCGCCTGTGCCTGTGTGTTTCTTAGCAATAAGGCCTGTGTGTGTGATGGTGTTGGAGGAGGTAAGCACTTTGTGCCACAGGTTCACAACATGCAGAAGGATTTTCTCCTGCAAAGAAAATAGACTGTCAGGCAACGGCATCAGATGCATGCTAACCAATTCCCTGCGAGTGTCATCTGGTTGATTCGCAAGTGTAACCCAGGGCTAACAATGCTTTTGAAGTAGAATGAAGAAACCTATAGATATCAGGAGAGATGGGAGTGTTTTGAAGTGCGGAACTCACAGAGCAGAGAAAGCCTTTTTCTTTTAGAGCATGCCTTTGTGCATGTGTGTGTATGTGTGTGTGTGTGTGTGTGTGTTTTCCAAAACTAGAACTGCATATTTTGATATAAAAATAACGCTACTTATGAATATCAATGCATTTCTTTTGTCAGCCAAATATACTTTCTGTTTAATGAGCTAGTTAGTTTGAGTAGTTGGGAGATGTAGCCCATTGTTAGCGAAGGACTGTACAGCAGTGAGACCCTTTGGATTTCAGACTTCCAAAGATGAGAAGTTTTAAAGCAAACCAAATGAATCACCATGTCCTCGTAAGGAATTTGGAGGCTTCTCAAATGAACTCTGCAATGAAAATTGTCACAGCAGAGTGTTCTCCTCTGTGACTGGGGAAAGGGTGCACTTGCTTTCAATTTGAGCCTATTATTTAAAACCATTAACTGAATAAAAGAAGAAGGTGGTCTCAGAGGCATTAACATGCGTCCTGGGTGATCTGATCAGCAGGGGGCCAGCACAAAATACAGGTGTGAACAATGATGCAATGTAATCCGATCACTCTGACCACATTTGAAGGTGGTCAGAGATGCATAGGACCACATTATATGAACACCAAAGCACCTTGATGCATCCCAGACAGCAAAGCCCCGCTCGTATTAACCACGTAATTGCCTGGGCCGCAAAATACATGGAGGCCACACCATGTCCGATACCAGTGGCTGTGGTTGTGCAGGCCAAACTAGATGCCTCATCTCGATTAATTAATAATTATTAATGTGCGCCATACCCCTATCCAATCCTACTTCAATCACCAGAGCTTACAGGACATGCATGTAAAATGCCAGGTGTGACCAGCTATGTGTTTTTGGCAATCATTTATGATGAGTGTGAGCGGGGCTGTAAAGAATTTTAGTAATCTTGATAATAGAATAGGACTCTCTGGACCCTATTGGCAGACGTGGGCTAGAGGGGTACAAAGCCCCCCAGTATTGAGCTGTGGAGCAGTGGAGGAACTGTGTTCTCTGGAATGATGGTTGGTGTTTGGGGAGGATGAAGCTCTTGTCACATCAATGCTCCTCCAAAATCTAGTAGAAAGCCTTCTTCTCTGGACAGTAGAGATTACAGTTACTCCAACAAAAGCAGGATCAGCTCTTTTTAACACCCTTGATTTCTGAAAAAAGAACGAATGAGCAGGTGTCCCAATACTTTTGTCCTCTGATTGTGAAAGTTTCTGGCCAGCAATCACAACGTTTAGCTAGTGTTTTTTAAGCTGTGACTGACCGAAATGCGGGACAAATACTAAGCATTCTAGATAGAACACAAATGCACACTTTGAGGCATGGCTGTTCTCCTCGCCGTCATCTGTTCATGTAAGCGAAGTGCTGGAATTCGAGTAGGAACGGTCCTCCTACTGGCATCTGCCAGTGTCTTGAAGAGAGTTAGAAAACTGCACTGCCTTGTTTCAAAAAGGAGCTTTCTGCGAGCGACGAAGGCGGAAACGCTGGCCACAATTCAATATGCATACTTGTGTTCAGAATTAGCATGCTTAGCTATCGTTAGCGAGATACAACAGAGCAAGGGGTTCATTTGGATTTGAGCCTCGTAGAGTCGGAACTGGTAAAGTGAGAAGTTAATAAATGACTCAGTGTCTTGAAAGAATTGCTTGGCTTTGGGATCCAATCGAATTGGTCATTTTACAATAACTTTCATCACTCTACTGGCATTGTTTTCCCAACGATGAGGGTAAAAAAAAAAAATAATAACTGGCCACAAAGCGAAGGATTCTGGCTGCCCATTAGAAAGCTTAGCGCCCAGTGGGTGTGCTAAGCGGTTTAGTTAGCATGCTCAGCTATAGTTCTGTCTAGTGGGTGGCCACGACAGCTAAGCATCCTAGTTTCAACACAAATGCAGATACTGGAACGTGCCATGTCTTCATGTGGGAGAAATGAAGGGAACGTCCTCACCTTGGTTTTCTTCCTTATGGGGAAAACCTTGCGTTTAGGCCGCCATGCTACAGAGAGGCCTTCAAAGATGTAGAAGCAGTGCAGTGCAAAATAGCTGAGAAAAGAAAGAGGAGGGAGAAAAATCATCCATCGGCAGGCGAAGTGGCCGGCGCTCTTCTGTTCTGTTCCATCCACAGCTTTGTACAGATTACATTTTATATGACAAATGTAGCGCAAAGCCGGCCACACTAAATCATCACGGCTTGTGCCTGGCAAAAAAAAAAGAAAAGAAAAGAAAAAAGGAGACAGGGCGAGGGAGATTTACTCTTTGTGATGGCAGTCTGCAATAGAGAGAGTCTCTTAATCAGCAGAATGCCGCAGAATTCCCCCTCTCTGGCCGAAGAATACCATCCACTGTCAAAAAAGCTCCGAGTCATACAGGCGCACTCCCGTACCCTCATCAGTCAGTGCACCGGCAGGCACCGATTACGCGGACTGTGATGACCACATGCACAAGCCACCTCGTCCAGATAATAACGTGAGCGATGATTTGGTGGCCCAGGATGTACAATATCAGCAGGATGAATTGAGGAGGAGGCAAGTTTCAGTTACGGCTGCGCTATTAAGAGAAATAAAATAATAGAGGTGCGATGCACTTTCGCAATTTATAATGTCAGTGTTTGGTGGAGTTTTTTTTTTTTTTTTTTGTCTGTCTCTCTCCACCAGGTGTCTTGGGGCTGGAATTATCCTCGATTATTAGGGACTAGGGAAATAAGTTTGCTGTTAGCTCAAAAATAATGCAATTACCAGCATATTAGCTCTTATCCCGGTGAAGGACATTGCGGCGTTATTACACATCATTAACAATAAATCAAACCTAAAGTTGTCAGGAAATTGCTTTATTTTCTTGTACAGACTTTCTTAAGTGGAGGTTATTGTGGAGAGCAACAAATTAAAGGACTGTGCTCTTTTCCAAAAGGAAAGCAATTAAGGACAAAGAAGCAAGCAAAGCCATTTACATTAGACTACTCTAGATCTTAAGCCAGCATCTCTCCTGCTAATACTCTTTCTCTCCCCTGCCTCCCTGCCTCCATGCCTCCTTTTCTTTCTTACCCTTTTGCTTCCTTGTCTGCCGTCATATTCTCCCTGCACTCTTAAAAAAAAGAGCAATGCATGTTTGCCTTGGAAGAGCTGCTTTGGTTACCTGAAGAATATAGATATTGTCCTGTTTACAGAACTGATGCAGTATGGATTCAGTAAAAGACCATATTGAGACAGCACTGATTGAGTAAGGGACAGTATTGATACAGTACTGATTCAGTAAGGTACGGTATTGATACAGTATTGATACAGTACTGATTCAGTAAAGGACAGTATTGATACAGTACTGATTAAGTAAATGACAGAATTGATACAGTACTGATTCAGTAAAGGACAGTATTGATACAGTACTGATTCAGTAAAGGACAGTATTGATACAGTGCTGATTCAGTAAGAGACAGTATTGATGCATTTCGGATTCAGTAAATGACTGTAATGATACAGTACTGATTTATTAAAGGCCAGTGCTGAAACAGTTCTGATTCAGTTAAGAATTGACACAGTACTGATACAGTTCTGATTCAGTAAGGGACAGTTTTGATACAGTACTGATTCAGTAAGGGACACTACTGATACTGTATTCAGCTCTTCTTGATACAGTACTGATTCAGTAAAGGACAGTCATGAAACAGTACTGTTTCATTAATGGAGACAGTATTGAGACAGTTCTGATTCAATAAGGGAGACAGTATTGATACAGTACTGATTTAGTTAAGGACAGAATTGATGCAGTACTGATTCAGTAAGGGACAGTATTGACTGTTTGGAAAGGGATAGCTCAATCTCTGTGAGCCAGGACGTTAAATCCAGGGAAGTGAGCAGGTATCCATGCTGGGCTTATAGCTAACCCTAGCTTGGGGAAGCACTGACAGGAAAAGCACTCCGGAAAAATTACCAAAAATAATTACAATGTTCTTGGCTTTCAACCAGATTTTGGAGATTATATGGATTTTATTGCATTCAAAGACAAGACCATTAGTGAGATCAGGATGTTGGATGATCACCACCCAAACTCATCCCTAACTCCAGGACTCAAAAGTACTGGATAGAGATTCCTTAGAATGTGTGTCCACAAACATTTGGACATGTGGTGTATGTGGACTGAACTGTAGATTTATTGCTAAATTCTGAATTGCCAACTGCAAGCTCTCTTTACCATGGTGTGTGATTCCCCTGGAGTAGTGGAGTAACCCGGTCCTGGAGGCCGTGGGAGATTGATGCCCCTACACCTTGCTGCATTTCCATCATTCCCAGAGAGGAATCCCTGACAGGGGGCCGATTACTCAGAACTTCCTCCACACCACACCCGGCGGGACATCAATTAGTGTCCCGCTTCAAAATGTCGCACCCTCCTGCCACCTCCCGCTCTTCTTTCTGCACATTTTAATTGCTGAGAAGAACGAAGCACAGTGGGAAGAAGGACAAGACAGAGGATGTGAGGGACTGTTTCTCATCCCTTACCTCAAGCTGTTTTCTATGATCTAGCTGTTGATGTACCTGATATACCCAGCCCCCCCACCCCCATCTCCTCATTTGTACTAAATGGAGAATATTGACATTCTCTCCATATTTGAAGGTGACGGATTTCTATGCAGAGATGCAGCATTGTAAGATCTTTAAGCCGCGTTGTTCATCCGCTGATAACCAGACGATGCCTCTTGGCGAAAATAACATAATGGGAATCCATTAACTTTGACGTTCATTTCGAATAACGACTTTAGATTTAGGTGGAAAAAACTCCACTGCTCATTGCATGTTCTACTTTCGAAATGCCCATCAAAAGTTTAGGGACACTTAGCCT
Source organism: Salminus brasiliensis (assembly GCF_030463535.1). Classification (NCBI taxonomy): domain Eukaryota; kingdom Metazoa; phylum Chordata; class Actinopteri; order Characiformes; family Bryconidae; genus Salminus; species Salminus brasiliensis. Next base: position 34,894,145 of record NC_132890.1, read on the forward strand.
AGGGGAATTTAACAGAACTTTTTAAATTTTTTTTGCGTTCTTTAGTGGTTGAAACTGTCAGCCCCTCGGTATCCGAGCTGCCGCCCACAGGCTCACATAAGGACTTTTCTTGGGTTTCTGTTCATGTATTGATTCATTGTATCAGTTCAATGTTTTGGTTCATGATCATGTGTTCGGTTCAGTTCGTTTGTTTTCTCATGAGTTCCTAATTTTGCTAAGTTTATCATGTCTTGTTTACGTAATGTGTTTCACCTAAGACCGGGGGTACTTAAGGAGCTCGGACACTGAGCTCCTTGCCGAGAATTGGATTGTTAGTTTAGAACCTCGAGGTAGCCCGAGACATGGATCACGGTTTGTTTAGGCCAGCTTTGGTTCTTAGTTCAGGTCCTCGAGCGGACCATCGATCGATCTTTGGATTTAGCAAGGCGCTTCCACTTGCTCCCTGGTTGTATCCTCGATTCTCGCTCCACGTCGCGTCTTCAGGTTTGGTCGGCCTAGCCATTTATGGTTCAGCGGCTGGTTCTCCAGCTCTCTTCCCCCAGTTTCGAGTAGTTTCTGCGCAGTTCACGCGCATCCTTGGTTTCCCCCATTGTCTCCCTAGGCACAGCCTGTAGGTTTTGTTTATATTCCCCCCGTCTCCTTACCCTGCTCACCCAGCTTAGCTCCCAGAGCCCCCCGGTCTGAGGTGTGCTTTGTGTTCGCCCTTTTGTTTGACAAGTTTACGTTGCTTTCCTGTTTATGCCTATTAGTTGCTGCATTACTGGCTTTCATTTGCTCATTGTATCATTCCCCTTTGTGTTATTAAAGTACTTGCATTGGACCCATCTCTGCGAGTGTTCATCCCTCGGTGTCTGGCCTAACCTGCCTTGACAGAAACGTCCAAGTTTTATGTACAGAAACTTACTAGTTTCTTTAAAAATAACATTTCATTTCTTTTCCAGAATAAACAGTGAGCCTACATGTGCAGTCTGAGTTTGCAGACCATGATAAAATATGGAATTTATTTTGGTGTTATTGCGCCTTACAACACTCTGCATGTACCTCTCCGCCATGAATGGATTTGAGAAATATGGTTTAGGGAGACCTTTCCTATTTCCTCATTGGTAGTTGAGGCAGTAAAACATGCCCTAACATAGAACATTATATTTATCCTGGTATAGTAATGGGAGTTCAGTACGTGGAAGGTAAGTAATGTGAGCCATAAAACCAAAACAGGACTGGAAACCAGTTCTTCTTTCTTGGCTGGGGGAAGAAATCTGGAACCAAGCTTTGTTCTTCAGTCTACCTTCACTGCTTTCTTCAGAATGAGAAAGTCTTGCTCCTTTATGCTGTATTTATGTTTTCCCGCATCTGTTCTAATGCAATCTGGTCGTCTTCAATGTTTCTAAGTTCAGCCTTGTCACTCCTCTGCTGCTGCGTTCTCCTTACTGGCTTGCTGTGGCTGCTGCCCGCATCAGATTCAAACCCCTGACCCTGGCCTACAAAGCCAAGAACGGACCAGCCAGCCTCTCCGTACCTGATGGCAATGATCAAAGGCCGATCTGCACCAAGAGTCCTTCCAGCTTCAAGTACAGCTCGGCTCGACCCGCCATCCTTTAAGATGCACGGAAGACGAGCGTCCAGACTTTTTTCTGTCCTGCACCAAAGTGGCGGACGAACTTCCCCTGGGTGTCCGAACAGCAGAGTCCAATGCTCGCTGTCCTCAAACCCAGACTGAAGACCCTCCTCTTCTGAGAGTACTTGGGTGAATAGTAGAGTTTTATGGTCTCCATATTGACTTGTGTTTAGTAGAGTCTAAACTTAGAGAGATCTTTAAATGTTTAGTCTGACACACATATCTTTATTCAAACTCACCCTCCACCAGCTCAATTTGTGCTCTCTCCGAGTTCATCTCTCGATATGACCTCGCTCATTAGCCTGCATGGCCACAGGTGAATGGCACTAGTGCGGTCTAGGGTGGCATGCCCACGGCTCACTCCCGCCTCCTCACCACCACATTTGATAGTGTATGACTTTACAGAAAAATAATGTCCGCTTGTCCCAGATTAGAGCAAGGTTTAATTTACGTGCTGTAATTTCGGCTAGGACGGAGGTCCGCCCTCAGTGTTGTCTACGCACGACGCACTTTGAAATTCACCTTTATTCACCTTGAGAAGCATTTCTCAAAACAGTATATCACAAAGACCACACTAGACCCTGCTCATACGAGACATAGGCCACAATCCCTACCCTCAGTAGCGCTAGGCTAGCTATGGTCCACTCCCTTGCGTGAGCCTGCTGGCCTGACAGAGGAGACACTGGAAGCGGTGAGAGAGGAGGCCGAAGTATGGCAAGTGAGCCAGAGTATACGCTAGGCTAATGGCTAGCTCCAGCTGTTAATGTGGTCATAATGTGGCTAATGTTCCTGTGGTCATTAGCAACCCCTGACTGAGTTGATATTGGTGTGTTAAAGCAGGGCAGTAACTTTATGGCCCTGTTTGGGTAGCGTCTTTTTGTAAAATGACCCGCCCATGATTAAGTCCCAATGACCAGCAGCCATTTCTCCAGAACATTGAGAGAATATGGGAACAGGAGACAGGGCTGGTGTTGCTCTTTAAAGCAACAATATGTAGCATTTTTGTACTTTAAAATAACAGCTACAATATCACGCCAATGCTCCACTGACCTTTATTCGGGAGAGTGGTGCTGCTATCGTTGCTACTTCGGGCTCAGCATGCTGCTGACCGCACTGTGTAACTCTGGTGAAGTGGGCAGGGCAACACTCTGAACTGTGTAACGATGCATAATCCGAGTCGTGTTCGTGTAAAATCCTATAATATGACTAACCCCCCCCCCCCTCCAGTCCACATGCTTCTTTACCTTTCTCAGCTTGTCCAGAAATGCATGTTTTAGGGGTGGCTCAAACCGCAAATTACACTTCCTGACTATAAGGGTTCTTGCATATAATTGCTTTAAAGGAACAGTAGCAAAAAGAGCTGCTTTAATTCTGAGTAATAAATAGAGGCTGGAAATGAATTATACATAAACCCACACAAATCTCATAACCTTGTCTCGGCTGTACGGTACAGTATGGCCAACATTGTGAAAACCTGTGTCCTCAAACTTCTGACATGAGACCAAATACCAGAGCCAAGAGAAGTAGAAGGGTGTGGAAAAAAAGTGTAGAAAAAAAGATGGACAGGCACTTATGTGGTCAGCATTCAGCCAAGATCGGGCTTTGTCCCAAATTAGTGCTGTCTCATCATTGGCTCAGCCGAAACGGAGGTGTGTGATTGATCTCGGGTCATTCTGGTATAATAACACTCCATCTGTCTCTGCTCTCTCTCTCTCTCTCTCTCTCTCTCTCTCTCTCTCTCTCTCCCTGTGATCAGACCCTAAAATCCACTGCATTCCACACAGATTAGGGCCTCGGAGATTGAACGCGGGATATGAACACCTGAGTGTCTATTCCGCTGTCTGTCCAGGCCGAGGACACCCTTTTGTCCTGCTGTGGCATCGCTGAGATATTGCAAATATTGCCTTGTCGTTTCAGAATCATCCTCGCATCAAAACCTTTCTCTGCGTTTTTTTTTTTTTTTTTTGTTAAGCGACAGATTTATTTGATTCAGTTTACCGGCAGAGGGAGCGGATTTGTCTCTCCGCCGGAGGACACGACTCTGGGTTCAGAAGAAAAGCAGAGCCAGTGCACAGAGAGATAAATAGTAAATAAATAAATAAGGATAGTATAATAATATGCGCTGAACCTATATTGACTTTAAATCCAGTGGCACCTCGCCCCTGTCAAGGCGTAATCTTTGAAGATGGATGCGGAAAGATTTGTCGTCATTTTTCCTTACTTTCCGAGGCTAACATGAGGTTCTTTTCTCTCTTTTTTTGCTGTTATTTTTGTAGTTTTTCCGTTTAAAGTTTACGGAAAGTAAGCCGACAGTGAACCGTTATCCGGGTCGACCTTCAAAATGAGGGAGATGCTTCCACCGATAAAGTTCCTCACGGGCAAGGTCGCAGCACAAAGGCTTAACAAAAGTATTTGTGTGTGTGTATGTGTGTTAATTCAGTAAACACACCCGACCGCCGAGGTGCATATGACCTTTGCGAGGACACCTCTCTCTCTCTCTCTTTCTTTATCGGTAGCTCTGGGGACATTGATTAGGTGGCAGAAGGAACAAATGACTACCGTTACCCACGGACAGCTCCCACTCTGGAGGAACAGTGCGATACGTCATCCCGGGGAAGAAAGGAAAAGCAGAAAGGAGGAACAAGGCACCTTGAAGGGGTTGAGCACATGGGAAGCGACAGAAAGGAAGTCATATCGAGCTGAGAAATCCAAAGGCCAGCTGACGTAACCAGTGTACTCTATAGGGATGCCACAGCAATTTCCCACGGCTCGCCCTCTGGCCTTCTGGGTTTGTCTGTGAGTTTGACCTTCCTTTAAAATTGTGGATGTTAAAGCTGGTATCCATCTCCTTGTCCAGTCACACACTGGAGTTCAAATTCAATTAAATGTCTGCTTGCGTTGAAAGCTTAGGCCATTTCAAACATGGCTCGCCAGCCAGCGGACATTAACACGGAATCGCGAAGGAATGAAAGCAGACGTAAGGAAAGCGGACTTGATTTGACCAAGGCCAGCGGCCAGCAGCCAGCAGTTGTTCCAATCACCATCCTCTCCCGTAGATTAGCACCTTAGAGAAGTTGCAGTGAAAATGTAAGGCTATCCTAACTAGTGGAGAAAATTGACTTATATTTTGAGAAACCCAGAGCCATGGGGTCCAGAACTGGCTTCAAGAACTGACTGTTCACTTGCTGCCCAATATATCCACCCCTTAACAGGAGCCACTGTAGATGAAGATGGTCAGTGAGTTTCACTTCACCACCAAAATGCACAAGGAACTGCCCAAAATGAATGGAAAATTAAAAACAGCTGATGTTCAGCTTTAAAATAACCAACCAAAAGCCTACCAAAGCATAATGAATGCAGATGCAATGATCACACACACACACACACTAGTGATCAAATACACACAGTTACAGTGAGCACACATACCCGGAACGGTGGGCAGCCATCGCTGCGGCACCTAGGGAGTACAGAGGGTGGCTCAAGGCCCAACACTGTCAGCTTGCTGTGCCTGGGCATTGAACCCACAACCCTGTCAGCAATCGCCCAGTGCTTTAACCCTTAAGCCACCACTGTCCCACTGAAATGGCCTTTCTAATTTACTGTACTGTAAATTCGGACCTACTACCTATGTCACTACAACACTACCAAAGTAGTGCGCTATATAGTGAATAGGGGACAGGCCAATAATGGATTGCTTTTTAAGACTACATATGTATTCAATTTAGACTAATATTTAGTCATATTAGTCATATACTCCTGATTCAGGAGTCAGGAGACTGGATCTTTAGCGTTGGAGTTAGTCTGATTAGGGATATTTCGGGAGGATATCCTTATATCCATTGGGAACTGTGGGAGGGTAATGGATGATGAAGAAGGAGAGGAGTATGTGGGGGATGAAGGTGAGGACAAAGAAGAGGAGTTTAAGGAGGGGAAGGAGGGTAATGAAGGTGAGGGTACTTGGAGTATCAACTTTAGGTGTGGGGGGGGTGATCACACAACAAAGAGGGGAAGGTGTTGACTCTCTGCAAAGGTGGGCGACCATCGGCACTTTCCAGAGGGTTAATTGTATTACCACATAGTTGGCAGTCAGACTGGCCACTTCAGGTTGGCAGACGAAGAGCAATCATCATACAAATAAAGGAGTAAGATGACCATTTGCTAACTTTCTATATCACTGAAACCATTAAAAAAGTAATGTTAGAAAGTAGCATATAATCTCTCAGTATGACAACTATTCATTTATCATAGATTATTTGATTTCATCAGCCGAAGAGATTCCAAACTGATGCAGCATCTACATACTCACTTCATTAGGAACTGCAGTTAGCTTTCACAACAGTGCACTTGCACTGAACTGCATCGGCAAAGGTTGGATCATTTGGGTCGAGGGCAGGAGAAACCCTGATCTATCAAAAGTTGAACCGTCAGATCAGATACAGTTCTGCCGCCTGTGCCAGATTACAATAGCATTACAATAAGATTAACGCAAAGCAGCAATAAACAAGTCATTCCGTGCACACACACACACAAGTGACTAACAGACCCTGACAGGCCTCCCAGTCTGCAGCCCCTTTCACAGGCCGGTAATTGAGTCCTTGACATGCGCTTTTAAAGCGCTTTTCCAGCCCCTAATCTGCCCAAGACGAGATTGAAAAATCAAATAAACAGATGTAATCTTGTCAAATGCAAGCGCGGCCATTTCCTCCAAGTTTAGAATTGTATCGCTGGCTTCGCCGGCCTGCTTCTCTCTCTCTTTTTGCTGCATGTGTTTTTAGGCGAGCCGAGAGAAAAGCGGCTTTTAGCGTTGCTGATGTGTAATCCTTTGAAATGCATAATCTGGAGGAAAACATACCCTGGCATGATAAGGTTTTATCCTGATTGTAGGTTTTAAGTAATTATTTTCAAAGGCTTGATGTTATATGAATAGTAATAATAATAATAATAATAACATATATATTGTAACAGGTGTCTCTGTGTCTCTGTTTTGCCCTGCCATGTGCACATCAGCACATGGCTCTGTTTATGTCTGTTTCTTGTCTCCGCCCTAGCCCCGCCTTATCATTAGTGTTTCCACCTGTGTCTCCTTTGTAGCCCTGCCCTCTCGTTATCCTACCCAGGTGTTCCTGTTTGTGTCTTGTTCTCTTAAGCCCCTGCACTTGCTCTGTTGGTTGTGTAGTATTTCTGTGATTGGTTTGCTTGCTGTGGTTTGGGTTCCTTGTGTTGTTATTTTTGTCTTCATTTTGGGCTTTGTGTTTTTCTTATGGGTATTTCTAGTCTTCTGGATTCTGTGAACTCTGTCAGGAGTAACATCTAAAAATGTTGACTAATGAGAACTTGTGCTTGAATCCTGCCTTAACACCCCAAATGATACATATAATAATAATATATTAAATATAAAATAAATATAATAATAAATAACAAATATAATATTACAAGTCACTGTTGAGCCTTTCTATTGGTCGACTCAATTGGATGATCATGAGGTTTTGATAGAATATAAAGAACAGTTGACAGACTCCCATTAGATCAATAATAATAATAATAATAATAATAATAAATTATTATTAATTAAACACACAGCTTCTGTCTAGTCCTGTAGAGAAGGAGTAGAATATCAGTAGAATAGGAGACTCTGGAGCAGATAAACATGAACCTGTACCATGCTGCCTAATGCCAGGTGTAAGCTAGAGGGGTATAAAGCCCACCCCCCCCCCAGCATTGAGCTGTGGAGCAGTCAAACTAGGTGTGTACTCTGAAATAATGGATAGTCCTCCATTCAGTGCTTCTGGGATTAGTTGGAGATGAGGTGGGGTGGTGACCATCCAATATATGGACCTCAGTAACGCTTTTGTCGTTAAATATAGTCAAATCCTCACAGCAATGCCCCTCAAAATCTTCCCTGGACAGTAAAGACAGTTACTCCACCAGAAGCAGGATAAGCTCTGATAATACCCTTGATTTCCAAAGGTGGTAATTGTCCATATTGTGTATGAGTTGTCTTTTTTTTTAGTGCCGGTGTCGTGACACATCCTATCCCCCTGGCTGTTCCATTGGTTAAAATCTTCTGTGATTTGTTAATTGTCCCAACAAGTACCAACAGGTAAAGCTAGTGATCCTGCACTCGCTATCCGCTATCAAGCTATCGGGTGACTCAGCTGGCTAACCAGTAGCATTCTAGCTAATACAATCGAAGAGGGATCAGCTTGACTGGCTAACTAGTGGCAAGATAGCTTTTACAGTTGAGGGAGTAGTCCAGCTGTTTGCTACATCGGCTGGCTAACAAGTAGCATGCTAGCTACATCGGCTGGGTCCTAAATGGTCCTTCTGTAAGATGATGTCAGAGGGGATAGGATGTGTCCCGGGGCATAGATTGTGTCCAGGGGGATAGGTTGTGTCCCGACACCGGCCGTGGGATCCATGTATGGCAGCGTTAGGTGCTAAAACGTCTGTTGTCATGTTTTTTGCCCTTCTCTGCATAAATGCCAGTCAATCCCAATTGAGTAGGCAATAGTGTGTGTCGGCCCTCAATCAGAGAGAGGAGGCACTATGGTCGGTCTGTTTTGAGGTGTGTGTGTGATTGTGTGATTGTGTTAGTGTAGTACAGCTCTCCCGGCAACCTCGCCCAGGGAATCTAGCTAATTAAGCAACGTCAACAATTCACAAAGCCTGACACTCCTCTGAGACCCTCGGCACAACACCAACCCAAACAGTTTCACACAGTTTGTGGAATTTTATATTCCCCTCCTGTTTTCAGGGCTGAGATATCCATTACACTGCATGAAATGAGATGTCTGGCACGTTCCTGTCTCGTTCCTGGAATGGCTGAGGTGCTTATTGGTGTAACAGTGGTAGCAAAGAGGACATGTAACATAGATGACTGCTAAGGTCTGGAGATACAAGCTCCCAGCTCTGATTAAAGAAATCTCTGAGAATCACTGAGCAGAGCACCAACTGTAGACCATCTCAAACCACAGCAGGACCAGGGGAACCCATCCTCCTCTGGTCGACACCGGCACAGCTTAGCACAGCTATGCAGCTATGAGGCGAGGATGAATCAATGTGAGGACCCAGAGCAGGAGAGCTGACAGCAGGGTAGTGGAGAGACGAGTCTGGCGGTACTGGGATGGAACAGTTGGAATTGGGACGTCAGCAGCGAGCAGACAGCAGGGGGCAGCTCAGCGCATGAGGGAGAGAAAAGAAAGGAGGAAATTAGGAAGGGGTTTAGGAGTATGAATTACAGAGGTGTCAAGTAATTGGTTGGTGTGGTGCAACAGATAACACCACTACCTGCCAGTGAGCTACCACACCACGTGGGAGACTGGGGTTCTATTCCTGGTCTGGGTGTTGCACTACACCAATAAGAGTCCTTGGGCAAGACTCCTTACACTACATTGGCCCACCTCTGTAATACAAATAACCTTGTAAGTCGCTCTTGATAAGAGCATCAGCTAAATGCAAGTAATGAAGTACAAATACTTCCTTACTTTACTTAAGTAGAAATGTTGGTTATCTGAACTTTACTGGAGTAATTATTTATTTTTCAGATGACTTTTTACTTCTACTTCTTACATTTTCACTCAATTATCTGAACTTTCTCCTACTTACATTTTAAAAACAGCCTCGATCCTCCTATTTCATTTCCCTTTGTTTTCATTCCAGTTCGTCATCCTTCAAAAAAAAAAAAAAAAACCCACAAAAACCCTATCCAGATAAATCTCTCCATGCTGAAAGTGTGAATCTGATCATGGTTGGATGAGAAGTATAAACACACTCCATTCTGACTCCCTATTGGTTTGTAAGCGATCCATCAGCAGACATCTATAGTCTAGTATGAAGACTGTGTCCATGGCAGAGACTCAAGAGACCTGCAGTGAAACGTCCCGACTAAGCCCCACATTTACATTCCAATAAAGCTTATTGATCACACGCCTCTGAAGTTTAACTTTCTGCAGCATCACAAAACTTCTAGACGACTCCTCATATTTTCCTCCATGAAGCTCATGTTAATGCTCAGTAGAGCACAGAGACGCTCCTTTAATAGAGCTGATATTACTGAAATGCTTCATTTTCAATGGGCAGATCTGCAGCTGAAACAGGAGCCTAGTGCAGCCCAACATTTTTAACATCAACATTTTAATAGAACATTCTCCTCATTATGGCCAAGTGTGTTTTTGGGAGGGGAGGGGTAGTGCACTATAGACCCCTGTGGTGCGGTCTAAGCTTTTGGCCTTTGTTTTCCTTCCATTACTTTTACTTTTCTACTTGAAGTCGTTCTGAAACCAGTACTTTTACACTTTTACTGGAGTAAAAAGCTTAAGTTGATACTTAAACTTCTATAGAAGTCTTTTTAAACCCTAGTATCTTATACCACTTCTAACCGAGGAATGAATGTCAATATGTTTCACACCTTTAATGAATAGACTGGTGTACCACCTATTAAAAGAAGTAGATTAGAGAGAGAGAGCGGTAAGGATCAGACACCTGTAATCAGACCCTTACAGAACAGTGTTTGTATGGAAACGTAAATGGAAGCTACATAAAAGTGGAAATGCCACAAGTAATATGTCTATACTGTATATCCATTTGTGATCACATCTCCTAGGATGGAGGTTACCACTTGGGATAAAAGGACCCTGAGAATAATAGTGTTATCTAGTGCAGCCTATCCTGTGCTGGACCGCACTGCATAGCAAGGTTAGGTGGGGGATACAAGTAGAACACGTTTCCACAGAGGCACTCTAGCAGTGAAACATGGCTCAATCTCTTAAAGATCATACAGACTACTGATTGTGCTGGATACACAAATGTTTTATGATGTTTTTAATAAATAAGCATGTTTTTCTTTGTCGATCCACAATAAAATATCGAATAGACAGCTCTTAAAATCTTTGCCATTTTCTGAGAGAAACCTCAACACCGAAGGAAGATCTTGCCACAGTGATTCCTACCTAGGGGAATCAGATCAAGTCTGTGAATTTCATCTCTTTGTAGTGAAAAAATGATTTTCAATATGTGTTTTTAACAGAAAAAACTCTTAAATCAATATTTAAGTACAACCTACTCTTCATACCGAAGAAGACACTTTGATAAATATATATTAATAATTAATAATATTAACTATATTGACAATAGTATTGAGACACCTGCTCATCCATTATTTCTTCTGAAATCAAGGGGATTAAAGAAGAGTTGATCCTGCTTTTGTTGGAGTAACTGTCTCTGTCGTCCAGAGAAGATGTCTTTCTACTAGATTTTGGAGGGGCATTGCTGTGAGGATTTGATTGCATTCAATGACAAGAGCCATAGTGAGGTCCTCATCTCCAACTCCCCAAATCCCAAAAGTATTGTATGGGGCACCAGTCATAATTGCAGAGAACACAGTTCCATCGGTCCACGGCTCAATAATGGGGGGGGGGGGGTCTTATACCCTTCTAGCCATGCCTGGCATTAGGCATGGTGCCTAGAGGGTCAATGTTTATCCATATTGCTCCAGAGAGTCTACTTCTATTGGCTCTATTGTAGCTGAATGCATTTACAAATAAGACTGTCCACAAACATTTGGACATATAATGTCCAATAGACAGTATTCTACTCCTGCTTGTTGGGAATTGCACTGCCATATTTTCATCACTTCACTGTGACAGGTCTTTTCCGCACACTGCACTTAATGACAGTTGTGAAAGAAGTTGCATTATACAGGAGATAAACAGTTATTTCAACCATCAGGCCATGCGCCTCACCCTTTATTGTAGCCCCTTGATCCACTGGAACTCTGCTGCAGCCGTTTCCATTACTGTCATGATGCCTTGGCTTGGGTCTTCTGGGAGAGGATGAGTGATTGACTGGAGACCCTGTCCTTCCTTTGCCCCTCCTCAGCCCCTGTGCAGAACAGACCTGGCTGTGTGTGAAATGGAAAGCATCCACTTACATTTGACATCAGAGACAGTGCTAAAGACAGGGCTGTTGCAGAAGAGGATATCTGGGATATTAGAAGGCAAGGTCAGCGTTCCAAGCAGGGGTCAAGTCAGCAGCTCACTATCAGTACAGATGTCCACCGGCATTAAGTCAGATTCACTCAGATGTGCAGTGGAGTCCAAATGACTGAACACACATCACTGAAAGTCTGTTTTCTGATATACACTATTTGCTTACCCATCTAAATCATTGAATTCAGGTGAATTCCAATCAATTCCATGACCACAGGTGTATAAAACTCAGCACCTAGGCATGCAGACTGCTCCTACAAACATTTGTGAAAGAATGCGTTGCTCTCAGGAGCTCAGTGAATTCCAGTGTGGTAACGTGATAGGACGTCACCTGTGCAACAGTCATGAAATTTCCTCACTACTAAATATTCCACAGTCAACTGTCGGTGGTGTTATAAAAAAGTGGAAGCGATTGGGAACGACAGCAACAGTGCTGGTGGGCCATGTAAAATGACAGATCGAGGTCAGCGGATGCAGAGGTCAATCGCTACAGAGCTCCAAACTTCATGTGCCTTCAGATTAGCTCAAGAACAGTGCGCAGAGAGCTTCATGGAATGGATTTCCATGGTCGAGCAGCTGCATCCAAGCCTTACATCACCAAGCGCAATGCAAAGTGTTGGATGCAGGGGTGTAAAGTGTTGTCTGGAGAGACGTATCACGTTTCTCTGTCTGGCAGAGAAGTCTTGGTTTAGCGGTTGCCAGGAGAATGGTACTAGTCTGACTGCATTGTGCCAAGTGTAAAGTTTGGTGGAGGGGGGATTATGGTGTGGGGTTGTTTTTCAGGAGTTGGATCCGGCCACTTAGCTCCAGTGAAAGGAACTCTTAATGTTTCATGTCCTGACCTCAACCCGATAGAATACCTGAATGGGATGAATTAGTGTGGAGCCAGGCCTTCTCTTCCAACAGCATTTTCTGACCTCACAAATGTGCTTCTGAAAGAATGGTCAAAAAAAGGGTGGTATGGTGTGAAGGGACAATGGACAATGGTGGTATAGTGCAATGTACGTCTTGGATGTGTAGAAAAAGGGTCACAAAGTAGATACAGTAAATGATTGGCTAAAAAGAGTGATTATATTTAAGGCGTGGCTAAAGACCATAGTGTGAAGGAAGTAGCTGAATCTGCAGGTGTATGGAAGCTTACGGTCATACAGGTCTACCAGCAGTGGCAGAAATCCCTACAGTCTACAGGAAACTGTTCTCATTCTCTTCATACAGAAATGAGCAAAGGCCTCTTGGGTGCCCAGCCCTGAGGTAGCTGGTTGACTTGGTTATGAGCCATCCTCCAGCTCAACCAATCAGCACAAAGTCTCGTTCAGCTCAGCAAGCACAACTGTAGACTATTAGACAGCCTATTATATAGCTGTAAAAGGTGAGAGAAAAGAAGAAAACATACAGTGGGGAAAACAAGTATTTGATACACTGCTGATTTTTCAGGTTTTCCCACTTGCAAAGCATGTAGAAGACTGTAATTTTTATCATAGGTACTCTTCAACTGTGAGTGATGGAATCTAAAACAAAAATCCAGAAAAATACATTGTATGATTTTTAAATAATTAATTTCCATTTTATTGTGGGAAATAAGTATTTGATACACCAGAAAAAGAAACTTAATATTTGGTACAGAAACCTTTGTTTGCAATTACAGAGATGAGACGTTTCCTGTAGTTCTTGACAAGGTTTGCACACACTGCAGCAGGGATTTTGGCCCACTCCTCCATACAGATCTCCTCCAGAGCCTTCAGGTTTCGTGGCTGTCGCTGGGCCACACGGACTTTAAGCTCCCTCCAAAGATTTTCTATTGGATTCAGGTCTGGAGACTGGCTAGGCCACTCCAGGACCTTAAGATGTTTCCTACGGAGCCACTCTTTAGTTGCCCTGGCTGTGTGTTTTGGGTCGTTATCATGCTGGAAGACCCAGCCATGACCCATCTTCAGTGCTCTTACTGAGGGAAGGAGGTTGTTGGCCAAAATCTCACGATACATGGCCCCATCCATCCTTCCCACAATACGGTGCAGTCGTCCTGTCCCCTTTGCAGAAAAGCATCCCCAAAGAATGATGTTTCCACCGCCATGCTTCACGGTTGGGATGGTGTTCTTGGGGTTGTACTCATCATTCTTCTTCCTCTAAACATGACGAGTGGAGTTTAAACCAAAAAGTTCTATTTTTGTCTCATCAGACCACATGACCTTCTCCCATTCCTCCTCTGGATCATTCAGATGGTCATTTGCAAACTTCAGACGGGCTTTGACATGCGTTGGCTTGAGGAAGGGCACCTTGCGTGCACTGCAGGATTTTAATCCTTGACGGCGTAGAGTGTTACTGATTGTTTTCTTTGAGACTGTGGTCCCAGCTCTATTCAGGTCATTGACCAGGTCCTGCCGTGTAATTCTGGGCTCATTCCTCACCTTCCTCAAGATCATTGATGCTCCACGAGGTGAGATCTTGCATGGCGCCCCAGACCGAGGGAGATTATCCGTTATTTTGCATTTCTTCCATTTTCTAATAATTGCACCAACAGTTGTTGCCTTCTCACCAAGCTGCTTGCCTATTGTCCTGTAGCCCATCCCAGCCGTGTGCAGGTCTACAATTTTATCCCTGATGTCCTTACAAAGCTCTCTGGTCTTGGGCATTGTGGAGATGCTGGAGTCTGACTGATTGAGTGTGTGGACAGGTGTCTTTTATACAGGTAACGAGTTCAAACAGGTGCAGTTAATACAGGTAATGAGTGGAGAACAGGAGGGCTTCTTAAAGAAGAAGTAACATGTCTGTGAGAGCCAAAATTCTTACTGGTTGATAGATGATCAAATACTTATTTCCCACAATAAAATGGAAATTAATTATTTAAAAATCATACAATGTATTTTTCTGGATTTTTGTTTTAGATTCCATCACTCACAGTTGAAGAGTACCTATGATAAAAATTACAGTCTTCTACATGTTTTGCAAGTGGGAAAACCTGAAAAATCAGCAGTGTATCAAATACTTGTTCTCCCCACTGTACACATGTAAACAAACACCCCTGCCCTATATATATATATATATATATATATATATATATACGGAAAGATCACACACAAGATAATGCATCAACCACAACATTTTCAGACCCCTTTTTATGATGGATTTCAAGTGGGAATGACTGACCATCTCAATAGTCTGTAGATGAAGATGATCAGTGTTTTTCACTTCACTTCACCTGGTATTAATGTTATGGCTGATTGGTGTATATCATACAATGACTTTTACCAGCTGTGCTTAATGTCTTTTAAGGAATCTATCAGCAAGACAGTGCAGGATGCCATTTTGCATATCAAGTGATGGAGTGGGCTGTGGAGTTTGGAAGTTCAGGTAATGTCATGAACACAATCACCAGATTTGCATAAAATTAAGAGCTGGTGGGACTCTTTCTGGTAAATATGTGGAGAAGCAAAACCCAGACCCTGTAGAAGGTGGGGACAGTAGGGGGTGTAGTTGGTTTTAGAGGTTGAAAAAGTTTAAGGCTTTTCAAGGCCAAAGACCGACGTATAAAACACTGGTACACAATCCAAGTAGTCTGTCTTTGCTTTTTTTCCCTTTCATTTTCTGTGATTTTTTTTGGTTTGTTATTGTTTATTACATAAAAAAACAACTGTAGGAGTCTCCATTCGCATTTCAGCGGAACATACCCTCTGCTGATTTGCTGAGGAAGGCCGGAATCAAGGCCTGAAACTGCCTCTGTGTATTCTCAAGCTTTTCTGAAGCTGAAAATTGTCTTTCAAGGTTTTATCTGTTAATGGCGTGTCATATCTGCGTACTCAACACACTCACAGTCAGACACTAACTCAAAGCACAAATCTGTATCGCTTGCTGAGTCTGACCATTTAAGGGGCTATCCTATACCTGATAGTGTGACCTGTTCAGACCTCTGTCAATGTACAGACACTAGTTTTACCATCCATTGGGGGCAGATGCACAAAGTATCTGTGGAGATTTCACTGGAAAGCATCTCATAAACAAAGAAAAAACAGGCAAGTCTAGTTTTGCTGGGCCGCCACTGACTGCATTGAACGATCAATGGCATTTCAACAGTGGGGAGTTGGGGAGCAAAATTTCTGCTTCTTATTACGAAAAAGGTTCTGTGGTATAAAATAACCTCTACAAGCATTTCCTGTGACCCTGCCTGGTACTCAAGGACTCAAGCCTTGCTCTCAGATCCTTAAGATGTAGACCACATATTTACTAGTTTGCAGATGTGAAGGTCCCAGGACCTCATGAACATGGCTTGTGATTAACATTGCGATAGCAATGCTGGACAAGGTCATGTTAGTGATGCTGATGCAGCGGTAGCAATGCTAGGCTGGTAATTCTTCTTCTCTTCTTTTCTCACTCTACACTCGTTTTTTTGGTAAAGTAATATCCTGTCATGGATTCTTATACCACTGACACTCAACTCATCCTTTCTTTCCCACCGTCTGACACAGAAGTTTCTACCTGCATCTCAGCATGTCTTCATGGATGGCTCACCATCTCAAACTTAACCCCAGCAAGACGGAGTTGCTGTACATCCCAGGAACTGCTGGACTTCACAGTAATCTTGCCATCTCCTTTAAGAACTCACTGGTCAATCCATCTACAGAAACTGGAAGCCTTGGTGTAGTCATGGATGATCAGTTATCGTACTCAAGCCATGTTGCAAACGTTACTCGGTCATGCAGATTTCTCCTGTACAACATCCAGGGAACCCTTCAACCCTTCCTCTCTAGAGAGTCGCCCAGGTCCTCGTTCAGTCTTCAACATTCCTAAATTCAGCCATGTTACTCCTCTGCTGCGTTCTCTCTTCACTGGCTTCCTGTAGCTGCCTTGGTCATCAGATTCAGACCCCTGACTTTGGCCTACAAAGCCAAGAACGGAGCCTCCGTACTTGATGGCGATGGTCAAAAGCCGATCTGCACCAAGAGCCCTTCCAGCTTCAAGTACGGCTCGACCCGCCATCCTTTAAAATCCACGGAAGACGAGCGTCCAGACTTTTTTCTGTCCTGCACCAAAGTGGTGGAACGCTTCCAACTTCCAACAGTCCAACGCTCGCTGTCCTCAAACCCAGAATGAAGACCCTCCTCTTCTGAGAGGACTTGGGCGAATAGCAGAGTGGTCTTTTGCTAAATGCCCTAAATGATGCTGGGCGAAGCAAAACAAGATGATGGGAGCAAAACACTGACTGGCTGCTCTAGCCACTTGCCAGTCACTGAAACCAATCACGCCATTGTCAGCGCTCTTACACTTCTCATTGAAAAGCTGCCATTTAACCATTTAACTCCAGGTTTATCTTCTGGCTTGTCCTGAGAAGACTTGCTGATATCTGCCACCTGCTTTACACCGGCAATGTACCGCCACAGTACTGTTCAGGTCATCTTCTACTGGTAATGGCATTTGGGGCAGACTAGTGGCAGCACCCGGCGGGTCAGGTGGAGACTTAAACTGAATGACCTTTGTCTCTCCTGTCTGAATTGCCAACCCGTCCCTTCATACATTTACATGCATTTGGCCAGAGGCGGGTGCTAATTTCCCGCCCTGCTTGTGACGCATCATATGTTGTGGTGTGATGATATCTAGTTGATAAGCTAGCTGTTCCTAATAAATTGCTCTTCTGTGTATGTATATATATATATATATATATATATATATATATATATATATATATATATATTAAAAGTTTTGCTGCATGCTGTGGTGTTTTGGGTGTTTTCCAACTGGCTGCTTGTATGACAGTGATGCATCGGCTTACGGACTGGTGGTAATGAGATCTCTGTTTTAAAGGTGGAGGTGACAAGGTGAGCAGAATTATATGGGCGAGAGAGAGAGGGAAAGAGAGAAGAGATGGATGCGAGTGAGAGAAACATGAAAGAGAGAGCCAGCAGAAGGGACGAGAGGAAGAGTGGGTGAGAGATAGAGAGAGAGAGAGAGAGAGAGAGAGAGAGAGAGAGAGAGAGATGTCTACCCTGACACATATCATACTGTATTTGCTGCCAGAGTGTTTTGGTTATAATTTAAATGTGAAATAATGGAGTGAATTCTTCACAAAGCAACACTTTTGAGGACTTATTCACAGTGAAGGCCAGTGATTGTGAGAGGACATAAGATGTTTTTTTTTTTTTTTTAAATAAACAACATCTTACTGACATAAGGGCCTCTGAGTTCCAATGGAATAGAGTACATGGAATGATACTTCATGACAGTGTTATGGATTAAATGCCTGTCTTACACTTTAGGGCAACCTGGTTTCAAGAGGAATTCGTACACACTAAAAGTAAGTAACAGAGCATTTCAGGATTCCTACAATGTGACTAAGTATAGTTTGATCCTCGTATATCTGCACCAATTATTGACACAACCCACAGCAAAGAGAAATCCACACTCAAACTTATAAACTTTGAACTTATAAAATCTGAACTTAACCTACTACACCTCAACCTACAACTAAAGGTAACCTACTACACCTCAACCTAAACCTAACATACTACGCCTCAACCAAACTTAACCTAACTACACCTCAACCTAAACTTAACCTACTATACCTCAACCTAAACTACTAAATCCTTAACCTCAACTTAACTTTCTACAGCTCAACCTAAACTTAACCTTCTACACCTCAACCTAAACTTAACCTACTACACCTCAACCTAAACCTAATCTTAACCTACTACACCTCAACCTAAACCTAAACTTAACCTACTACACCTCAACCTAAACCGAACATACTACGCCTCAACCAAACTTAACATATCACACCTCAACCTAAACCTAACCTTAACCTACTACACCTCAACCTAAACCTAACCTACTACACCTCAACCTAAACTTAACCTTCTACACCTCAACCTAAACCTAAACTTAACCTACTACACCTCAACCTAAACTTAACCTACTACACCTCAACCTAAACCTAAACTTAACCTACTACACCTCAACCTAAACCTAACCTACTACACCTCAACCTAAACTTAACCTTCTACACCTCAACCTAAACCTAAACTTAACCTACTACACCTCAACCTAAACTTAACCTACTACACCTCAACCTAAACCTAAACTTAACCTTCTACACCTCAACCATAAACTTAACCTACTACTCAACCTACACCTAACCTTAACCTACTACGCCTTAACTAAACCTAACCTACTATGCCTCAACCTAACCTAAACTTAACCTACTATACCTCAACCTAAACTACTAAATCCTTAACCTCAACTTAACTTTCTACACCTCAACCTAAACTTAACCTACTACACCTCAACCTAAACTTAACCTACTATACCTAAACCTAAACTACTAAATCCTTAACCTCAACTTAACTTTCTACAGCTCAACCTAAACTTAACCTACTACACCTCAACCTAAACCTAAACTTAACCTTCTACACCTCAACCTAAACTTAACCTACTACACCTCAACCTAAACCTAAACTTAACCTACTGCACCTCAACCTACACCTAAACTTAACCTACTACACATCAACCAAAACCTAACATACTACGCCTCAACCAAACCTAACCTACTAAACCTCAGCCTAAACCTAATCTTAACCTACTACATCTCAACCTAAACCTAAACTTAACCTACTACACCTCAACCTAAACCTAACCTACTACACCTCAACCTAAACCTAACCTTCTACACCTCAACCTAAACCTAAACTTAACCTACTACACCTCAACCTAAACCTAAACTTAACCTACTACACCTCAACCTAAACTTAACCTACTACACCTCAACCTAAACCTAAACTTAACCTACTACACCTCAACCTAAACCTAAACTTAACCTTCTACACCTCAACCATAAACCTAACCTACTACACCTCAACCTACTACACCTCAACCTACACCTAACCTTAACCTACTATGCCTTAACTAAACCTAACCTACTATGCCTCAACCTAACCTAAACTTAACCTACTATACCTCAACCTAAACTACTAAATCCTTAACCTCAACTTAACTTTCTACAGCTCAACCTAAACTTAACCTACTACACCTCAACCTAAACCTAAACTTAACCTTCTACACCTCAACCTAAACTTAACCTACTACACCTCAACCTAAGCTTAACCTACTATACCTCAACCTAAACTACTAAATCCTTAACCTCAACTTAACTTTCTACAGCTCAACCTAAACTTAACCTTCTACACCTCAACCTAAACTTAACCTACTACACCTCAACCTAAACCTAATCTTTTCCTATTACACCTCAACCTAAACCTAAACTTAACCTACTACACCTCAACCTAAACTTAAGCTACTACACATCAACCTAAACCTAAACATAACCTTCTACACCTCAACCTAAACTTAACCTACTACACCTTAACCTAAACTTAACCTACTACACCTAAATCTACACCTAAACTTAACCTAACGTAACCCTTACCCTGTCCCTAATCTTTTTTCTTTCTCATGTAAAGTGGGTATTTTTGCAAAAGGCCACATGTCTTTTTGCATCACAGAGTCATTTTTGCTCAATATGTAATATATGTAATCTATATATCAGATTTCCATACGGGACGTGTTACCATGTTTCCTCTGCTTCAGAGTACAAAACTGAACACGGATCCAAAAGTCCCCTGCTGGGACCTAAAAATGGCTGTAGTTGCAGGAACACCCATTTCTGCCTTCTCCAGCCAATACTGTCTGTTGGAATGATCCAAGCCAGGTAGGACCGCAGGCGCAGCATCACTGGCAGGACATTGCGGACAGTCGGTCAGGTTGGCACAGCCAAGGTGGCCCGTCTCCAGCCTCCGCTTGTGCTGGACGGCCGATAAAGCATCCGACGGCCGTATGACCAACGCTAAGCTGCTCGGGATTACAGACGGGGAAAGTGTTCCAAAGCTCAAAGTGCACGGGGGACGCAGCTTGTCTGACATGCGGCACGAATTAGGGACAGATTAAAGGTGGCCGGCATGGCCAAAAAAAGGAGGAGGTGGGGGGGTGGACTGGTGGCTAGAGAAAACTAACGAAACAGCAGAAAGAGGATTAGACTGCGAGACGCTTTACTCGAGATTGCTTGCGCAACTTCTTCCAAGCTCATTTGCTTTTGTTTCAGCGAGAGACGCACAGCCACTCGCTCCTCCAAACCTGACGATTAAAATGTATCAGCGCTGACCAGACATCCGAGGCTGCGACTCTCAAAGGATTGTGCAGGATTTAATGGAGGGCCGGTCGAGAGCAATTACAACCGACATCAACCGAAAACAGTATGTGTGGGCACGCGCGCATGTGTCCGTGTGTAAAGGCCGTTTACTGTAAAATTCCATGCAAGGCTCGCGGTTTAAGTCCGCTCTGTTCTTCGGTTGGCTTTTAAGATTCATTACTGCAGTGTTTCCTCCCATAATACTCCCTAGCTTCACTTTCTCTGCGCATTAGCCGTAGCATTAAACTTTAGGGATGTGTTTTAGCAGTCGTGATCAGACTGTAAAACAGTTGAGCTCCAGTATATTTTAAAAATGACAATACAGCAACTTTAAGAACTTCAAGAAAAAACTATTTCCTGGGCTTTACCAGACCAGTCTGGTGAACATGGCTCATCACTTACCTCACATGCAGTCAATAAGCTGAGAAAGTTTTTGTATCTGATGTTTGCTTCTTTAATTTACAGGCTAGGCTAATGCTGGTGCTCAGATTCTTGAGGAACTTTTGGAAGTTTGAAACTTTAGAGGAAGCTCCTAAGGTGCTTTGAGGTACCTTCAGGAAAAGGATTTTAGAAGAAAAAGGTTCCTTGAAGGTTCCTCAAAGGACCTTAACACTTAACCCCTTTACACAGCAAGGCTTATTACACATTTTCATTACATATTGCATGTATCCGCATTGCACCCGGGGAGCAGAGAGGGTGGAGGGCCTTGCTCAAGGGCCCAACAGTGGCAGCTTGCCGAGCCCAGGTATCGAACCCACAACCCTGTCATCAATAGCCCGGAGCTCTAACCACTGCCCCACAGTGTTATTCCTTGGTAATAAAAGTTTGTAATAACACTTTTGGCCCGTCTGTGGTCCTTAGGCTTTTAAGGGGGTTAAGAGGTTCCTCCACAGTTTTTGGAAGTTTGGGAAATTGAAGAACCCTTAAAAGTTCCTCAAGGAACATATACTTTTAACACTGAATTTTTACTTTTCTTACTTTAGTCTACATTTACATTTTAGCAGACGCTGTTATTCAGAGCGACTTGCAAAAGTGCTAAACTGTTTACTCAAGAAAAACCTCAGCTAGTTTGAATAGGCAAAAAATTTAAAGATACCTATAATCTTAGACACTATTAAAAACACAAGTCAATATGGAGACCATATTAAAAACAAAAAGAAATCACTCTGCTTAGCTGAACGGCCATCTAAAGTGACCGGGACCACTTTCATTACTGCAGAGTATGTGCTATGTTCCCATGAATTGCAGCCCAGATTACTACAGTACTACAAAAATTATGTGAAGGAAAATGTAGTAAATACGTTGTATATTGTATATCAATATATTGCAAATACACTTAAGAGTATAAAGAAGTACTATCTACTATAACTAACCCATTAGCGTAAAAACTAGTTCATGCAGGTCTTGAAGCAAATAAAGAGTTTGTTATCAGTGTTAGCCTAGCATATCTCGATATAAGCTGAAGAAACACTTCAGATATCAAACCTGATGTGTCTCCCGGTAACAATCATACTGTAATCCTATAACAACTTCAAGAACGACATAACTGATGGGCATCACAGCCATGATGAAGAAAACTAGGCTGCCACTGAAGCAAAGTTTTGTGAAAAGTGAATACATGCGAATGTGTTGTCGCGGCCAGGATGAAGTCATGTTGTTTTTTTATATAAAGAGAACTGCAGTGTGATCAGGTGGGCTCCAACATTCTCGAGCAGGAGGTCTTATGGTAATGGTTATGATATCACAGACACAATGAAGTAAAACTAGGCTCCCGCTGAAGCATAGCTTTAATATGTGGACGACTGCAATGTGAATAGCAGACCATATGCAAATGTATTCATGGTTGTGATGTCATGGCCAAGATGAAGCCAGGTAGTTTTCATATAAAGAGAACCGCAGTGTGATCAGGTGGGCTCCAACATTCTGGATGGTAGGTTGTATGGTAATCCCATCCATGATGCCATAATGAAGAGCCACAATGAGGAAAACTATGGTGGGATGCAACTCAGCTGGCACTGCAGGATTTGAGTCCCTCTCGGCGTAGTGTGTTACTGATGGTAGCCTTTGTTACTTTGCTCCCAGCTCTCTGCAGGTCATTCATCAGGTCCCTTTGTGTAGTTCTGGGATTTTTGTTCACCGTTCTCATGATCTTTTTGACCCCATTTAGTTTTAATATGTGGACGACTGCAATGTGAATAGCTGACCATATGCAAATGTATCCATGGCTGTGATGTCACGTAGCTGATGAAGTCAGGTAGCTTTCATATAAAGAGAACTGCAGTGTGATCAGGTGGGCTCCAACATTGGGCTCCAACATGATGAAGAGCCACGATGAGGTAAACTAGGCTGCCACTGAAGCACAGCTTTCATATGTTGACAACTGCAATGTGAACAGCAGACTTTATGCAAATGTTCATGGCTGTGACATCACAAGCATATTCATTATATTATGAAATGTGAAGGATATTTATGTAGTATGGTTAAAAAAAAAGGGAAATTCCAATTTTTACACCTGTAATTAGATCAAAGCAGAAAAAGAAAGAGAAGGAGGCAACCAGGTTAAGGCTTTGGGTGTTGTAATTAAATAATGAGAAAGTAAATGAACCTGGAGCAAAACACGAAGCACAGACTTGTCACAGTGCTAATGCAAAGGAGAAATCATGATGTTCCAGTCTTCTGCATGCGGTTCACCTCCACTATGTGCTAAGCCGCCGTGACCAGTTTGCATTTTCTCAAATTTTCCCTCCATGGCAAGAGAGGTTTTATGCCCCTCCTGTCTTTGCATGTTTTTTTTTAAAATGGGTGCACACACACACACACACACACATAAACAAGCTGACTCACACGCTAATATGTGCACACACAAACCTACACTCGCAAACCCAAGCTGCTTTTGTTTCCCCAAACCAATTTGTTCCTGCCAATATCGCTCTGATAGATGGGGGTTTATTATCATGCTATGGCGACAGATTGAAAGATTTCCTCGCCGTTGCCTCACTTTTTTGTGCAGGGTGGTGGCGTTTGCTCCAGATTTAATCAAAAACAAGCAGGGGTGCACACACACACACACAATCATAGGAGAGAGAATTGGCAAAAACTGCACATTGGATTAGAGAGAGAGAGAGAGAGAGAGAGAGAGAGAGAGAGAGGGAAGAAAAGATAAAGAGAAAGAGGAGAAAGAGTGTGTGTATACACACATGGACAAAATTGTTGGCACCCCTCAGTTAGTGAAAGAAAAACCCACAATGGTCACAGAAACTTGAATCTGACAAAAGTAATAATAAATAAAAATGCTATGAAAATAAACAAATGAAAGTCAGACATTACTTTTCAACCATGCTTCAACAGAATTATTTTAAAAAATAAACTCATGAAACAGGCCTGGACAGAAATTATGGTACCCTTAATTAATATTTTGTTGCACAACCTTTTGAGGCAATTACTGCAATCAAACAATTCCTGTAACTGTCAGTGAGACTTCTGCACATCAGCAGGTATTTTGGCCCACTCCTCATGAGCAAACTGCTTCACTTGTCTCAGGTTTTCCAGATGGCATGTTTCAGCTCCTTCCAAAGATGGAGGTCAGGGATCACAGAAGGCGACTTCAGAATAGTCCAATGTTTTCTTCTTGGTCATTCTTGGGTGTTTTTAGCTGTGTGTTTTGGGTCATTATCCTGTTGTAAGACCCAAGACCATTGACTGAGACCAAGCTTACTGACACTGGGCAGCACATTTCTCTCTAGAATCCCTTGATAGACTTAAGATTTTATTGTACCCTGCACAGATTCAAGACACTCTGTGCCAGATGCAGCAAAGCAGCCCCAAAACATAACAGAGCCTCCTCCATGTTTTTATAGTAGGGACAGTGTTCTTTTCTTGATATGCTTCATTTTTCCATCTGTGAACATAGAGCTGATGTGCCTTGGCAAAAAGTTCAATTTCTGTCTCATCTTTCCATAGGACATTCTCACAAAAGCTTTGGGGCTTGTCAACATGTAGTTTGGCAAATTCCAGTCTGGCCTGTTTTATAATTTGTTTTCAACAATGGTGTCCTCCTTGGTCATCTCCCATGAAGTCCACTTTGGCTCAAACAACGACAGATGGTGCAATCTGACACGGATGTTCCTTGAGCTTAAAGTTTACCTAATTTGTATGTATTATTACTTTTGTCAGATTCAAGTTATTACTGTGACTATTGTGAGTTTTTTCACATTGCTATTATCACAAATTATGTTCAGCTTTAAAATGTGCATGCTTTGGCAACATTGTTGATGGGATGAGAGAGAGAGAGAGGCCCATATTTCTAAATTAGCCTTTTCTAATTCTGTTTATTTTACAAATGCACAGGAAAAAACAGTGGAAACCAGGATGTCTTTAAAGCAATGTTCACATGTGTGTCTGACAGTAGTGTGAATAGAAGGTCTTATGCAAATTTGTGAATTCATGTTTGTGACATCACAACCATGATTAAGCCAATACAGACTGTTTTTGAAGAATAGTTGTCAAGTTTGTAGCACTGTATTTTAAAAAGGATATTTTATTGCTGTTTATTTTACAGAGAGAGAGAGAGAGAGAGAGATCTTGATATCCAAATAAAGCTTTTTTATTGCTTTTAATTTCAGAGCGAGAGCAAGAGAATTGCTACTGTGAAACTAGGCTATGCGTGTGTGGGCGGTCCTCTTGGACCCTTATCAACGCCTCTGATTCCAGGCACTAAATGAACGAGCATGGTTTAAAACACAGCTCTGTCTGCTGCTACATAACCCCGAATGTGTCTACATGGCTGCCCGTGAGCAAGCTTTTCAATTTCTGCTGCTCCTGGCTGGGTCCGGAGGGGGCTTTTGTGGGGAGATAAAACCCAGTGTCTTGGGGAGCCTCTGGATCCTACAGCACTCCGCCAGACCGGTGATAAAAGCTCCAGTGCAACAAGTAAAAGGTGGGAGGTCTGTGATTCAGATTCAAACTAAAGGAGGGAATACACACACACACACATGCACTTACATACAACCACAACATATATATATATATATATATATATATATATATATATATATATATACATTTGTCAAATATTTCTAGTTTCCAGTCTGTTTCTGCCAATCCGTAGCTCCTCTAGCATTAGCAAAGTTTCCGACACTAGGAGGGTGAGGACTTAACATATGTCTCCTCTGACCCTTTTTTCGGACTCCTGCAGATGTGGCATTGCCTAGGCAACCGGCCCACGGCTCCCCAACACCAGCTAACAGATGCCTGTGATGGCCAACATCACTTATTAGTGATGAGTGGAGAAAGCATCATTAACCCAATGGCCATTTGTGGCCAATTGTGCTCTCTCAGACTCCGAACGCTGATGGCAAAGTGGCATGGCTGGGGATTCAAACTCGAAACCCCTGGGCCAAAGTGGTAACGAATTAGATGGCTGAGCTAATGATGAGTCTAAGTGGTTAGATCAAATGCTTAGACTGGGTTTGTAATGCCAGTTCTGTCAGCTCTACAGTCTGAACATTTTTGTGCCTTCCCCTCATCCACTACACAAGATACAATACACAAGACTTAGACGGTCTCAAACCAGACCTCAGTGACCTCTAAACAGTCCACATTTTTGTCAAATTCATGACACCTAGGGTTAGAGCCAAACCATGGTCCATCAGGTTGGAGACCCACTGTCTTAACTACTTAACAAGCTCCTCATGTGTTGGTCATGAGTTTGATCAGATGCATCAGATCAGATTCCGAGTAGTGAAGGGATTTTGGGGAATTTTTGTCCCATAGAGAATGAATGATCGGAATGTTGCCAACATGCCAAAAAGAACTGAATTTTAAGGTGCAACTGTTTTTAAGGTGGAATTGCACTTAAGAATCATTAAATTTTATGGTGATATTTATTTTAAGGTAGTATTGAGTTTACACTGACCCTGAAATTAGGGTGGAACTGAAACACTGATGCAATCAGCCAGCAATACCAGAGAAACCATCACAGAAACCAACAACAACTCAACAGGCAGTAAGGAGCATTTAAGCAACGCAACCATCCCATGTATTCTTCAGGAAATGCACATTTCTAATTTTATTATTTACACATGTTATTTTCTATATTTATTATTATTTATCTTATTTTTTTTACTCAACATGCTCAATAAAGGACATGGACAGTACAACTGTTACAGAACGATTTATTTTAATTATGTAGCACACCTAAATCAACTCCTTAACCCTAAGTCTAGTCCCGAGAGATCCTAAGACACCATTCAGGCTCCATTCAGACACCACCCCCTCATTATTCCCGACACCTGTTTCTTATTGAGTTGACTTTTTCTTTTTGTTGGTGATCAGGGCTATATGTTGACCCCGTCCCAGACTTAAGATCTAATTCTTTGTTTGCTTCTCGAATTTCTCGCAATAGAACTCGAGCTTCCTTCACGTCTCGCCTCACTCAGTATGCTGTCAATCACATGCAGTGCAGCTTTGATCAGTATTCATCCAGTGAAACTACTTATCAACAACTGACTTGCAGCCAAATCCGATTCTTTTCCTGTTTGGCTCTCGCTAAGATACAGACCTGTTCTTTATTCAGTAGATGTTTTGAATGTGTGCTGGCCCAACATCCCACCAGCCTTCTGCACATATCACAGTGGTGTGCAAATATCGCTCTGTTGTAATGCTAGATAAAGCAGGCAGGTAATCTGCAGAGACTGAACTGGTATGGTAGTTACCAGTGATTGGGTTTGATAAGACTTTATAACACTTTATAAAGGTGTCAAAGAATGCATTTCTCAAATATTTTAAATGATTCTTTATTGCATAGCAGTAAACATGTGACTTTGGTTTGGGGGGGGCAAAAAAAACCCTAATGCAGCTTTACAAGCCTATTTACAACCCTGTTATTCTATTCCCAGACTAAAACACACTGATTATCCTGTAAATTAGCTTTTTCCAGCTGACTTACCTCACAGAGACCGCCCACAGCCACATGTCCAAGCTTAGCATAGCTTAGCATTGTAACAAAAACAAATAAAAACAAACCACATATTATCTCTAATTATTCCTGAGTCTTCACTTAATGAATAAGATAGCGTTGCTGTCCTCTCTGGGTCCTCACGGCACAGTGTGCGATTAGCTCGCTGAGGAAATTGCAGCCAGTGAGCCCTAATTCCTTCTCTGGTTGGCCTAGCATTAGCTTGTAGCCTTTCAGCTGCTCTTCCGGCAGCCGATAAAACACAGTTGGCTTTGGCTTTTTGTACTTGCTCTTGCTCTCGCTCTCAGCCCGTCCCAGCACAAAGTGGACCCTTGGTGATGCAGAGCTTTTAACTGATGTTCATTAGCTATCTCTGGCCGGACGTAGCAACCAGTTTGCCTCATCGGCATCTCTGCGATTGCCGGCTCCCCTTCGAATGGCCCTTTTTGCTTAGTAGATTTTAACCTTTTTAACTTGGCTTCTGTATTTTTCCGAAGTGGACACTGTTTTTCACCTCTATGCAGAAAGTGTGCTGCTGTATTTAATTTGGGAAGGTAAACAAATGGAGTCAAGACTGTTATGTAAGAGTTTTAGGGGTTTGGAAACGGCCTGTTTCAAAGTTTGAATGAAGAACCAACAGTGTTTGAGGTTCATTGTAGTTTGTCACTATTTTTTTTTTTTCGTTGACCATAACGTCCATTATTCAACTATGCCAAGATAAATACAGTTGAAAAGACCATATCCAACAATAACACTTAACATGTCACGGTTGGTGTCAATCATTTCTTCTCAGTCCTTTTTTCCTTATCATCACTATTATTATCATTATTCATATTTTTTTTTGTTGTTGTTTTTCATGCTTTTATTGCATATATATATATATATATATATATATATATATATATATATATATATATATATATATATATATGGGCATATAATAATCACCATTTAATGCACACAGAATGCAGAATATGACAATGTATAAAACACAAGTAAATGTTCTCTGGTACATTTTACATTCAGCCCTGTTACTGCTTTTACCAGCCAGTTAACCCTCTGTAGTCTAAGTGTTTCTTCAATTCTTGAATTTTGCATATCTTCTTAAGTTCCCCTTTAAAAGCACTTGCATGTAAGATAATACCCACATGTTTCATATCATAATGTTCAGAACAGTCTCAGTGCTCACTATAATGGGACCCCATGTGATCTAGAGCACCATGGGAAGAGAAACTCTGACCCGAAACCTGAAAAACTGTAGTTAGATTTTGACATACTTCAGATTCCCTATAAAAAAAACGTACCTTTACTCATGTGGATGAGGTTTACTAGAGTCTCCGCTTCACGAAAGCAGTGGAATGTATGAATATAATACTACATAAACAAGAGGCAGACCATGAGTTTGAGTGTCCATTGGTCAGCTTCACGCAAACCAAGAGATGGACACAAAAGTCCAACCAATTACAGATGAGAGGCAAATGACAGACACGTGAACCCACCATTTAGACGCGATGAGAGTCAGAGACGAGTATCTCGACCCGTCTTCACAGCCTTATAACTAGTAGGATGCGAGTCACTTACGATCTGGCAGATGTGTCTGAACTGCATTTCTGCACCATATTATTGTAGAGATATTAATAGAAACACGTTTGGTGCTTTTGCAGACTCCAGAGGCTTCATTACCAGCTAATAAGGCTTTACAAGGGCATTATAATGCCCCCTAGTGGTACCATTCTTTTATTCCTTATAGTGTAAAGGATCTTGGGTTTTTGGAGGGTTTGTTTTGTATAAATGTATAAATTAAACGTACATACATACATACATACATACATGCACACACGCAGAATACACACATGCTCGCGCACACACACACACACACATCTTCGTCTGCCCTGTACCCTGATTCACAAAACTGCATACATAAACATGCAGACGCACACAAACACAAACAAGCTCACCATATCAGAGTAGTGTATCCTGACTCACAGTTATGTGCACACACACACACACACACACACACACACACACACACAAACACATATATACTCTAATTGCATTTAGAAAAAGCTTTTTTCTATTTTTTTTACACACACACACACACACACACACACACACACACACTATATAGTCCCATATACCCCTACACACACACATACACACATACAATCATAGACTCCCCTGTTCTTTGGTACACACACACAGAGGGGAGCTATGTCCCCAGGGTCCACACAGTAATCTTACACTGCATGGGAAAGATGAGGGGGAAAGGACCCCCCCCCCCCCCACACACACACACACACACACACACATTGTGCCATGATGGATCTTTGAGTTGGTTTGATTTCTCTTTCTTTCTAAAGGCAGTGGGAGGAAGACGTCCTTTGTGCCAGCCCACACAGTCTTAAAGCTTCCGGATGAATTTTGTAATGTGTGTGTGTGTTTGTGTGTGTGTGTGTGTGTGTGTCTATGCATCCTTTTCCCCCCTTTTTTAAACCAGGCTACAATTTATCTATTTTCTGTATGTTTGCGTGGGTGTGGGTGCGTTAGAAGAACTGGGCCACGGCGGTGTTTGTTCTGATGCAGTACATGAATAACAGCTTCCAAAGCCGAACAGGGGAGCGAACGCCCGACTGAATCGAGATCTGTAACAGTGTAAACAGATAAAGAGTTCAAATCTGTGTGAGTTCCCTCTTCGCTTGTTTAATCACAGAGGAAGTGGGACAAGAAACGAGGATTCGGAGCTAAGACACACGTGCAGTACTAATGTGAATGCTGAAACTGACAGGTTCTGCAGTGCTGAGTCGGTCACAGGAAGGCAGGTGTCTGAGCACAGCCAGAGCTGTCAAAAAATATTAGCAAGTGATGGAAAACTTTCTAATCAGTGTCATCTAGAAGCTACGGCTGCCAATTAATTAACATTGATGGTGTGAAGCAAAATGTCTGTGGAAGAGGGGTGTAGCTAAGGAAGGCACTGAGGGGGCCTAGGCCCATCCACTAGAAGGTCAGAGCCCACTGATTTCTGTCCTGGGGGACTTCTGTCTGGGAGTCTAGGCCCACCCAGTACAAAGCAGAGCCCCCAGATTTCTTTCTGGGGGACTTCTGTCTGGGGGTCTAGGACCACCCAGTACAAAGCCAGAGCCCCCAGATTTCTTCCTGGGGGGACTTCTGTCTGGGGGTCTAGTCTCATCCAGTAGAAAGCCAGAGCCCCCAGATTTCTTTCTGGGGGAACTTCTGTCTGGGGGTCTAGGCCCACCCAGTACAAAGCAGAGCCCCCAGATTTCTTTCTGGGGGACTTCTGTCTGGGGGTCAAGGCCCATCCACTAGAAGATCAGAGCCCTCTGATTTCTGTCCTGGGGGACTTCTGTCTGGGGGTCTAGGCTCACCCAGTACAAAGCAGAGCCCCCAGATTTCTTCCTGGGGGGACTTCTGTCTGGGGGTCTAGTCTCATCCAGTAGAAAGCCAGAGCCCCCAGATTTCTTTCTGGGGGAACTTCTGTCTGGGGGTCTAGGCCCACCCAGTACAAAGCAGAGCCCCCAGATTTCTTTCTGGGGGACTTCTGTCTGGGGGTCAAGGCCCATCCACTAGAAGATCAGAGCCCCCTGATTTCTGTCCTGGGGGACTTCTGTCTGGGGGTCTAGACTCACCCAGTACAAAGCAGAGCCCCCAGATTTCTTTCTGGGGGGCTTCTGTCTGGGGGCCTAGGACCACCCAGTACAAAGCCAGAGCCCGCAGATTTCTTCCTGGGGGGACTTCTGTCTGGGGGTCTAGTCTCATCCAGTAGAAAGCCAGAGCCCCCAGATTTCCTTTTGGTGGAACTTCTGTCTGGGGGTCTAGGCCCACCCAGTACAAAGCAGAGCCCCCAGATTTCTTTCTGGGGGACTTCTGTCTGGGGGTCAAGGCCCATCCACTAGAAGATCAGAGCCCCCTGATTTCTGTCCTGGGGGGACTTCTGTCTGGGAGTCTAGTCTCATCCAGTAGAAAGCCAGAGCCCCCAGATTTCTTTCTGGGGGGACTTCTGTCTGAGGGTCTAGGCTGAAAAGCGGGGCTATATAAAGGGCTAGAGGGCCTGGAGGAGGAGTTTGGGCATGGTCCTTCTCCTAAAATTCAGTTATGTCATAACTTTACATTTTTTTTCTTTTTTCATTTTTTTAAGTACCACCAAGGACTTACCTATTTGCTAAGAGTGACCTGGCATGACTTTTTCATGCTAACATTCTAATCAGAAACCCCTTATTTGTCTCCACCTTTCTGGTGTGCAGGTACAGCTCAATCTATAGCCCATCTGTGGATTTACAGTTTGTGAAGGGTTAGCCATCCTCTAACCCTTCATTAATTGTCAGTTGACAGCTACAGAGTCACTTTTGGTTGGACGACTCTCAACCAAGCACTAGTAATTAAATTATACATACACATACATCACACCTACAATTGAAAAATTGTAGAATTTATTAAAAATGAGAGCAATGCAAATTACTGCAATGCACACAGTGGCTGGAAACCAGTACACTGCCATTGGACACAGCCGCATCCACATCACCCAGGCTTGAAAAAATATATGCATATATGCAATATATGCATGATTGAGCTTTCACTGTCGCCATATGTCACAAATTCTACTTAATCATCCGACATCAAATTGATAGCGTCTAAACTGGTTCGTTTATGGAAATTTAAATTCAGCTTCACCCTTTTTTTTTAATAATACATTCACTTTAAGAGTGCTTCAAAAGCCAGACTGTGCCTATTAAAAAAAGTACAGACCGCAACAGACGGAGGCACAGGATCAGAAAAATGATAGGCCCGTACCATTTTAGACACATACACACATACAGTGGATTTAATACTTCTATAGTCATATTCTATATTCTGCTGACGTTATATCGTGCATCATCCATTCACACATGAATAGCATATGTTCTGGAAAACTGCATCACACACATCTGACAATTTGAATGCCTGAAGCTGCTTCGTCATGCAGGTATAAAGTCAGCTAGCACTGACTGGCCCTGAAATGAACTTTTTCCACTATCTACTATTTGCACCCCTATCTACTATCTTTAGCACCAAATGTGCAGCGAACACTGGATTGGGCCGGGAGGGGTTTGGAAATAGCTGCAGTGTGCGTATTTAATGCAAGCTGTATCGAATCAACTGTCCGAACATCATCATTTGATAAGCAGGGTTCATTTTCCCTCGGCGTTGGCAGTCAAAGTAGAGATAGCCAATCAGTTTGCAGGTGGCTGGGAGAGGGGGGTCACAGGTTCTCAGTCTTCGACCTGTCTCGCTTTCTCCCCGGAACATGACTGCCATGCTGATTTTGCATAGTGCCGGTATGAGACTGCACTGCACTACTTACAAAGCTTCCAGACAAGGACATTTCAGTGGTATGTGTGTGTGTGTGTGTGTGTGTTAAAATCCATTTTTCAGCTATAAATTGATAAACATATACCAGTACAACTAGAATAGTACTGGCGACCCTCCAGTGAGACCAATATCAACATCACCATCATAGCAAGGTAACATTAACTAATTAGTTTATGGATGGGAGAATAAACCTTCATTTGGGCATCTGGGGCAGGCCAAATCCATCAGGACAAATAAAAAGCCCCTTACAATTTCCGTATTGCTTGTTTGGAGTAGAAACAGAGGTTACATGGATTCAGACATTTGGTGAACTTGGCATGATTTAGGGTACGAAGGTCAGACAATGCTCTCACTGTGTTATTTATGGCCATTTTCCTCGCCAAACAGACACAGGTGGGGGTTGAGTAATAAGACGCTGAAGAGTGTCTCATATAGGCTGACGGGTTTTTTCAGGTACCTAAAATAATTATCAGTTAATTATCTTCTTGAATTGTTAAAATTATGTATAAATAATAATAATAATAATAATAATAATAATAATAATCATCATCATCATCATTGAAATTAAAATATAATTACAATACGTTTTAAATGTAGTATTACACATAAATATGCCATATATGAATTAACCAATGAACACATATTTAATAAATACAATTCACATTTTTTATTTCTTGGTTTAAAAAACAACATATATTATATTAAATTAAATGACCCACCTGCATGTTTATTGTTTATGTTGCCATGTAAAATTAATATTTGCCATTACTTAAGCTTATGATAAGGCACATGTATCTATGTTTATTATTTCTCCATATATTTAAAAATACATGTATTTACATCTATTTTATGTACATTGTATCATAAGAAATTAATATAAAAATAATATTCATATAAAAAAACATTATATATTACTTTTTTCCCATATGTGAAATGGGTAAGAAAGCTGATTAATGCACCTTTAAGAGACT
Source organism: Salminus brasiliensis (assembly GCF_030463535.1). Lineage (NCBI taxonomy): Eukaryota > Metazoa > Chordata > Actinopteri > Characiformes > Bryconidae > Salminus > Salminus brasiliensis. Next base: position 34,928,202 of record NC_132890.1, read on the forward strand.
CCAAATAAACGTTTTACCCTGTTTAAAGTCACTGTTTATTTCTATTTACACTGAGCATACAAGTCTGGATGCATGGCTACTAATGGCCTCATACACAAAGTGCAATAAAAGCATGATACCTTGTGTAGCTTAGTACAGATTCATACAGTCTAACACTTCCAGACACGTCATTTCACTCCCACGCTGCAACACTGAGGCTGTACTTTCTGTACCAGGATGTTTTTCCAAGTTCTTCCAACATTTTGCAAGCGAACATCTCCTAGGTAGATTCTCAGAAAGTTACAAATTTCACAAAAAATGAACAGTCAGGGAAGAATTTAATCTTCATATATATACAGAGTCAGGGGCACTGTCAGGGATTTGGGGTCCCATGAAAAAATATTACACTAGGCCCAACATGAATACATTTTTAAGGGCTCCTGTCAGTCACAGGGCCTTAGAATTGTCCTAGCCCCCAATACGGCGCCCCTGTGTAGACTCATGATTCTTAATGACTTGGACAGTACATAAATGCAGCACTGTAAAAAAGGTTAATCTCCCTCCGTTTACCTCACTTCAGCCGTTTCCCAGATCATTCCATTCCCCAAAGCCCCCCTGGGGGTTAAACAACGATGACTGTGACTTCAATTCCTGCACTGTCATAAATGTGAGACATGGTTTGATAGGGATAATCAGCCCTGTTCAGTATTCATTTAAGTAATGTGTGTGTTTGGATGAGTGTGTGTGCATGTGTGTGTGTGTGTGTGTGTATTTGTATGAATAGAAGTGTTGCTCTGTGCACCCTCTCATCAAGATGATTAGCGTTGAAGATTGCTTTAATTAAAGCAATACTGCGGCTCACAGGAGCTTTCATTAGCCTGGTGCCTGCCATCAGCGGCTTCTTCTGTCTGCCTGCCTCCTGTAGAGGGAAAGGAGGGGCCGGCAGTCCAGCTGAAAGAGGGTCCCTTAATGCCACGCTTGACATTAGCATTGTGAGTATTCCACCCGCATAAACGAACCTCGGCTGCTATGATAGGATGCTAAATCGCGTTTTAATAGCAATGCTATAATCGTCTTATTATTACAACCCTCAGCAGAAGTAAAGGAGACCCTCGGCCACTTCCGGCTGAGTTTATAAACGAAGCCTCTCCATTTTCACGTCTACATACTGGCTTGCAATTGCGGGAATAGTTTGGTTTAAGACTGTAAAGTTTTAAACAATTTCCTTCGCTAATCAAAACTCCTGCCACATCAGTCTAGACAGGTTTTGGTGGTTGAAGCTGGCTTCGTTAGTTTGGCACAGAAGCCGTGAAAGTAATGAAGCTACATAAGAATATTATAACCTGGTTATTAGCATTTTGCCACCTTGCTTGCTCAGGATTCTAGAGACTTGTAACTTGATGATACTTAAGCAAAGGAAAGGCAAGACAAGACAGTACAACCATATTCACCAATAGTGTTGGAAGATTTTAACCCTTTTGACAGTGAGCGCATGTGCCCGGAGCGGTGGACAGCCATTGCTGCGGCACCTGAGGAGCAAAGAGGGTGAAGGGCCTTGCTCAAGGGCTCAACAGTGGCAGCTTGCTGAGCCCTGGCATGTGTGCTCACTGTCCACTGTGTGTTTATTATCACTAGTGAGTGTGTATGTGTGTGTGTTCACTGCACGGATGGGTCAAACACAGAGGCCTTGTATCAAACCCACAACCCTGTAATCAATCAATCAGCCTGGTGCTCTAACCGCTGAGCCACCACTGATCCATTTCTAGGTATGCCAGCTTTGTGGCATTTTACATAAGCACAGAAAAATACAAAGATATAAGGAAAAATAAAAGCATTAAAAATCATTCAAAGAAATAATAATTACATTTGTTTTTATGGTTTTTGAAGCTTGTATTTCTCCTCAAAAGGAAAAGTAATTTCCTGCTTCCTAAGTGAGGAAGAGCACTTATAAGTACTGCTTCACCCACTAGATAGCAGTCAGTTCAAAAAGTGAAGAATTTGTGGTGTCCATGGTGTGGTCACGGGCAGGCCTTTCCCACTATTACTATAAGCTTTTCTTTTCTGGCAGAAGTCAGACCGACAAAGGTGAAGTTACATTCAGTCAGGAGTGACTATGCTAAGCTGCGTGGCGAGTACAGTACTGTGGCCAAGTCAGTTATCAGCAGCATTAGGTTAGACTGGCCAGCAGCCTATGTAAAAAGACAAAGTTCAATTTTACATTTACATTTACATTTATATTTGCGACATTTAGCAGACGCTCTTATCCAGAGCGACTTACAAAAGTGCTTCACTATTTACTCAAGAAGAACCTCAGCTAGTTTAAATAGACTAATAATTCAAAGATACCTCTAAGCTCTATTAAACAGTAGAGTCGATAAGGTGACCACTCAGCTATTCGCCCAAGTGCTCTCAGAAGAGGAGGGTCTTCAGTCTGGGTTTGAAGACAGCGAGTGTTGGACTCTGCTGTTTGGACACCCAGGGGAAGTTTGTTCCACCACTTCGGTGCAGGACAGAAAAAAGCCTGGACGCTCGTCTTCCGTGGATTTTGAGGGATGGCGGGTCGAGCCGAGCCGTACTTGAAGCTCGACGGGCTCTTGGTGCGAATCGGCTTTTGACCATTGCCATCACATTTTCTCACATTCTTTTCAAAGCCATGTGTTAGAGATCATTTCACCACAGTCGAATTTCAATTCAATTTTATCTATTTAGCATTTTTTACATGTTATCTCAGCATTACAGAGATCCGGGTCTGATCCTCTTTTGAGCAAGCTAGTGCCAACAGTGTCATGGCAAAATTCCTTCGGGTCGAGAGGAAGTAATCTTGAGAGGAACCCAGACTCATAGGGGAACCCATCCTCCTCAGGTCGACACCGGATAATAATAATAATAATCAAAAGCAAAACATGAATAAAAACAACAATAAAACAAATAAATTATGTTTTTGTTTTTTTATGTTAGCAGTAATTGCCAGAAAATGTGCTCTGTTGCTGATTTGATGGATCATCTGGCATCAATTGATTGAGTACTAAAGAGCTTTTCATGATAAACCTACGGCCGTCCTCAGCACCTATGTGGGCTGCACCTAGCTATACTGGACCTTGATTGGTTTGTGCATCTAATAGGAATATTGGGAGGAAAAAGGAAAACAAATAAATAAATAAATAGTGATGCTACAAAAGGCTTCCTTAAATGATGCCCCAGAAGAAACACTTGATTTCATGAGGACGTATATCTGTTATAGAGATGTGTGAGGGTTCAGACATTTACAGCAGGTGAAGATCCTTTCTACCAGTCTTAAAGGTTCTTCACACCTACAAATCCCTGACATGCTTCTTTAAGGAACCAAAATTGGTTCTTCAATGGCACCCCTACAAGAAGCCCTTGTAGAACTGTTATTTAAGATTAAGAGTGTAGCCTATTGAAGTTCAACTGTCAGTCATGTTCAGACTATTGACCCATTGGCGTTCTGGCTAATGTAGTTATGGTGCTTTTTTATTATATATTAATTTTTTTATTAATCAAAGAGACGTGTTTATTTGATTACTGACGCTGTGTAAATCCATGAAAACAAACAAAAGTCAATTGTATGTTTTAGTACTGCTTTTTAAGGTCCTGTGTAAGCATCCCTACTGTGCCAAACTCAAGAAACTAGCATTAAGTGCTAAACATGTCTAGTGGGTTTGGAATAAGGGGAATTAATATTGTGAAGCGCTCACAGAACCGTTCCTTTAATATGCTTTCATTGCCGCTGTGCTGCCTGATATCCAAAGAGAAAGGACTTTTAAACTGCACAAAAGCTGCCGGGTGGGTGTTCGCCCTGAAGTGTGGTTATATTTGAATGAGTGCTAATGGGTAGAGCGTCAGATACGGAATCCAATGGTGCTTTTTAAAGAGGAATTCCATCAGAGGATAATGCGGACGCCAGTTTGCCATCAAATGCTGTCTGTTGCCTTGTCGGGCCTTCCAGCGATACAGAGTGCCGGATTCTTAAAGACAGCATTTAAAAGCCCTCTTTTTTCTGGCCGAGGAAACGAGAGAAGGGTCATAAATATTAAGGCCTCGATAAAGCTCGGATGGCCTCTGGGCGTTCTCTTGCGCAGTCAATCACACATGTCACTGCTCCCCCGAGGAAGTTTCCAGAGGATGTCGCTTCTCTGGTCCCCTTTCTTTCAGACTGCATTTTTTATACAGGCTGGGGGGATCCGCCAGCCGCTGCGTTCCAGTCATGTTTTTTTCAGCACGCCTTCTTGATGTGTGACATTTACGCGCTGTCTTTGGGGTGGTTACGCCCCCTGGAACACTCAACCGGATGAACTAATCGAGCAGCGAAGGGCGGCTTTAACACGGCGGAGCGTAAAGATCATCACTGTCCGCTCTAATTTTGCGACAGTTGCATGTTATAGTCGCGGCACGAGGACCGTTATCCTTCCTGCTGCTGTCTTTGTATGTGTGTGTGTTCGGTCTTTATAAGGTAATATGGGCGTCTCATAAAAATAACTTTACACCTCTGTCAGGGAACATATGAAAGTGTTGAAATTGCGAGAGCAGAGGACTCGTATATCTGTCGGCTGTTCGTTTGTCCATGTGATTCTTTGTTAATTGCAGATGGCGTAATCAGGGCAGGCTCCTGCCTTATTATGATTGAGAGCGAGCGCAGGAGGAGGCATGATGGATGGGGGGCTGGGTGTCGGGAAGCACCACACACGTACACACAGAGAGCATTTCTTCAAAGATCACAGAGTGGGAACTGTAAAGCCGCAAAGCCTGCTCTGCTCCCATCATCTGTCAGACGTGACGGAGAGCAGCTGTTTCCTTTCTAGCGGTTATTTCTCAAATCTTCTCCTGATTTTTTGGGCAAATATAAAGAAAGCGCTCTGAAATGCTGCTAATTCTTAAGCATTATTCTCAAAGAGCATAGTCCCACTACCAAGCAATAAGATACGCAATTGGCGATGAAGGTGATGAAGGTGATGAAGGTGAAGAAAGCCACTACATATGTTTTTGAACTGCTGTGATGCAAGGTTAATAGTCAACTTATTACACAGATGTTAATAATTTCAGTTCATCCAGCTTTGTAACATATATATATACACACACACATATATATTATGTATCACATGCAAACAATACATAATAATGCAATTTATATATATTGTTTATGTGTATATACAATATATTGCGAAAGTAAAACCCAAAAACCTAGTCTCAAAATTTGAAGGAAATATTGATACTATGTTGAAACACATTCAATTAAACTTGAATATGATTTCTTTATAAATGCATAAACAGTGCAAAAACAAACAAACAATAAATGTAATTCTTAAATGTTTCTCCTGTTTTTTTGGGCAACTCGTGTATTTTTCCAAATGACCATAGTCAGATTACCAAGCCTGTAAGGTAATTACAAAGACGAAGCAGGCTGTAAAAATGAGTTAATGAGTAAAAAAATTAATAAATAAAAAATGATGTGTATATATATATATATATATATATATATATATATATATATATATATGCTTCTGATTCATAACAGGTACAGAAAGAATTATATTAAAATATTTTCTCATGATTTTTCTTGGACAAATATAATGAATTACTAAGAATTCTTGTGGGTTTTTTTTTTTTTTTCTTTTTCAAAATGAGCATAGTCCCATTACCAAGCCTGTAAAGTAAAGGTATTCCTAATGGTTCATAATGACAAAGGTAAAAAGGTGAGGAAGGTGTCTCTAAAAATTAGGTAATAAAAAAAGTCATAAAAAGTCTGATTTTGAACTTTCACAGATACCAAAAACAGTTGATAATGACGAAGGTGAAGCAGGTGACTCTAAAAATGAGTTCATAAAAAAGTAAAATATGTACGATTCTGAATCATTACAGGTAAAGAAAAAAATATGATTTTTCTTGGACAAATATGATGAATTACTAATAATTCTTGTGTGTGTTTTTTTTTTTTTTTTTTTTTTTTTTAATGAGCATGGCTCCACTGCCAAACCTGTAGGATAGCTATGTCTAATAGTTTATAATGACAAAGGTGAAAAAGGTGCAGAAGGTGGCTCTAAAAATGAGGTAATAAAAAAGTCATTAAAAATTCGTATTCTGAATCATTAGGTAACGCGAAAAAAAAGAAAGAAAGAAAGAAAGAAAGAAATAAAGGTCCGACTCATCCCGAATACTCAAGAGAATCAGTCGCAATGCAATAACAAACCAGCGAGCGTAAAATAAGGCCTACTAAATTTACCATGCAAAGTTCCCTGCAAATGAACTCCCAGCGGTATTCATCCACAGCTCAGCCCTGAAGAACAAAGCGTGATTATATTTAACGACTGAAAAGTTGCTCAGCGGAAGGCAAAGAGAGGCGAGGAGGAAAGTCGACACCGATTTCTCCTTCAGCGGCCGCGTCGCGCCTGTTGTTGCGGCGGCATTGTTTTTTATGTGCTATTGCCTGTTATCCCTAGCATCATTGAACCCGGATAGTGGAGCAGCAGGGGAGCAAAGGGAGGGAAATAATTGATACTCTGCTCTGTTCCGCTCTGCTCACTGGCAGCTCCAGCTTTGCCACTAAATGAGACGAAATCGACACGTCTGTGGACGATTTTGACGATTGCAAACGAGAAAGCTCCATTTGTTGTCTCTGTCTGAGCTAGCTAAAACGAATGAACACGAACAACAGCTCAACCCACAGGAAGCTGACGGTGCAGTTGACATTAGCATGTAGCCTAATAAGCAATAAAACGTCACTTTCTGATTTTAGATAGGAAAAGATCGAGATTCTCTGATGCTCAAAGCTTTTTTTTGCCATTAATTCACCAGCTAAATTTGACTAAGAGCATGAGGTTGATCACCAGTTGTGATTTACTTTATTTATTTTGTTCGCATAATGAAGAATGTAATTCAGGACTTGCTAGGGCCGTATCACACAATGCTTCTAAGCTCAGAAGGTGAAGGCTGGCACATGCTTCGTTAGAGATACATGAAGGCAGTTACTGCATGTTTTTGAACTGCAGCTAATGCAAGGTTAGTAGTAAGCTTAGTAATTTTTTAAGTAGAGTGCAAATTTTATATATATATATATATAAAACGGGACTATATATATATATATATATATATATATATATATATAGATATTTGTATATGACTGATCAACCATTACATTAATACCACTGACAAATGAAGTGAAAACCATTTAATTATCTTCATCTACGGTGGCTCCTGTCAAGGGGTGGATCTACATATTAGGCAGCAAGTGAACAGTTGGTTCTTGAAGGTGATGTTGGTGTTAAAAGCTGGAAAAATGTTCAAGCGAAAGAATCTGAGACACTTTGACAAGAAACAAACTGTCTTTGGGACTGGAACATCTCCAAAACTTCACAGGCAGGTCTTGTGGGGTATTTTCTGGTATGCAGTGGTTGGTACCTACCAAAAGTGGTTGACGAAAGAACCTAAAGTGCATTGATGTGATCTATGGAGGCCACACTCACAGCCCAACTTACAGGACTTAAAGGACCTGCTGCTAATGTCTTTGTGCCACAGGGTGCCTTTCGAGGTCTTGTAGAGTCCATGCCTAGAATGACCAGTTGTTGCAGCAGATGGTATTAATGTTAATTAATAACATGGCTAATCAGTTAATGCAAACCTCTTCGAGGTACCTTCAAGGAACCTTTGTCTTCTAAAAACCTTTTTTTGAAGATTCCTCCAAGCGTTATAAGAGGTTCCTGCACAGTTTCAAATTGAAGAACCTCAAGGATCTTATACTTTTACCAGTGTATGTAAGTTGCAGTGCGAGCTGAATATATATATATATATATATATATATATATATATATATATATATATATATGTATGTTTTTAAATTTGTAACTCATAAGCTGGCCTGCTCCACTGAGACCTCTCGGATGTCTGTGTTTTTCATGGCAAGAGCTAAAAGATTTTTCTTATTCTCACTGTCTCTCTTCTCTAGGCTGCCATTTGCTCTTGGTCTCCCTCTCTGGACAGTCCACATGACCAGATGGCTTGGCAGCAGTGGTTCCTCCAAGTGCTGCTCATCTCTCAGTGGCCCACAGAGAGAGATGCAGAGAGAGGCAGAGAGTAAGAGAGGCAGCGAAAAGGGGTAGTCAGTGAACGAATCAGCGATGGCTACTAAAGGGCAACAGCAGCTGCACTAAAATTAGACGTACACAAAGCACATGGTGGGCTGCTCCTGGCAGGTGACACCTACGGAGCTCCAAGCTTTCCTAACAGCGTCCAGGGAAGCCTTTTCATCACCTAGACCGAATGTCCCCAGCAAGCGGCCCTTTGGAAGAAAGCAACTCCATTAAAATGTGACAAAACAAGAAAACATCCAAGTCGCCATATGTGACCAGTGTGAGGCGTGATGTCCGTCCACTGAGGTTGCTGATCAGATTCCGTAACGGAGTCAGAATTATTCTGTTTGTCAAGTACAAGATCTGCGTCACAGTTTCCTCAGTGTAGGTGCGATCTCTCTTGGCAACAAGGCCCACAGAAGTCCACGAGCCAAGCCAGGGAACTGTGCAGTGCATCATGTAAAGATTATCCAGACTGAAAACTTTTGGGATGTTAGTGGAAGCCCTAAACTCATGCATAAATTAGTTAAAGCAGAACTAAGCAGAACTCGTTTGAACATGGGTTTATTTCTGTAACGATTGGAGGATGTTAGGGGGTGTGGGGGATTTTGAGGCAGGAAGTGCAAGTCTCTTTTATTTAACCTTTTGATCATGTCCAACATAAACGTCACAGAGCTGAGAGGAGTGGGCAGAATCCAAGAGAATAAAACTAACAAGGCCTGGAAACAGGGTTATAATAAACAGGGCTACAAAGAAGGCACTGGTGGGAACACTAACGACAGGGAGGAGCCAGGGCGGAGACATGGGCGGAGACAAGGACAAAGCACAAGCACAGTGTGCACATGGCACAGCAAGACAAACACAGACACCAGGTCTTTAAAACCCACTTTTAATATACGATGTATGGACAAAAGTATTGGGACACCTACACATCACACCTACAATGGGGCTGGGCGATATGGTAAAAATGTCATATCACGATATTTAAAGACATTTTCGCAATACACAATATTTTTCCCTTATTTGGTTCTGCCAATTAACCCACCTGTTACGTGGTCTGACGCTCGGTGGCTGAGTTGCTCTCTGTGAGCTGTGCCTCCTAAACTCTTCCACTGTTCAATAATAATACCACTCACAGCTGATGGAGGAAGATCTAGGAGGGAGGAAATTTCACCAGCTGACTTGTTGTTGGTGCAGCAGCGGTGTCTCCTATTACATACAGAATGACGCTGGAGTTCAGCGAGCTCTTCAGAACCTCCCGTTCTTTCACTGATGTGTGACTAAAGGCAGACTGCTTGACTAGGGGCTTGATTTTACACACCTTTGGCAATGGCACTGAATATAACACCTGAATTCACCTACCAACTCTCACGAGCATGAAATGGTAAACACATGTCACGAATGCTGACTGCATATTCACCAGCCTATGCACTATAACTGCTGACTGGACACCACAGCAGGCTAATTACCCCATGCTTTACCTTTTACAGCACTATGTGTAGATGGCTTGTGATTTTCTTGTCATTTCACTAATCATCAACTTTTCCTGTCTTTTTTTTATTTTTGTTTTATTTTCAATGGTTAATTTTATTGCTGATCTATTCTGCAAGCTAAATACACTTTTGACACTGATGTGTGGTGACATTAAATGATCTGCTGCTGTGAGAATAGTATCTCTATTTTTGTCTGTTTATAGTTTTCTCCATGGTTTAAACTCTGTAGCTGCTTCTGTACACTGTGTACATAATTCTGTATGAATGGATCAATAGAAATGCTCAAAATTACTTGATGTATACTCTTATTTTACATGGACTTCCATTTAAAGTTAAGAAAATTTGTGCCTTCTCCTGTAAAATCACCATTTGCCTTATTGTTTCATTGGATAACCACGGAAGACGAGCGTCCAACACTCACTGTCTTCAAACCCAGACTGAAGACCCTCCACTTCTGAGAGCACTTGGGTGAAGAGTAGAGTATTATGGTCTCCTTACTGACTTGTGTTTAGTAGAGTCTAAGATTAGAGGATCTTTGAATTATTAGTCTATTTAAATTAGCTGAGGCTATTCTTAGGTAAACAGCAAAGCACTTTTGTAAGTCGCTCTGGATAAGAGTGTCTGCTAAATGCCTTAAATGTAAAGTAAATGACTTGCTGTCTGATAGTTTTAATGTACTGAGCTACCAACCATTTATCAGTCACTTCCTGTGTTAGCTTTAGCTGCAGCTCACCAGTATTACCTAAAGCCTACTTCTCTAAAGAAGGTTCACCCAAAGCTTTATTCTCTTCAAGCTCAGCTCAATAAAAATAAAGATGTAGCCTATTTATTCCAGTCCTTATGTAAAGTCAGGCTCTCAAACCGATCAGTGTAGCGTACAAATGTACAGAGTTTACATAATAGTCCAGAAGAAACATTCTGAGTCAGATTTTATCCCCTTTATATGTATTATTATTATTATTATTATTATTATAATCTCAAATTTGGAGAAGCACTTTTGTATTTGTATTGTGATATTTTTTTTTAATATACATTTAGACGCAGATAACTGTTACTGTGTTACTGTGAAGTCATGGGGACCTGGTTTCCAAGTGAGTATGCCTAGGCCATCCACGCACCCTCAACCCCTTGTACAGCTTCAACCAACCTCATCCACAATGGTTCTCATGTTCATACCACTGTTGAAAGTATAAGTTCCTTGAAGACACTTAGAGGTTCTTCAATTTCTTAAACTGTGGGGGAACCTATTAAGGTGCTTTAAGGAACCTTCAGGTACAGTTCTTTTAAGAAAAAATGTCCTTGAAGGTTCTCTGAAGCACCTTAAGAGGTTCCTTCACAATTGAAAACCCCCTCAGGAACCTCCGCTTCTAACAGTGTGCGTTCATCGACAGTCAGAATGCATGTCTGAATAGTCCGAATGTGCAGTCAGTCACAGGGGATGATGTAGGACAGGTGTTCATTTAAGATCTATTTAATTATAAGATTTACAGCCCGGTGAACGAAGCAGCGTTGATGCCAGTTCGACTTTCATATCCACTACAGAGACGTCCTCACTGCGCCGACAGGCATTATTTTACAACACACGCTTCCTCCAATCAGTTCCTCCACTGGCTCCTCTCTATCCGCGGCACTCTGTGGGAAAGACAAGTTGCTGGTAACTATTTAGCGTTTCAGTCATGAGCGACGTGTATATTAGCAACAGGAGCAGTATGCCGTTAGTGCTGGGGTACAGGAGACTTGAAAGAGAGGGAGGAGTGTGAATGCAGATGAAAGATACACAGGCATCTGTCATGTCCAAGACTGCTCGTTTCCTAGTCACTTTGATGTAGCAGATAAAGCCATATAAAATATTAATTTCAGTCAGTGAACACATGATAGGCAAAATGAGCAAACCTTTTACCGCACCTTTCTCTGTCTCTCTCTCTCTCTTGGCCTCATGCATGTGATGGATCGCGTTCATTTTCAGGCCTAAAAGTGCCATTAATAACAAATGGGATTGACAAGGGTGGAGACAATTGGAACAGGCTAGGGGTCATTGCATGTATGTGTGTGTGTGTGTGTGTGTGTGTACCAACTACGTTGGAAATGTATAACATTATTAAAGCGAAAGTGCTTTTGAGTTGGAAATGTAATTGGACACACAGTCCTGTGCAGGAGTCTTTGGCAGTCTTCTCCAGTCAACTCCAGCCACTGTATGGATTTACTGAGTTCTACAAACAGCTCACCTGATTTACTTTAATGAAGGATTGATTAGATAACCTGGACGTTAAAAGGGAAACTGTAAACACTGGCTTTCTCAGAAAGACCTGGACCTTTCCGCTACATTGCCTGCACTAGGGCAGGTGTTACGCATCCTGAACAGCTCTTGGACCTATCAGTACCGAGCTTCTGGTACAGGCAGACCCTCAAGTCTTTTTTAAGGTCACTTGTTTGTGGATTGCTGCAGCTATTAATCAGCACACACACAATGATGTGTTAGCAAAAAAGTATTAGCAGGCATGTTTTGATGTTTTGGCTGAACAGATCAACCAATCAGCTGAGACCAGGGGAGAACACACCAAACACCTTACAGACAATGACCAGACGGTCACTAGTCTGAACTAGTTACCTTGTCTCACGACTTTAAGTCTAGTTTGGCTTTGGGTTTCTTTCTGAAATGAAGTCCTGACATTCCTTTTTAAGTCAAGATGGCGTAAAAACAAGGGGCCCTATTTTAGCGATCTTTTGGTGAGCCGTCAAGCGCGCATGACCTTGATTTAGGGCGGGTCAGTGTGTCTTTGCTAGTCTTTTAATTAATCATGGGTGCAGGTTACGTGCAAAAAGCCAATCAGCCATGTTGCCCGCCATCCCCTTTAAGAGTCAGGTGCGGTCTGACTGACCTTGGTGGGTTGCTATTTCAGTGGTGTAAAGCGTGGGGGGTGTACAAGCTTTGGGCTGCACGTGCCTGTGTTGACAATTCACTGCCGAGATAGCAACGAACGTCTGTCTGGGCTGTTTGCAGTCAGTGGTGCTCCTGTGCTTTCCGTTGCCAAGATACACAGCAATACTCCAGAAACTGACCTGAACACCTCTCATTTCGAGACCACTGCGCCCATCAGCGTAGATATATTCACAAGCGGACGATGTGAAAATAGACTGTTGGCGGGGTGTAAGATAGCGATGAGCATCAGGACACACCTTGCGCAGGGTATAAGATAGGGCCTTTCGTGTTTTTAATTATTACTTGGGTTAGGGTTAGTTATAATTTTAAAACAACAAACATTGCCTCTGAAGCAACATCTCACTTTTGTTTTCTTAGCTGTAATGTTGAGCATGGATTTTACAGATAAGTAAAACTCATATAGCCAAACTCAGCAGCACAGCTAATGATACCTTGCTCTTTGACCTTCAACACTGAGGCCTGACTATCATTACATAAGACACACATATATACCTAAGAGAATGTAGCCTGGGCGGAACAACTACACAAGGATGGTGAGTCGGGGTGGTGGGGGTGGAGAGGACACATCCAGTATGCAAATAGATGGTGCTCGGAGCCAAAGGGGAAGGTCAAAGTTTTACTCTGAGAGTTGCCAATGGCAACTAACTAAACTCAGTTACTATTAAGCTGATTTAACTTGAAGATCTGCAAAATGATAACCAATATCCACTATATGTGGAAATATCCAGTTTTAGGTACAGACATAGCCATAACTAGTGGAGCAGATAGGTTGGCAGTTCATAAACTTTAGTCAAAATTACAAAACTAAATTTGCTGGGTTAGGTTAACTGAAAAAAAGGATGTTATCTTAACTTATTGCTCAAATAAATATTTTTATTTTTATAAATATTTTTCATGTGGATAAGTACTCATGGATATACATATGGAAAGTCAGGTGGTATAAAATATACACCACTTGTTAACATATCAATAAATCCCATCTTTACTGGAAACCAGCATATTGTTGGTGCCATACAAGAACAAGTGTAGATGGCTGGGGTGGAAAAAAATGAAGGCTGGGATGTTTTTAATTGTTCTTTATTTGAACTGTTGACTATTTAACAAAACCTTTCTTATCTATTCATTTTTGTTTGATCTGGTTAACATCTTAATATCTTTACTAAAAATCTGCATATTGTTGGTGACAGGCAAAAACCTCATCACCTCAGTTCTACAGGAGGAGGAAAAAAACTTAGCTTTCAGTCAGTGTATTATTTACAGTGTAAATATTTCTATTTTATTTAAAGTCACTTTTATTGGTTCATTCATCAATAAATTTGAATACAATGTAAAGGACAACTGCTAAAGTCATATTATTTTTTTTTTTTCAAAAAGGGAAAGACAATGGCGATTTTTTTTTTTTTACTATATGTTGTTATATTATGTTTTCTTATAATAAGAAGCAGTCCCTACCTAAAGTTTGTAATGCTGCTCCCATCCATCCTTTGAAACAGTCCTTTCACCTTGGCAGCCTAATTACACTGATGGGATAGATCATTTATGGAGCAATCATCAGCGAAGGATCTGCGTTTCTCCTAAGCTGGATCGCCCTGAGGAAGTGTCACATGGCTACAGCGCATTACCTTTCCCAAATGAAAAAAAGAAAGAAATAATAAATAGAGCAAGACAACAAAATGTAATTAACAGCTCTGATTAATGTTGTCTAGGTGCATACAAAGATCGAGGCTGCCTTCAAGCTTTTTGTGTTAGTATTCCTGACGGAGCAAACCACGAAGCAAAGCAACAAAGCACCTTTCCAGACAATGCCGGCCTTTTCATTAACCATTCAAAGTTGAGAGCTATTACCTTTGTTTTGCTACAGTGTTGAAATGTAATGATGTCATCTCAAGGCCATCTGTCAGTTTATTTGTATTTTCTTTTTTTTTTATTTTAAAAGCAATGTTTTATAACTGTTAGGCTGTATGAAAGTCTAAAATAATAAATCCCAAAGGTCATAAGGCACTGTCAAGAAGCTACATAACACTTAATATTTCAGATGATCACTTTATGCTTAGTAATGTTCATAACAAGGTCTTTTATAAAGATGTTACTGTGTATGTTTACAACTAAAAACACAATTATTAGTCATTTTTGCATAACAGACTTTAATAATGTACTAAAATAAGTCATATTTCAGTCATAGTCAAGATTAACATTTAATATATTGTAAATAAATGTAAAAGATGGGAGTAAAATAAATAAATAAATAAATAATAAATATAATAATAATAATAATAATAATAATAATAATCATATTCCAAAACAGCCAAGACATAACTCCAAAACAGCCAAGACATGTTTGATAAATGACTCTTGCTTCTTTAGTTTACAACTGGACATGCTAGGCTAATGGTGCTAACAAACGCTAGACTCAGACCGGCACCAATCTCTCTCTCTCTTTGTAAAAGACGTGCAAAAATCTTCAAATTGGCTTCAAAATATGTTGAAGTGCACAATCCTACATACGTTTTGGGAATGTGATGTTACTGCAGACTTTTGGAAGTTTGTAAACGCGGCTACAATGAAAATCAGAACCTACTCTGCCCTTTGTTTGTTAAATGATGGTGAGGCCTTCACAGTTAACCAATGTGGACCAATACTCTTTGAGTTCACTGCAGCAAAAGTCACTTATTCAGTTATTCGGTTTGGTTTACTTCTGATTTTAATATGCAGACATCCTGGTTGCTCAGTAGTCTCCGTAGGATTCTCTTGAAGGCACGACTGCAAGGTCTAATAAATCCCAGCCCAAAACAATAGAAGCTTGGGCTGAAATAACACCTCCTATTGAAGATTGGTTACATATGAATAACGTGAAATTGTGGTGCACAATTATTGTGATGCTGTATGTATTTATGTATGTATGTATGTATAACCAACCCCCTGCCCCCCCGCAGGGGTCTATAGGGTTAAACTTCTGGAGTATCTATAATCCCTGTGCAAATTGCGAAGTGTGTAAATAGCCAGGGCAGCGAGAAGGAGGGAACCTGATAAATTGTGCCTAATGTGTTTTCTTTCTTACAATGTTGCAGCGGTTAGAATTCGATTAAATTGAAAGATCATTTTTAAAACAAAGACTGAATTAAAACTGCAAATGTGTTGATAATCAGGTCGGCGCCGTCGCAGTAATGCAATCTTGCACAGCGAAGGGCCGCGGTGAAAGCGGCGCGAGAAAGAAGAGCGCGAGAGAGACAGAGACGGAGAGAGCAATCAGGGAATAGAGGCGCTCGCCTGTTTTTATATGAAGGGATGTCTCTCTCCCCAGGTTGGTTGGAGGCACTGGAATGATAGATGAAAAGCAGACACAACAACAGTCAATTACGGCCGGCGCGTGATTAACTTCAACTAATTAAGCGCTCAGGATAATGGAGGGAATGAAACTCTAGCCACTTTGCAGACAGTGGGAAGTCCCTCGGCTGAGCCCTAGCTGCCATTCGCCTTTGGTTAAGCCTGGGTCCCTCTCCCCAGCCGGCTGTGGCTCCCTCTGCCCCACACGGTCCCTTCACGCTAAAGCCCGTTTACAGGAAATCAGGCATGTGGGAAAATGCAACACTAGCAATTTTAGCAGCAGTTAGATACAATCTGCAGTGCAGTGGCTAACAGCAGATGCTAGCTGTACATTCTGCCCACTGTTAGTTATGTACAAGGGTCCTGAGGGCATGGGAGTGGGTTTGACATTTTGGAGGCCACATTTGCTAATATCAATCAAAGGCCGCACCACCCCCTGAAATATTAACTAGCTAAAAGCTGACTCTACTGTAGCTAAGCTAGTTTTTGTTTTTTGTAAAATTAAAAGTTTTTAAATAATTTAATAGTTTTTAAATTTTAATAATAAATAAACTGTTTTTTTTGGTGGCATCATGCTGAAATGAGACAAAATAATTTACATTAATTTTAACACTGAAAAAGACCAAGCTTTACAAGACTGAGACTGGACTAATATTAACGTTAGACACTTTGGCACTTCGGAACGCATGAAATGTGACGGCTCTCTGATTTGCTGCTAAAATGCGTTAAATTATCCTCTGTCACACTTTCAAAATAAAAATTGCAGTTTTTTCTCCTGCAACAGTATAATTTTGGGGTGGGACCAATGCCAGCTGTTTCCAATATTTGGTGGGACATGTCCCATCCATTCTACCCAGTTTCTATAATTCATTTTTCATTTTTAACCTTTTTTTTACCCCTAAACAAGACTTAAAAATTCCAATTCCAAAAAGTCCAATTGTTGTTTTTTTTGAGGTTAACATTGAGCTTTACAAGACTGAGCTCTGGGACAGCACTAATATTAACGCTAGACACTGAGGTTGCGCCCCAAATAGCACACTTGGGGGAACTTACATACCACACTGCTGAAAGCGTCTAATTATTTATTTATTTTTTTCATACTATGTAGTGGGCAGTATACAGTTTGGAATCTGAGCACAGACAGTGTTAACTATAGCTGACCCAAACCCTCCTGATATGTTACCACAACAAAACGTTACACAAAAGCTAGCTGCACAAACCATACACGGGGCAGGGAAGCCGGTGATTGGAGGATATTTTCTTTTGCAGTAAAAGAGGTTGTTCTCTTATTTGCTGCAAAAATGCGCTGAATTATCCTCAGTGTATCCTATGTGTCACACTTTCAAAATAAAAGTTGCATTTTTTTCTGCCTGCCACAGTATCATTTTGGGGTGGGTCAAATGTAGCTGTTTCCAATTTTTGGTGGTACAAAAGCCATCTACTCTACCCTGTTACTATATATATATATATATATATATATATATATATATATATATATATATTATCCCCAAACAACACTTTAAAAATGTCCAACTTTTTATTTTTACATTAAGTTTAACACTGAGCTTTACCAGACTGATACAGCACTAATATTAATGTTAGACAGTGAGACTGTGTCCCTGTTAACCTGTCGCAGTATAATTTTGGGGCGGGACAAATGCAGTTGTCCAATTGTCCAATTGTTCTTGGTTGTTGTTGGTATTGTGGTTTTGCGCCCCCTCCAAATTCAATAACATTTTTGACGAATGTATGCAAAAACACATGCACACACATACACACACAACACCCACACATGAACACCCTCCACAAACAAGAACACCTTCACATATAGACACAGTGTACATTTGTATTAAATTGTAATTATATATATATATATATATATATATATATATATATATATATATATAATTACTCTAACTGACAAACAGTGAAGAGCTAAACTATATATATATATATATATATATATATATATATATATATATATATATATATATATTATAAGCATCCAGGCTTTTTTCTGTCCTGCACCAAAGTGGTGTCCGAACAGCAGAGTCCAATGCTTGCTGTTTCAAACCCAGACTAAATGCCTTATGTAATGTAAATAAATAATATAGAATAAATTGTAAATGCTTATGTATGTCATCAGCGTCAACTCCAACACATGCATACATTCACAACACATGCATCAATAGATGTCAAAGATCAATTTCCCTTATTTTATCTACTCACCCAACGGAGCTGAGAGACATTCTAGTTTAGCTCTTCACTGTTTGTCAGTTAGAGTAATTAAATTTAGCCCCCTTGCTAAGACCTAATAGGTCACGTAATTAAACGGACATCTCGTGTCTCTGAGGAACAACTGAGCTACAAACCTCCCCCACAAGCTTTGATACCTTGGAAATGAAATAAATATGTAGTTCATTGCTTTGGATCGACTCTCCTGATTTATCCTGAATCAGAGTCAACTCCTTGCTAGATGTGCACAGTGCCTGAGTTTCAAACCCAGCAGGTTGCCATATGTAGTGGAAGAGGAGGAGTTATTCGAGGTTAATAACAGACAAAATCTGTATTTCTATCCAGCGTTATTTGGGTTAATCCCGTTTTACACCAGACGTGGTAAATGTGATGCTTTACACCCTGCATCACAGGCAATATACTCCTATATTTATCAATGGAGTCTTTCATACTGATCATATACATCACGCAGCATCTGAGCAGCTATGAGCGCTTGAAGCGCTGGGTCTATTTTTAAGGCTTGCTGCATTCTGCATTCTACAGTTTCCAGTCAGAAGCGGTACACTGCTGTATTTACAGTGTTGTATATACAGGGTTCTGACTAAATCTGTGTTTTCTAGACCTGACGCTATTCTGAACAGCTACACCTGACACTATTCAGAAAAGCTAGACCTTATGCAATTCTAAACAGCTAGACCTGACGCTAGTCCAGACCTGGTGCTATTATGAACAGCTACACCTGACGCTATTCTGAACAGCTAGACCTGACGCCATTCTGAACAGCTACACCTGACACTATTCTAGACCTGACGCTATTCTGAACAGCTAGACCTGACACTATTCTAGACCTGACACCATTCTGAACAGCTACACCTGACACTATTCTGAACAGCTAGACCTGACGTCATTCTGAACAGTTACACCTGACACTATTCTAGATCCGGCGCTATTCTGAACAGCTAGACCTCACAATATTCAGAAAAGCTAGACCTTATGCTATTCTAAACAGCTAGACCTGATGCTAGTCCAGACCTGGTGCTATTCTGAGCATCTAAGACCTGGTCATATTCTGAACAGCTAGACCTGACACTATTTTAGACCTGACGCTATTCTGAACAGCTACACCTCACAATATTCTGAAAAGCTAGACCTGAAGCTATTCTAGACCTGGTGCTATTCTGAACAGCAACACCTAACGCTATCCATCAGCATATGATTATTTGTGAGGAGACGGTAGAGAGGGGAGAGAACTCTGGGCTGGAGTTTAGGAGGCTTCTGCTTGTGGTAGGAAGCCAGTCAGAGACAGTACTACCTAGCTGGATTCGTTTTAATGGACATAATAAGGAAAAAGTAAACTATACGGACAAAAGTACTGGGACACCTGCTTCTTTATTTTTTGTTCCAAAATCAACAGTAGAAAAAAAAAAATTCTGTTTTGGAGAAGCATTGGGTTCATGTTTATCTACTCCAGAGAGTCTTATTGTATTGGCAGTACTTCTTTACAGAAACTCAACAAGCATCTGCATTTGCACATCTGTGTCTGCGATGGATGCAGCTTAGCTAAAGTAGCTGAATGCATTCATTAGAAGGGGTGTCCACAAACTTTTGGAGAGATAGCATATCAGACAAAACAAAGTAACAAACAAAATCACTCTAAAATGAGGTTTTATTATATAAAAGGTGACAATAAATTATACAACCTTCCCAGGAAAAATGTAATCCAGCTCAAATACTGCTTTAGTCAACACTTCCTAAACTTCCTGTTTAGCATTGCAGTTAGCAGCGCTGCATATTATTAATCCCTAAATTGCTGCTCCCTAATCTCCTGAATATAAAGCTACATTTTAAAAAAGGGGGTAATTTGCTTTCCGTGACCTTGTGACAAAACAGCCGTATGACAAAAGAGGACATCTCACTCAAGGTCTGTTCCGCACTGTGCTTCAGGAGAAGTAGGCCATGAGCATGCTAAACCTCATGATTTATAACCATCTCCATGAGCTCACTGCGCTGTATTAAATCAGAGAATACTAATCACCCCCTCATTGTCTCTAATAGAGTAGCAAAAGCCATTCTATTTCAGCGACGTGTTTGAAGGGGGACTGTGACACTACTGCTAATACCCTTGCCTGTTGGCTCTGTTAGCTTTCTAACTCAAAAGAACAGAGAGACAGAGGATGGATTTGCTGGTTTGTCAAAACACCATTTGCTCCAGTTCATAAACAACGTCCACACCCCTCCTTCCTCTGCCAGACAGCGTTTAGACGCACTGTAGTTTTTATTATCATTTAAGGCTTGTGTATAATTTTGGTCAGCAAGGTCAAGTTTAAGGACCCATCTCCGAATCTCCCTCCCTCTGGTCATCATGATCACCTATACTATTTCTAACAGAAGGTGTACAGGAGACGTGAGGGCAGTAAATCGTAAATGTAATCTTGACAAATAATGAGATGGGAACAATGTTAGCAGGTTAAAACTGTTGATTGCCTTTGCCGTAGGCCTGGTTGTTGGCCCAGGTCTTGCAACATCAGGACCCGAACTTCGAGGATGGGGGCAGAGCTTACCCCCAGGCAGCCGCCGGGACCAAACCGGTGGCTGTGGGGAGGAAGGAGGGAGGGAGGTCTTTTTTACGTGACTAGAGGTCCCTTTAACACAGGTGGAGGCTGGTGATTGGCTGCTGAAGAAGATGCTGTATTAGAGCCTCCTGGAGAACGTTCGCTAGAGATTTGCCTGAGGGGGGGTGCTGTTAGGTGGAGGCGAACGCACAAGACTATTGGGTTGGACTTCGGGGTGGCTTTGAAATAGGACACTGGGGAAGCTGAGCCCATCTGTAGTTAAGGTAGGTGAGCTTGGAGAAGAAGGTAGGAGTCAGGGTGGAGGTGGGTGTGAAGCTGTCATGAAGGTGAGGTAAGATGCGGAGGGTATTTATAGGGCTGAGGAGGAGGTGTTCACTGTTCCTCTAACCTGTTAAGACCCTCAGGACAGTTTTGATGGGAAGCCGCTGTTTACAGGAAGTAAAACAGGAAGTGATGTGTGTGTTGGTGTGTTTTTTTAGGTGAGAAAGTAAAGTGTCAGTGATGGGACCAGGAGTGGTAAAACATGGGCCCCATCTGGGTTGTAGACTGCATATGGAGCCAGGATGGAGCCTCCCAATAAATATGTATGTACAAACCCACTCAAAGCCCATGCCCACCTGGAACCCACATATCCCACGTCCCGTCCATGTGAGCCCCATATGAGAATATTGTCTGGGATGTGTGTGAATGTAAGTGACAAGGCCAGGCCTAGATATTACAAATGAATGATTCTGCTGTAGAAACCCACCATTCCGTCCATTCCATTAAAACACAAAACACTCTGTAGTCCCGGGGGGTGGGGGTTGGGGGAGAAGAAATCACAGCGAGTGTAAACTGGATCTGCTGTTATTCCAATAGCCAAAACAATTTAACATGTTGACAGTAAAGGAGGGTATGCTGTTGAAATATAGAACAAGGTCGGCGTATCAGTGCAAACCAATTCTGCGAGAGGCTCGTCAAACAGCTGGTCTTGCCTAACAGTTGATGTGTTGGTAGTAAAGGACAATCTGGCTAGGCTTGGATATCAGTATAAGCCCCCTTGCTGCAACCCTCAGAATGCAAGCTGCAGCTGCAACAGCTTTGAAAAGCTTTGTTTACCCCATTTTCAGCCCATTTGGAAGACCAATTACCCACTAACACTAAGAGGGTGAGGACCAGTACATCTCCTCCAACACCTGTGAAACCAGCCAGCTTTTGCATCACCAGGTATCCAACATGCTCGGAGGAAAGCAAGGCTCCCCAGCTTCAATACAACAGCTCACAGATTTAGAACAACAACCCACAACAACCCACCATTTATAGAAGGCAAGGCCAGTTGTGCTCTCTTTGACTCCGGCTGCTGATGGCAAGCAGCATCACCTGGTTTTTCAAACCAGCGTTACTAGGGGCTGGCTGCATCTTAGTCCACCGGACCACTCAAGCCCTTGAAGCACTTTTGCTTGCATACTTATGTCCAGAAACCTGCCTATAGACTACTATGATAGTTTGTCGCTGCCCTCAAAACATGGCCTATAAATAGTACATATTATATTTTAAAGCCCAAGTCCCATCTATCCTAAGCGTATATCCTTTCGCATGCATCAAAAATAAATATTATTTGAAGTTGGCTAGGCCAACAAAAGCGACCAATCATAAAGAAGCAGAGGTCAAATGAGGTTTATTGATATTGCTTTGATACAGGTAAACCCTGTAGCCTTCTAAGAAATTTATTATGCATTTCTATTTTAAAGTAACTGAATGGATATGATGAAAGTAATACTGGGTTTTATACAATGATATGCTAGAGAAAGTTCGGCCTGCATTAAAAAAATAAATAAATAAATAAAAATCCAAGGTTCTTCTTCACTGGATGTCACCTTGAGGCAGAACTCGCAGTTCGTACTCACGGAAGAAAGCAAAGGACGACTGATCTGGAAGCAATGACAACGAGTGTTCCCTGCTGCATGTATTGTTGGGGATCAGATGCCGGCACATCACAACAGTGCCATGACTGCTCTCAGCTGTGTACACAAGCTGGCGCGTGTGATGCCACACCGCAAACACACATACGCATTTGCAAACAAGACCAAAACAGCGCAATCTGGAGATTAAGAGGCCACCCAGATTACAAGGTTTGTACATCAAATCAATCCATGCTGAAGAGAAGGCTGTGTAAATGCTGGTGTCCTTGTGTTGAGTGCACACATGGAAGATGTAGGGTAACACTGCAATACTGCCCGAAGGTACGATGCTGTGGTAAGACCCCCATCCTCTCCGCCTCAAATTTTTTTTTTTTAATTTTTCTTCCCAATTCAGTCATTTCCAATTTCTACCTACTAGCTAGGACTCTCCCCATTACCCCCATGCCACCAGTCCTTTGAGTTTCCCCTAAGACACGTTAAGTCATGTCAAACTGACATGAACACAAACGACTGACCAGCTGAACATGCTTGGAGGAGAGCACTAACCTCCAGATGTTACCCTAGCAAACAGACGACCTTACTGGCTATCACTGCACTGTGTTATGGGGGGCGGAGTGGAAGTGGCAGGCCATCCTGCCCACCCAAAGTAAGCAAGGCCAAGTTTGCCCAGCCATGAAAGGCAGTGGCAGAAATCTCACCGCTCCCCACATATTGGGATTGTCCCACATATCAATAGCAGCTCCCTGATGCCCACAAATTACACACAATATCCAGAAAATGGGATTTCTGTATATTGTGTGAGCAAGCAAGTAAAACAGAGCGAGTGAATGACAGATGTTGTGAGAGAGTGTGGCACAGAGAACATCCTGATTGGTCTCTACTTTTGCTTAGTAGACCTATCGGTGTTCTCTGTGGGCGGGATTTACAGTGGACCGCTCTCATGTATTGTGAATCAGTTCAGTTTAGTGTCCTGCAGCTCCGTTGCAAATAACACAATACCCTTACCTATAAGGTCAGGATGATGACAGTGTTGCCCATGGGGCTAAAATGACTGTAAAAGACAAGCTGAGCTTGGGTAACAGCTGTGATTCTTACATTTGAATAGCTAATGTTATATGCTAGCTAGGTGTGGTGCTCCAATGATGCATTTCATGATGAGTGTGATGAACTCCCTGTAAATATTCTTAACGTTATAATAAAATATTGTCAACATAATGCTAACACCATGGTGGTGATGCTAATGAGGTAATGAGGGTAGCTATGATAATGCCACAGTATCAATGCTGGGTGAGGCCAGTGGATGACAGGGTAGCAATACTAACGCTGCACTAGCAATGCTGGATGATGCCAGTGGACAGCATGCTAATACTGTAGTAGCGATGCTAAGTGAGGCATAGCGAACTGTATACTGCTAATGCCACGGTAGCGATGTTAAGTCAACATGCTATCACTATGGAGTTTGACACACATAATGTCACAGTATGTCTTCGCACCACTTCATTTGATGACAATATTTCAAACAAAGGGAGCCTTGTTTGAAACTCAGCTTACCTAAGATCAATGTTGTCCTCAGACCATCTGTACCAGAAAATGTCCCTTCTAGGCAAACAAGTGGCAGTTCTAGTGCATGCAGCCAATTATTTAGCCAGTCAGTAAGCAAAATTACCTCTTATAGGCCGGCCTGCCAGGTGGTCTGGCAATAGAAGTAGGGAGGAAAAGTAAAGCATGGAGAAAAACCCAATCTGAACAGGGTTCCTTTGAGTTCTGTTGAGTTAAGTTCTAGCTCAGCTGCTGGGAGGCCTGCAGTGGCTGGTGCTGGACGGCTGTGTGTAATTAGGCCAGCTCCCGTGCATATTTCTCATAGGTGACCTCATTCCTGGCTCCTTTGAAGTCCCTCACCCAGAGAACTTTTTGCGAGTCATCAATTTGAAGGGCTTATCATTTTAAGAACTGTCAGAGGGGTTAGAGAGGAGACTCCAACCTCAGTGCTGCCGAAGAGAAGCTCAGAGGAAATTGCTGACTCGAGTCCATGCCGTTCTGGAGTGCCCACATCATTCATGCCTCATTCGTTTTGCAGGTTTGTATTTTTTTGTATGATTGGAGATTGCACTAGCAGGATGCAAGAGTAATATGCCTGGTTTTATGTGTTTTGAAAGGGTAGAATTTCAGGAAATAACATAACCTTTAGAGGAGTTGAAAATTCATAGGAAAAGATGGCAGGTTTTGAGGTAAAAGAACCTGTATAGTGGTCAGATCTTGTACAGTAACAGTGCAAAGTTGGGAACGGCATGCATTTGCAGTCTTGATAGCAAAGTTCATGAAGTGGGTAGCAGAAACAAAGCATGTTAAATTGATTTTGAGGACAGAGGGCTCACATATTAAAGATATGTTTTCCATATATGTGACCAAAAATATCTGAAGTTCCCATAAAACAAGATGTCACAGGCTAAAATATCAATTTTGGTCCCATCAATCATTTCTCAGATTTGAGGATAAATTGCATATCTTATACTTGTTGTCATCATCATTGCCTCCAGAACTTGCATTTTTTATAACTTTAGTAAAACTGCAAAAAATAACTGATCTATATTTATAATTTTAGCTTGTTTAGGCATTTCACATTCACTCTGATCAAATATTAGCAACATTAAAGAAATCTAAGACTTAAAAAGAAATCTAAGTCATATCATATTTCACACGTATATCACATTTGTGTTCTGTAGTGCATATAAACATGCATATATCCCAGTATATTGTGCTTACAAGAGCAGTCCTATAACCTTGGGTAATATACTGTAGTTTTAAAACCCAGTATTTTAATCCTTTTCTTCTACTTTCAGAATAAAAAACCTCTAAATAATGTTAATTCCCGAGAATATTCTGCCTGTATATATCACAGACACACTACCTGCTGCATCAACATTTAATAAAAATATACATCATCCAAAAGAATTTTTTTTAAAAACAAAATGGACACTTGCAGGTTTAAGTATATAATGCCTCATTTGCATATCAACCCTAGTGAAAATGCACTTAATTGTATTTAAAACATACTGAGATTTAGTATACTGTAAATACACTGGATGTTAAAAATGCATTAATATTATGCATTCTTTAAATATTTTCATTAAGTATTTATATAAATATATTACTATGAAGTGTATGTTTAGTTGAAATTAGTTTCATTAAATTTAGCACACTTGAAATATATACTCTAATCCCAAAAGCTGTTTTGCTGTATGTAAAACCGGATATATCTCACATATTATTTAACATTTTTGAGTTTCTGTTTTGTGTAATCATGTGCTTGAGGATCTGTTTGTGTCTTGTCAGTTCAAGCCCCTCCTGTTTATTAGTGTTCCCATCTGTGTCTCCTCTGGAGCCACGCCCCTTGTTAATCACAGGTGTTCCTTGTTGTCTCTCTGTACAAGTACCTCTTTGTTTCAACCTTCCCTTGTCTGCTCTTGTGCATGTTAACATGTTCTCATGGCAGTTTAGTTTGTTAGCTTGTCCTGTTCCATGGGTTACATTTCACTGTTTTGGCTTTCTGTTGGCTTTCTTTGTTAGTTTTAGTGCTAAGTGGGTTTGTTTGATTTGTTTGTTCTGTGTTTGATTTGTTTGTTCCCACTTCGGTGTTTCTTTTGTACTCATTTTTTAATTAGTTTTCCTTGTTTTTGCTCTGTTTTGATTTTGTTTAATAAAATACCTGCAATTGTGATTACGTCCGCCTCCAAGCTCCAAGACACACTGTAACACTTTTAGTCTATTTGTCTACAATTAAAGGTACAAAAGTTTAACTTTAGTGTGCTATAGCATAACAAGGTTTAGCATACTTGAGTCTAATTTATTCCACTAGGGTAAATTTTATGGCAATGGTCAAAAGCTGCACCACGAGCCCTTCGAGCTTCAAGTACGGCTCTGCTCGACCCGCCATTCCTTAAAATCCACAGAGGACAAGCATCCAGGCTTTTTTCTGTCCTAGCACCGAAGTGGTGGAACGAACTTCCCCTGGGTGTCCGAACAGCAGACGTCCAACGCTCGCTGTCCTCAAACCCAGACTGAAGACCCTCCTCTTCTGAGAGTACTTGGGTGAAGAGTAGAGTTTTATGGTCTCCATATTGACTTGTGTATAGTAGAGTCTAAACTTAGAGGAGCTTTGAATTTTCAGTCTATTCAAACTAGCTGAGGTTCTTCTTGGGTAAACAGTGAAGCTCTTTTGTAAGTCGCTCTGGATAAGAGCGTCTGCTAAATGCCTTAAATGTAAAATATTACAAATGCTACAGTAATCCAGAGTAGTACAGTAGTAACTTCTACTGAATGGATCATTTAGATGAAAGCACAGTCTGTCAGGCTCAAAGATTGCCATCCTTTGTTCAAGCATCAAACAACAGCAATAATAGGAAACAGTTCCATGTGTCAGTGCTCACCAAGGGAGCTATTGAGATGAGAGTTCACATTTTAAAACCTTGAACTGCAGGCTGAGGCCTTTGACATGCAGCGCGCATCATGCTATGTTAATTCTGAATGCCTCATCTTTGTCAGGCCTGTCCTTGATTGTGCTACTGCCTGCTCCTCCTAATGAAGTTATTTCATATTCAGCGTAGGGGCTTCTCAAAATGCCACATTCTTCACAGTGTAATGTCACATTTCCATGTTCAAACGTCAACTTTGAGTCACTCTGCCTTCAATATCTACATCATATTAGTCTGGGAAGACCAATTAAAGCAGGCAGCACTTGTCATTGGGGCTACATTATCATGCATCATTTGATTTGGCCATTGATATTTCAGGCTGAAAAGTGTGTAATGAAAAAATGGAAAAGACGAATGGGACTGCTCAATCTGCTGGGGTAGATGGAGTGTGATTTATGTAATCTCTCAAAATATATCATTTAGGTGCCAATCATATGCTAATGCAATATTTAACACTAAGTTTTGTCGCATAGCCCACATGTAAAGTATTAAACTGACTGATCAATCCGCATGGCTCTGAAGTCAATATCAAGTTTCAAAACATTGCAAACTGTAACCATGTATCTGATGCTGCACCACATAAAAAAAAAAAAAAACTCTGCCTCAAGTGATTAGTGGCCTTGTCTTTCAAGCGTATTGATTAGGTCTCAATAAATAATGTATCATTGATGAGAATGTCGTCTATATATTGTTGCACTGAGAGCTGAGCCGAGCCGAGCCAAGGAGCCTGAAACAGCTAGTTTCCAGCATGGCTCTCCATTGGACGCCTCAAGGAAACATGGCATTACAGCAAGTAGACTTAAAATATGAATGCTTGGCCTGGTCATCATACGGGCTTGCAAACAAATTGCTTTAGATGTAAGCAGTGCTGAAAGTGGGTCTGTACTCACTTCTACATTTGACTGTTTTTCCTGCATACTGGCACTTCTCACAAGCTGCTGGTGGTGTGCTCAATTCCAGCTCCCCTTTGGGTGCATGTGTGTTGTGCAGCAATATGGGTGCAACAGATTACACTTGTGATTCCTGTTGTTTCTATTTATAAAGACGCATTACTCTTCAATTTCCTTTCCCAGCAAACACCAGAAAAATTACACTGCAAAAAATGAGACCTTAGCAAGTGCAATCCGCCTAAATCTGGTCTGAATATCAGATTTTTCTCAGTTTTAGATTGTTGTAAAATATTATACGATTGTTCAACTTATTTCCATTATTTTTTTTCTTATATGATTTTACTTGTTTTAAGACATTTGATCTACTGAAAGTGTCACAGTCCCCTGGCGGATAATTTCGCTTTTTTAAGCTGTATTTCTTGACTTAGACACCCTATAAAAACCTTATGGACACCTGATCTTCTTATGAACAGTATTGGGGAGATGGAGGTAATATAACTAAACACATAGGCCTTCAGAAATTAGGTTGTAGATACAGAAGTCTGGAAAGAGGTAAAAGATCCCAGAACAATCAGAAATCAGCTTTAAGCTAGGTTTAACAATAGTATAAGGAGATCACTATATCAGGTATATTTCCAGGTCAGCCATAACATTTGCACCACTAACAGTTGAAGTGAAAATCTTCAGCTACAGTGGCATGAGTCAAGGTGTGGATTTACACATTAGGCAGCAAAAGAACAGTAGTTGAAAGCCACTCTGGCAAGAACCAAACTGTGTCTTGTGGGGGTCTTCTGGTACAAAAGAACAACTGGTGACTCGGCGACAGGGTCATGGGCACCTCATGGACTCTCAGAACCTCATAGAAGCCTTATCTGACATCTCACAGGACTTGTAGGATTGCTAACCACCAGAAACCACAGGACATCTTCAGAGGTCTTGTGGAGTCCAGGCCTCAAATGCTCAGATCTGTTGTGGTGGCTGAAGGGGGACCTATTCAGCATTAGGCAGATGGTGCTGATGTTATAGCTAGTTGGTGTATGTATATGGACATGCACCTAGCATATGAATACATCTATCTATATTGATATCTAGCTAAAGTTAGTAAAATAGTAAATGTTAAAACATTAATTCAGCTTGAATTCATGTGAAATCTGTGATTTTCTTAGTGATTACAACATCTACAACACAAACAGACATTTTCTTCCCTAACAGAAACCATTGGTAAATCCCCTTCAAAGGATGAGACATGGAGGGCCTTAGTCAGGCACAGCTTGGTCATTCTGTAGTCCTTCAGGATCTCACCTAGACGCCTCTGCCTTATGGCTTCAGCAGCAGAGCGCTTCTACACCCTTCCGGCAGCTTCCTCGATAGAATCATAATCAAGGTAAGCCAGTTCTCTGTTATAGTGGTGCCAGCTCCATTTTTTTTCAATTCCACAGCCCACTGGGCCTACTGGACTCCTTGCTGGCTTTGATCCAATCCCACTTCAGACATTGCTGTAGTGCAGGCAGAAATGAGAAATAAAGAAAGAAAGGAAGAAAGGAAAAAGAATGAAATAGGCCCCACTACAAATACCCTGTTCCACCTAGCAGACAAACTGAAAACATTAACAGCTCCCTGAGCCACCATCATGCAACTCCCAAAAACCATGACGGTGACTCCCCACAGAATTACCTCACCTCATTACCTGCAGTGATGCCTCAACAGAACAACAGGCAACGACCAGTGCAGACGTTAGCGCTGACACTACAGTACTTTTATATGTACGTTAACAACTTTACATTTTCAGGAAATCTCACGGCCCTCAAGCTAATTCCCTAATGTGAATCATATATATATATATATATATATATATATATATATATATATATATATGTATATATATGAACTGTACTTATATATAGGTAGGGAATGTGACATGGGATAAGGCTGGGATTTCAAGCCATGTACACAATCGCATGGATGGCCTTATCATCTGAATTTATCAGTGCCAGAATGCCCGAATTTATCATGCATGAAAGTGTATGTACGGTACTTACATATAGGTGGGTGACATAGGATAAGGCTGGCTATTCTGTAAGGACATTACTCAAATGCGTACTAAGCATAATAAGAATCAATAAATCAAAAGACTGAAAGTCAAATTTACAAATATTAATTATCTGGTTCCAGTGGCATCTGCCAAGGGCCAGGAGGCAGAAAGTGAACAGTCAGTTTTTGAAGTTGTGTTAAAAGCATAAAAAATGGGCTATCGCACATGTCTGAGACAAGGGCCCAACTATGATGGACAGACGACTGGGTAGGAGCATTGGAGTATTCATAACCTACCAAAAATTGCTCCAAGGAAGGAAAACGGGTGATCCAGTGACAGGGTCATGGGTGCACAAGGCTCACTGGTGCTCATGGAGGCCCCACCTCACAACTTACAGGACTTGGACAGGATCTGCTGCTAATGCCTTCCTGCCAGATACCACAGGATGCCTTCAGAGGTCCTTACAGTACTTCTAGTAATGGTTCCTTAAGATAACTGTTGCTGGAGTGTGTAAGCACTGTGTCCACTCATTGTCCACTATGTTAGACAGTCCTACCTAGCTGGTACACCTTGTTGATAAAGGTAAAGTCAGAGACAGAAGCTGATCTGTTGCAGCACAGTTTGTGTTGGTCATCCTAATGACCTTCATCAGTGCCCACAGGTGGACTCAGTCCAGCAGTCAGCCAGTGCCACTCCAGTGCTAGGAATGACCCACCACCCAAACACTACAGTCTGCTCTGTGGTGGTCAGTCCTGTGGGGTCCTGACCATTGAAGAACAGGGTGAAAGGAGGCTAACTAACAAAGTATGCTGAGAAACAGATGGATACAGCCTGGAATTTTAGAACTACAAAATGATCCTATACGGTCAGTGGAGCTGACACAATGGACAATCAGTACAGAAACAAGGTGGTGGTATTAATGTTATGGCTGATCCGTGTATCCGTGTAACTACACATTAAACATCTCTGAAACCTGTCAAACACACCAGCTCTGTTACAATGTACAGCAATTCCACTCTTTGTTTCTTCCCTGTTCCTGTTGTATGGGGAAGATGCTGAAGTCTATGGGGATATTCTGTACGCTGGATGGTGGGGGATTTTGGTAAGCTTGAGAAGGAGCGACTTTGCTGCCAGCCGTTGCACCAGAACTATGCAATCGTATCAGGCCCTGCACAATTCAGCAGCAAGTGGTAATCTGCCTCCCTCTGACGCAGCTTAAATTAGCTGCCCTGCATTGCTAAATCAAGCCAATGTACAGAATCGCATGGCCGGCTATACCATCTAAATTTATCATTGCCAGAATGTTGACGCACTGGAGCCATCTGTTCTGTCCACTTTTCTTAAGCATTTTTAAGTTTCAACGACGTCTAAATATGCATTTTCAAGCATGCAAGCAGGAAATGCTAATGACTAATGAGCACGAGAATCATCCCAGACATTCGGAATGTGTAATATATGACTTTTGCACTAAATAAGCTCATTTAGATTCATCCACTTTGAGCTGTTTATTGCAGCTCAACACTTGCTTGTGGTTTAACTTTGATTAGTATACACAGATCTATCAGACGGGGCTAGAGATGATTCTGCAGAGGTAGCATAGATCTGGCTTCATATTTCACAGACAAAGATGACACACAGAACACACATATGGCAAGCTGTTGGGAAGCTCAGCTACTAATTTAAGGTGAAATTTCAATCTCTAATGGCTAATGGCTACTTTATTATCATTTATAATGGATTTAAACTCTATGTATCCTGATGCATCACCACCAAAATGTTTGTACGTAAAGGGTTAAAGGGGCATGACCGCCTAAACCTAGCAATTACATAATTGTGAATCCATCTTGGGCTTTCTGAGTACAACACCCAGCATGCATTATGCAAATACATCCTACAGCCACTCCATGATGTTAAGGAATCCTGTATGGGCAAAAGTATTGGGACATCTGCTTATTCATTGTTACCTCCAAAATCAAGAGTATTAAAAAAAGAGTTCATCCTGCTTTTGTTGGAGTAACTGTCTCTACTGTCCAGGGAAGAAGACTTTCTACTAGATCATAACTGAGGAGCATTGCTGTGAGAGTTTGATTGCATTCAGCAACAAGAGTGTTTGTGAGCTCATGATGCTGGATGATCACCAGTGCACCCCAACTCCCCCACACATCCCAAAAGCACTAAATAGAGAACCATGCATCATACCAGAGAACACAGTTCTTCCACTGCTCCACAGCTCAATGCTGGGGGGCTTCATGCCCCTCTAGCCCACACCTGGCTTTAGGCAGCATGATGCCAATAGGTTCATGTTTATCTGCTCCTTCTATTCTATTGAGTGTACTTCTGTACAGGGACTAGACAAGCTGTGTATATAAGCATTTGCACATCTGTGTCAGCAATGAGTGCAACCTAAAGTAGCTGAATGCATTCAGTAGAAAGGGTGTCCACATACATTTGTTATTACCCCAGTAACCTTTGTAACTACCTGCTTATTATAATTGAAGACGAGTTAGCCAGCATGCTAATCAGTATGAACTGCTGGTGTCTTTGGCCAGCTAATGAGGAAGAAGAAGAAGAAGAAGAAGAAGATTTCATCCCAGAACAGAACAGCCTGCCCCAAAGTGCTTTAAAGATACATCATCAGACAGGGGTTTCCTAGTCTTCAGAGCAGACAACCTCAGACTCTAGACTATTGTGGCACTGTTATAAGGTGAGTAGGTACCCAGACAAGTCCAGATGGGCATTGTATATACTGAGTGGGCTTGTACATTCGTTTGTACTGGGACCCAGCTGGTCCTCCCAAATAAGCCCCATCATTGCAGTCCCATCTAGGCACCATGTGGACCCCTTTCTGGTCCTAGTACTGACCCTGGTGGGCATCCATATGTGTTCTGGTTCCCAGTACACTTTATTATGTTACAGCTACTTATTCATTCATGCTGCTACACCCTTTTCATATATTGTGATCATATTGCCGCTACTTTTCCTATTTATGTCTTTATTTATTTATTTTCTTTATTCAATAATTGCTCTTTGGGTGTAACTGGGACCTTGAGATCACAATTTCATTCCACCCCATGTACCATATGTGATGCGAATGACAATAAAGTCTCCTGTATCCTGTATCCATACAGGCCTCACATGGGCATGTTAGCTGGGATGGTCAAAACAGATACAGTCCCTGGTCAGATGAATGAAGTGAATGAATCCACTACATTAAACATTTTCTAAAATTGCAGAGCATAAGTCCGAATTATTTACTGATTTTAACATAGTTGGTAAAAGAAAAGGTGTTGAGTTATGATATAACTATATCTTGGAAGAAGGACCATGCCCCAAAGTCCTCCTTCAGGCCATCAAGCCCTTACTATACCCCCGCTTCTCAGTGCAACTCTATGTGTAACCCACCTCCATATATATATATATATTTTTTTTTCCCCCTATTTTCATTAATTCAATAAATCAATAAATCAAATTTCATTCTGTCCTGTCCTCCAATTCAATATACCAGATCATCCTCTTTCATTCTTCTTCCCCTAATACTGCTAATAAAATCCAGCCACCTCCTCTTGTTCGTACCTGACTCAAATGAATAGCTCCTCGTACCTTTTAATACTTTTCAAAAGCCTTTGATGTTCCTCTTACTGATGTACTTTAATACCTCATTCAATTTTCAGCCAAAGTTTTATCTGGGCCGGAGGAGGAGGCGTAATTGTTTTAGAACAGAACCCAAATGAAAGCTATTAAAGATCATAGATCTTGAATCCTCTCCAGCGGTGAAGTGAATGAACTAAAATGATATGAGTGGGGTATTGATCGAGCTGGTCATAAATATGGGTTTGCCATCAGTAGTAGGGTTGGCTAAATAGGGTGCGGCCAGAAGATTTGACTCCCTGGGCTATCTTGCAGCATTCTGAGGTAATGGTGTGGTATTTTAAGGTAGTTTGGTCTCTGAGCTTCACATTAATCTATAATTAAAGACTAGTAGTGCAGAGTGGTGCAGAGAAGAAAAGGTCGAGCTGACGTTTCTGTCAGGGGTGGTACACTGCTGTTCTAAAAATTTGAATTCACTTGTCACATTAATAATGTTTATTAAATATAAAGTTGTATATTCTGAAGTAACTTATTATTTTGAAGTATCTTATTACTTAGTATAGTGTTGACTACTGTTTGGATGAGCTTTTTAAGAAATATGCCTTCAAGAATTGTTAAGAAATGTGTGAAAAAAGACGAATGGTGATGAACCTACAGCAACCAGCCATAACATTAGTACCTCTTACCCCTTACCAAAAGTGCTCCAAAAAGGTTGACAGCTAAACAGCTGAACCCGCAAAACGGTCGTGGGCACCTAAGGCTCATTCATGTTTATAGAGGACCCACCTCAAAACTTAGCAGAGAATGATGGTCTTGGTGCCAGATACTACAGGATACCTTCAGAGGCCTTGTGGAGTGCATGTCTTGAATGGTCAGATATGTTGTGGCAGCACAAAGGGGACTGTTGGTGTGGTACAACAGAACACCACTACCTGGCACTTAGCTACTACACCATGTGGGAGACTGGGGTTTGATTCCCAGTCTGGATGACTATACTGTGCTACACCAGTAAGACTCCTTGAGCAAGACTCCCAACACTACATTGGCCCACCTCTGTAATATGAGTAACCTTGGTAGTCGCTCTGGATAAGAGTATCAGCTAAATGCCATAAATGTATGACAGACAGTATTCATGTTATGGCTGATCAGTGTATAATGACTTAAAGTTGTAACGATAAAATCAACATCCATATATTATAAGTGCAGCAACATATTGTATGAATGTTTAATTCTCAACATTGAAAATTTTATCCAACTAAATTTGTGAAATTGATTTATTTGAATATAACTATAGTTCAATTGCTTTTTAACGTAAAGCATTTTTTGAAAATCCCCCAAACAAGAACTGAAAGACTCACTTTACACTAAACAACTTTCAAGTGATTTCACTGTCAAGACAAAATTTCATTTGTAACAATTGGAAAAGTTTGACTTTGGCGGATTGCTATTTCAGTGGTGTAAAGCGTGGGGGGGGGGGCGGTGTACGAGCGTCGGGCTGCACGTGCCTGTGTTGACAATTCACTGCCGAGATAGCAACGACTGCCTGACTGTTGACGAACGTCTGTCTAGGCTGTTTTCAGTCAGTGGAGCTCCTGCCGTGTTTTCCGTCGCCAAGATACACAGCAATACTGCAGAAATTGACCCGAATACCCCTCATTTCGAGACCACCGTGCCCATCAGCATGGATATATTCACAAGCAGCGCTGCTGTTTAAACCACGCAGGCGAAAATAGGCATGAAAATAGACTGTTGGTGGAATTTGAGATAGCAATGAACATTGCAACACGCCTTTGCACAGAGGTTAAGATAGGGCCTATTGTCTTTTGGTGATCAGTTTATTTTGTACTCACTTAATAATTAATTCACTGCAACAGATATTTAGATATTCAGGGGTGTCCAAACTTTCACATTCTACTCTATTTTAAACTGTTTTCAGTATGTAGGTTATAAAATTCACCATTTTCACCAAGTCACAAAACTAGGATTTTGACGCCAAGTGATTCCAAACTTTGAATGGTTCCATAAAAAACCTCCCTATAGCGGAAAAAAACGATACGCTTCTCCTGAAACAAGCTTTATATTCAAAGATGTTCCTAAAAGTAGCCCAAAGCTTGTTTAATATGAATTATTAACCGGCTGTGTAGTGAGGTGTGTTGTGTTGCTTCTGCGCTGCGACGAACGTGAACCATCATGCGGATCAATCAGAATCTTCATGATTAATTCAGTGGGACCCCTCACTGTATGTCCCGTTGGCTCTGGGTGGATTAAAAAAGGAATGAGCGAAGCCGGCGTTCAGGTAAGAGGCGCAGACGTGACTCTTGCCGTGAATTAAAAGCTCATGCATGTCCCCGCCGTTTCCCTGTTTATCGCCGGAGACTTAATAAAGCAATCGCCCTCGAGCCACCTGGAGAGGAACACAATGAGTGCTCTCCATAGAAGGAGGTTAATGGGATATTTTATCAAGTGAGAGTTTCGGGGGCACCTCTGCAGCCCTGGTGACATTCTACACACACACACACACACACACACACACATACACACATATATACACAAGCAGTCATAAAGGAAACATAATATAGGCCCATTTCCTGTAAATCAGAGGAAGTGTGCCCACTGCTGTGCAGTCAAGGGCATGGAGTGCCGTGTGTGTGTGTGTGTGTGTGTGTGTGTGTGTGTGTGTGCTGCTGTGTAAGACACTAAACAGATTATCTTAAACAATACGTTCACCCAGTAGAGCACAATGCTCTACTGAATATGGGGCTACGTACACACCGATAAAGCACAAAAACATGCATGCACATGGACGGCAGTGGACTACTGCACAAGAGTCTACACTCTCCTTCATACAGACAATGAATGTTCCATTCTTAGCATCCAAACTGTATAAACACATGTGTAACGTTGGTCATCAGCTATAACAGCGGTTAAAAGGATCCAGAACCAGCGGCCAGATTCACAAAAAAATGTCTTAAGAAATAAATTGGGCCTCCTAAGAATTTTCTGAAATTTAGCCTTGAGAAAAAAGCCCAAGCAAAAAGTCTAGGTCAGATTCATGATGTGTTTTTCACGGCTCTGCTCTTATAATGATAATGATAATGATGCTCTTATAATGATGGATCCCATTGTCCTCGCAAACTGAACAAATCCCAAATAAGAAAACACTGGGGAATGCAGCTCATTATTAAGCATGATTTTTTATTAACTTACATATTAAGTGCTTATTTAAATTTAAAATGGAAAAAGGGTAACCTCTTAACGCAGAAAGTCTTATTACACACTAAGGAGTATGACTCAGTAACTTCAGGGACTTCTGTATACAAACTGGTGGGGCTATTCCTTAGTAACAGAGGTTTGCAATAACACTTTTGGCCCGATGGCGGTCCACAGGCTGTTTACTGGTTAAGATAAATAGTTATTTTTTAAAATATTAAAAATAATCTATCATTGAAATTTTCTCTCTTAACTTTTCTTTAAGAAAATTCTAAAAAAATAGTTTTTCTTAAAAAATGTACTGTATTTTCTGTTATATATATAAAAAAAAAATCTGTTAAATATTTTCCTTATGGTCGCCTCACACTGATGGTGACAATCAGTCTGACCAGTTTATAATAGGTATTTACCAGTGTTGACCACACCCTGAGATGGAACGGAAGGACAGATTCAGTATTTTTGGCCTTAAGTCCAGGTTGGCTTTTACTGTAGTCTGCATGTTTTTAACAGATGGGAAAAAAATGGGAAGAACGGTTAAATGGAATTTAATCCCTTAAACAGACTGTGGACTGGTAGCAGGCTGAAAGTGTTATTAAAAACATCTATTACCAAATAATATCCCCACCAATTTGTACAGAAGTCCCTGTAGTTACTGAGTAATACACCTTCAGTAATACACAGTCTCTCGTCACTTCAAGACTTGACTACTGCAGCTCTCTTCTGGCTGCTCTCCCTCTGCGCACCGTCAGACCCCTGCACCTTATCCAGAATGCAGCGGCACGGATCATCTCCAACGTTCCTAAATTCAGCCATGTTCAGCAACTCCTCGACTGCGTTCTCTCTTTACTGGCTTCCTGTAGCTGCTGCCCGCATCAGATTCAGAACCCTGACGCTGGCCTACAAAGCCAAGAATGGACCAGCCAGCTCCTCCGTACTTGATGGCGATGGTCAAAAGCAGATCTACACCAAGAACCCTTCCAGCTTCAAATACAGCTCGGCTCGACCCGCCATCCTTTAAGATCCACGGAAGACGAGCGTCCAGACTTTTTTCTGTCCTGCACCGAAGTGGTGGAACGAACTTCCCCTGGGTGTCCAAACAGCAGAGTCCAACACTCGCTGTCTTCAAACCCAGACTGAAGACCCTCCTCTTCTGAGAGGACTTGGGTGAAGAGTAGAGTATTATGGTCTCCATATTGACTTGTGTTTAGTAGAGTCTAAACTTTTTTAGTCTATTCAAACTAGCTGAGGTTCTTCTTGAGTAAACAGTGAAGCACTTTTGTCAGTCGCTCTGGCATTCTTTTTGGAGAATGGCATTTGAGAACATTGGGTCTCATTCAAGAATTTCTTTGGCAGAATTGTTCACAGCTCTGCTCTTATTGTGATAGATCCACTGTTTAGCCTAAAATTCCTCATTCTTCATTATCAAGTTTCTCAAGTTTGTGAATCAGGCCCCAACAGCTTTTTTTGTTTACTAAAATTAACAGTTGAGCAGCTAAAAGGGGAGGGATTGTGTGGTGTGGGACCCTATTAAGTATTAATAATTGTGTTCTATATATGGCACAGCCTTAAAAAAAGAGGCTCATCAGGAGTTCTTTAGTAAAGGCCTCAACTTTATAGGAGAAAATATTATATCAAATCATTTCTATTGGCCCAGTCATCATAACAGTTTATTTAATGTGAAGGACAGATGTTTAAATGATGTTGAAATCTGTTCTGTCAGTGATCATGCATAACCCTGACAGCTTAAGCAACCATGTGGATGTTTAAATAGTTCTTTGTGTAAAATGCAGAGCAAGAAAGTGAATACAGGAAGAAGGCATACACTCACGCTATATGTGTGATTATTTTATTGTACATTGGGAATTGAAAATACTGCTTGTGATGCAGTCCTTAACCCATAAATCAGTGCTGGAGGGAATGGACATACAGGACAACAGAGGGAATGAAAGACAAGCCTCATGAGTAAGAGACATCTCTTCAGTGGAGGTAAATAACAGCAGGTCACAGGCTAATGTGGAGCTCTAAACTGGTCAGTTTGTCCCGAATTAATCCGGCAACCTTCTGTGTGTTATCTCCAGTCCTCAACCATCGGGCCCACCCTCAAAACATCAGCACAGACCCTCATGCATTCATAAACACCAGCAGCGCCTACATAGCCTACAAGTTCAGTGAGGTACTTCAGTTGCTCTCCTGTATGACTGTGGCTAAATGTTGCTATGCTACATCTGAACCAACCTTGTCATTAGCCTCAGAAGCTGAAAGGTTAGTGTATCTTTGTCCCCCAATTTGGTTCTGCCAAATTAGCCATCCCGTAGCTCCCCCTAGCACTAGCAATGCCCCAACACTACATCTCCTCTGATACATGTGAAGCAGCCGCCTCCCCTTTTTTCGACCTGCTGCCGATCCGGCATGGCCCGGGGCCTGACACGCATGGAGGAAAGCGCCGGGGTCCCATCAGCTAACAGAGACCTGTGCCAGGGCAAAGAGTGCCATCTACTCACCTGGAGAGAGCATGGTCAATTGTGCTCTCTCTGACTCCGGCTGCTGATGGCAAATCGGCATTAAACCTTTTTTAATTAAATTTGACAAAACGAAACATTTCAAGTCTTTATTTTCCAGGAAATCTTCATATTTTTATCATTTATCCTGCTTTCTATTGTCCTGGTGCCATTTGGTCTCCACAAAGAGCTAAATACACACGCACACACACACAC
This sequence comes from Salminus brasiliensis, assembly GCF_030463535.1. NCBI lineage: Eukaryota > Metazoa > Chordata > Actinopteri > Characiformes > Bryconidae > Salminus > Salminus brasiliensis. The sequence continues at coordinate 34,967,635 of NC_132890.1, forward strand.
ATACACACATAAATACAAACACCTATCATCCCAATCAGCATCCAAACATTTCAGTATTATCGCTGATGTAAGTATTATCTTAGTGTGAGCGTTAAATGATCATCATTATGTTTTCAGGGATAATGATGGTTATTTTAAGGCCGCGCGTTGTGCACACCTGCAGCGGCGCATTCATTACCAGCCCTGAACACCTAACATGCTAATGAATCCGCGCGCGAGGAACTTCATTAACACTCATCCTCATCGTGTCAGATTTGTTGTTCCAGAGCTGTACGCGTTTTGTCGGAGATCTCAGGGGTACAATTTCTCTGCAAAGTAGCTGCAGTTGAGTCTTAGTGAGAAGCTGGGAAAAGAGTTTTATTTACACCACCTCACCCAGCTGTGAATGCATTCTCGCCGCTGTTCCTAAAGTGTTGTGGATTGCTTCTTTATTGCCGCTTAAAGCCTCGGCCAGGAACTGCCTAGAGCCGCCCCTCGACTGCACCAGAACCAGTGCCGAGTTTGTTACCAGCACCTGTTTTACTCGGCAGTAGTTAAGAAAGCCATTCTCATGTCATTATCACATCTAACACCATCTATATATCGGTATCAGCCAGCTCTTTTTCCATTTCATGGATCTTTCCTCTGTATGATCAAAGTACCTCTCTTTAAAGCAACACTATGTAACATTTTACCTTAAAATAGCAGCTTTAAAATGAAATGGGAGTGAAATGGGAGAACTGCGCAATGAAGTCTTGTAATATTACTCTGCTGCTTCGGCCCACATGCTTCTTGACCTTTTAGTGGAATTTCTGTATCTCTCAGCTTGTCCAGAAATGCATGTGTAAAGCATGTATTTCCTTAAGGGTGGCTCAAAGTGTGAGTACAGTTACTGTAGGGGGAGCCAAGGAGCAAAAAGAACAAGTTATGGTCACCCCAGTTAAGGGCCTTGCTCAAGGGCCCAACAGTGGCTGCTTAGTGGCCTCTTATCAGTTGTATCAAACCCACAACCCTGTGATTAATAACCCAGTGCTGTAACCACTGAGCCTCCACTGCAGTGTAAAGCATGGGCTCCTGAAGGGAGCCTGGGAGTGTGGTTATTTATAAAAACCGGCCCTAAAAAAAAGGTCTGTGATGACTGTCTGCTCAGGCCATTTTTATTCAATGAATTCTTAGACTAACAAATCAATAACACTCACCTCTTAAATTACCCCCCCCCCTCCAAAACCCCCCAACCCACCAAACAAAAAGCAGACAGTGGCCTTGAGCCAGGGTGTGGGGTGAAGATGAGGAGGGGATGTGTTTGTTAGTGAGTGCCGCTGGTGTGGGAAGTCACAGCTAATCGGTGTGGTGTCATTACTCAGTCTAGCAGTGGGCCGTGCCAGGCCTGGCCCTAATGAACTGTGAAATTACATTACGCAGAGATGGCCTCCATGCCAGGAAAAAAAAGACAGACCAGGAGAGCGTGGAGAGGACGTGCAGGACAGGAGCGGCCAACTTCAGCGAGAAAGGGAGAGAGAGAGAGAGACTGTGAGAGAGAGAGAGAGAGAGAGAGAGAGAGAGAGAGAGACTGTGAGAGAGAGAGGAAAATGAGACTGGATGCTCTATTAAAAAGGACATCCTGTCAAGCGACAACTATTAAGATCACAAAATCTAATATTTTTCTTTAATTGATTGTTTTAAAAATATTTTATAGTTATATAACTAATTTATAGATTTTTTATCTATAGAAAATGACCTAAAACAAGATGACAAATTAATAAATATAATAAATAAAACATAATGGCAGAATATTTTGTTAATTTTTTAGTTTGTCTGTTGAATTTTACCCCTTTTTCCCCAATTTGGTTCTGCCAAATAACCCACCTGTTCGTAACCCCCCTAGCACCAGCAAAGCCCCAGACACTAGGAGGGTAAAGACTTAACACGTCTCACCGATACATGTGAAGCAAGTCAACCCCAAGTTCCCCCAAATCCCAAGTATTGTGTCTAAGTACCCAACTTGATAGGTGGTTTACAACCTCAGGGAGGGGCAACAAGTGTGTATTCTTAAAAAAGATGGTCATGACTTATGAAGCAGCTGCAACAGGATGTATCTGACTGAGCCTGAAGCTACTGACCCTTCAATCAATCAATCAATCAATCAAAATGTATTTATATAGCACTTTTTACAATGAACGTCATCACAAAGCAGCTTTACAGGAATCCGGGTCCGAGGCTTTTTAGAGCAAGCTAGTGGCAACAGTGGCAATGAAAAACTTGAGAGGAAGAAACCTCTCTAAGACTGAAAAGGGGAACCCATCCTCCTCAGGTCGACACCTTGATTTTATTGATCATAACAATAAAAAAAACAACAATTGAAACTAAACTGAATTAAGAGAAAAAGAAGGTAAACGTCGCTATACACACCATTCTGACTCCCTATTGGTTTATAAGAGATCCATCACACCTGCACACGTCCCGTCACTCTCCAGCGAGCTCACAGCAGACGTCTGTAGTCTAGTATAAAGACTGTGTCCGTGGCAGAGACTCAAGAGACCTGCAGTGAAACGTCCCGACTAAGCCCCACATTTACATTCCAGTAAAGCTTATTGATCACACACCTCTGAAGTCTGACTTTCTGCAGCGTTACAAAACTTCTAAACAACGACTCCTCATATTTTCCTCCATGAAGCTCATGTTAATGCTCAGTAGAGCACAGAGACGCTCCTTTAATAGAGCTGACATTACTGAAATGCTTCATTTTCAATGGGCAGATCTGCAGCTGAAACAGGAGCCTAGTGCAGCCCAACATTTTTAACATCAACATTTTAATAGATCATTCTCCTCATTATGGCTTTTAGAGAAATGGGGTTTTGGGGAGGGGTGTAGTGCACTATAGACCCCTGTGGCGCGGCCTAAGCTTTCGGTCTTGGTTTTCCCTCAATTACTGAAACCAGTACTTTTACACTTTTACTGGAGTAAAAAGCTTAAGTTGATACTTCAGCTTCTATAGAAGTCTTTTAAACCCTAGTATCTCCACTCACTTCTACCTGAGGATTGAATGTGAATACTTTTCACACCTTCATCAACTATACAGGCTGATACTAGTCAGTATTAATTAGAATAAATGTCATATAACACTTTATAAATGTAGTTTTATTAAATACAGGATTCATAGGAACTGCCATTCAATGCATATTTAGGGAATTCCATCCAAACCCGTCTAAACCTGGCATTATGAGTTAACTCAAATATTTCAATCTGTAGAGCAGCGGTTCTCAAACCAACCTCGAGGGACTCCACTCACAATACAAGCACAGAGCAAAAAATCTGGACCATCTGGGGGTCACCGAAGATTGGTTTGAGAACTACTTCTCTAGACAATATAGTGTTCTTACACTACTCCAGTCTGGGCTACAGCACCTGGGGGTAGGAAGCAGCACAATAGAGAGTGAGAGAGAGAGAAAAAAACAAGTTGTGGAAAGGAAGAATGGAAGGTATGGAGGTCTGGCTTCGGTGACTTCCATTATACATTCCTCTATCATTATAGTTTAGTTCAGCTCAGCACTCCAGCAGCCTGCTCCTCACTCGAAGAGTATAGAAGGGACAGATCAGCTGGGGAGGGTATCTTGTGGGTGGTGATGGTGGCAGATGATTGACAGTGCAGGGAGTGAGTTGTGACTGAGGCACGGAGACGGAGGGCTCCTGTCCCCCTTCATTATTCCCTACTAATACATGGAGCGAAGGCTGGATCACGCCCTCTTCTGGAGATCCTCTTCTCTAAATGCAGAGAGCATGGATTGCATTTACCGAGTGCAATATGGACTGCGTTCAAGTGCACTTGATGGAGTGATGGAGCAAGCGGAAATAACGCACTTAGGTAAACAAAAGGTCTGACTCGATTTGAATGTGCTATGGATCGAGGCAGGTCAGTTTTCCTCGCTGACGTGCCGGACACTGTGGGGACTCCACTTCCCTTCGCTCTTCCCACCTCTGTAGTCTCTGTCTCTTTCTTAAACCGGCCACCGCATTACCCAGGAGGCCTTTGCGTGAGCTTGTGGGCAGGAAGACTGGGTCAGCATGGTCCGTACAGACTGCAGAGGGAGTTGGAGGTGAGCAGGACATCACATTTCGGATGCTACCCCATGTTGGCTTTCTTTTACACGACTCCCGGGTGCCGTCTATGGCAGAATTTCTTATTTGAACACCTTAAATGATGCTCAATACTGTGGCATCATTTAAGGTGTTCAAATAAGAAACTGCATGTTTTCATTGCTGGCTGTAGATGGCACCCCAAATTCCTGCACCCTGACTGGTCGGTGATCAGTATACACTGCTAATTTACGCTCAGGTAAAAAAAAATCAACATATTTGAATCCCAAATCGTGCTGCTTACCATCAGCAGCCGGAGTCAAAGAGAGAGAACAATTGTCCTTGCTATTCCAGGGGTGGGTTGATGGCACGTCCACCCTAACATCACTCCTAGTATGATGTTGGTCAGCCCAGGCGTCTGTTAGCTGTTGTATCGGAGCTGGGGAGCCAATTTAACGCATTGTCTAGCCTTGCTTGTTTTGGAGGAGAAATGTGCTAGTCTTCACCCTCCAAGTGTTTGGGGCATTGCTAGTGATAGGAGGAGGCCACACGAACTGGGATTGGGTAAAAATAGGGTGAAATTTTAAATAAATCAATACATATAAATATACAAATAAATAATATATAAGGCACTGGTCCTACTACAGGTGTGCCTAGGAAGCATGATGGATAAATGAGTAGATTTGGACTCTCCTGGCCACTAGGGGAACTACAGATTCAACTACAGATTAAACATAGTCATCCATCCATCTTCTTATCCACTTCTTTCTGGTCAGGGTTGCAGTGGGTTAGGATCCTACGTGGAATCATTGGGCGCAAGACATGAGGACCCCCTGGTCAGGGCACCAGTCCATTGCAGTGAACTTAGCCAAGTCAGGCTTTACCTGGAAACCTGGAAAGACTTAAGAGGGAAACCTGCCATCCTCTGATTTGCACCAGATCGCAGCAGAAGAACATCAGAACATTGAAGGGTGGATCAGCAAGCTGATACCATATCAAATATAGATGATTCAGACCTGAAGATACATCAGCGGATCTACTTGTCAGTACACTTGCACAGAGATAATAATCAAGCTTCAGTCTCTACAATGAGCATCTGGCACTAGGTGGTCTGGCAGGTCCCCCTATTCCTTTCCTAGATTTTAGTCACCTTGCTTTGTCTCAGTATGATTCCTCTCCTTTGTCGGCCAGCCCAGGCGGGCCACCGTGTATCTCCAGTGTTAATTCGCCCCGGGCCAGTGGGTGGCACAGATAATTTGCTTAATTTGCCACCCATCAGTGGCAGCTCAAGGATCAAAGGGCTGCGGAATCACTCTGACGTGACAGCAGGCTCAGAGAGTGACTAACGCGGTCCTGCGGAAGCCCCTCCGACTCCTTTGAGCAGCTCTGGAGGGAAACTAAATCCTGCAGCGCCTGCCTGCGACTCCAGCAGCGGAGACATGCAGCGAATATGACGAGTTATTGTTGACAATTCGTCAATATCCCTCAACAATTCACCAGTTAATTAAGTTGTAACTGTAATGGATTGAAAGGGCTAAAATTAAGACAAGGACACAGGAGACAGATCACTGATTTTTATTTTGTTTGACTGACAGCATGTAACTGCACAGTGGTCACATGGCAGCACTGCTGCGGCGACGTGAGCACTACTGAACGCTGCCATCTCAAAGCGAGTTTTAATAAGCAATGATCTGTGCAGTGGAAACATGAACAAACAAGACCTGTTTCAAGATAGAAGATAAATTGATTGATTGATTGATTGATTGATTGGTAATTAGCTGGGGGAATGATGGATTAGAGACTGGATTGGTAGATTGGTTGATGGACTGGTTGAAGAATGAGCCAAGTTACAGTTCTGACAGACTAATTCATTGGTTTATTGATTGACAGATAAGATCATTGAAAAGCTGATAACTGATTGGTGAATTGATCCTTGGAATTTGAATTTGATTGGTGGACTGATGGACTGGTTGATAGATGGGCTGGCAGATGGATTAATTGGTTTATAGAATAGTTGATGAAATGGTGGCTTGATTAATTGATTGATTGATTGATTGATTGATTGATTAATTGATTGATTGATAATTAGCTGGGGGAATGATGGATTAGAGACTGGATTGGTAGATAGGTTGATGAACTAGTTGATAAATGGGTCAAGTTACAGTTCTAACAGACTGATTCATTGGTTTATTGATTGACAGATAAGTTCATTGAAAAGCTGATAACTGATTGGTGAATTGATCCTGGAATTTGAATTTGATTGGTGGACTGATGGACTGGTTGATAAATGGGCTGGCGGATGGATTAATTGGTTTATGGAATAGTTGATGAAATGGTGGCTCGATTAATTGATTGATTGGTAATTAGCTGGGGTAATGATAGATTAGAGACTGGATTGGTAGATTAGTTGATGGACTGGTTGATGAATGAGCCAAGTTACAGTTCTGATAGACTGATTGATTGGTTTATTAATTGACAGATAAGTCGATTGGAAAGCTGATAGATTTGGCTGATTAACTGATCGGTGAATTAATTCTTGGAATTTGATGGACTGGTAGAATGATAGATCATGGGCTGATGAACTGGTTCATAGATGGGCTGGTGGATGGATTAATTGGTTTATGGAATAGTTGCTAAAATGGAGGCTTGATTAACTGGCTGATTGATTGATTAATTGATATTAATTGATAATTAGCTGGTGGCATGATGGATTAGATTGGATTGGCAGATTGGTTGATGCACTGGTTGATGAATGAGCCAAGTTACAGTTCTGACAGACTGATTCATTGGTTTATTGATTGACAGATAAGTCAATTGGACTGAAGAACTGGTTGATAGATGGACTGGCAGATGGATTAATTGGTTTATGGTACAGCTGATGAAATGGTGGCTTGATTAATTGGTGCATATGTTGATTGATTAGGTGATGAAATTATAAACTGGTAAATTATGGATTTGATGTTGAATTGGTAGACAAATGGATTGATGTATTGATAAACAATTCATGTTACAGGATTGACTGGATATATGCGCTGATGGATGGAATAATTGGACGTATGGATGGGTTGGTTGATTGATGGATAGACTGATTGCCTCGAATAATGAATGCTCCTTGGATTAGCTGCTGATTTCTGTTTCATAGATTAACACTGATGAATTGGGGGAATAATAGATTGCCTGAAGAATTAAAAAATTATGGACTGGTTGACTGACAAGGTGTGGATTTGATTTTGACATTGGTGTGGCCCTGCTTCACAGTTTCACAATCAGCTTTCTGCACTTCATCATAAAACATCTCAGCTAAAACATGCTATTCAGGGATTGACACATTTAGATATTTATACAACTTGAATTCAGCCATCATTCAACTTTACCTGTGACCATGCCTCTCCACCTGCCTCTCTACCTGCCTCTCCTCTGTCAGAACTACCATACATTAGCAATTGGCAATTAGCAAAGATTTTTTTCTTTGACTTACATTTACATTTAAGGCATTTAGCAGACGCTCTTATCCAGAGCTTTGCTATTTACCCAAGAAGAACCTCAGCTAGTATGAATAGATAATAATTTAAAGATACCTCTGAGTTTAGACACTACGTAACACAAGTAACGAGACCACTCTACTATTTGCCCAAGTGCTCTCAGAAGTGGAGGGTCTTCAGTCTGGGTTTGAAGACAGCGAGCGTTGGACTCTGCTGTTCCGGCACCCAGGGGAAGCTCGTTCCACCACTTCGGTGCAGGACAGAAAAAAGTCTGGACGCTCATTTTCCGTGGATTTTGAGGGATGGCGGGTCGAGCCGAGCCGTACTTGAAGCTGGAAGGGCTCTTGGTGCGGATCGGCTTTTGACCATTGCCATCAAGTACGGAGGGGCTGGCTGCTCCATTCTTGGCTTTGTAGGCCACAGGAAGTCAGTGAAGAGAGAACGCAGCAGTGGAGTGACATATGACTTCCACTTTGACTTGTTTTAAAGTAGCTTCTAATAACCACTTTTTTTTGCTGGCATCCTGACTGAGGCTGGCATATCACTAAATTAGGCTAATTGCCAAACACACACTAATGTTTAGGATTGCCCCCAGTTCCGCATAATAATAGCCAACGGGATCGTTCCTCATTTAACAATAAAAGTCTTTACTTACTGAAAAAGTACAAGATGTGTCTTTTTTTATCACACAGCTGTTAGACGGTATCGCTCCTTCAGCCTAGGTACACATCTGGTTGGCAGAGCTTTGGCGCTGCTTACGGCCACAGCCTCTTTTGCACGTTAGCAAGAAAGGGCAGAGCCAGTCATGTTAGCGATGTGGGATAGGGAGGCTGGACTTGTAGTACAGAATAAAATCTTTTAACCATTTGTGTATCAATAACAATGACTAGACACTGATGGACCGCTGTTTTTATATATAAAATTATTGATCAAAATCATTGCTAGGGACAATTCAGAAGTCCCCGCTATTAGTAGGGACATGTCCCTACTGTCCCTACCCAGTTGGGTTGATGCATTGTTGTTGGGTGAAATCGTTGATGAATTAGTTGATGGATTGACTGAATGCTAGATTGGTTTATTGATTTGGAGCAAAAAGTGATTTACTAACTGATCACAAAACCTCAGCCACAACCCTGAACATCAAAGCTGTTGTATTTGCCTCGTTACACTTGCTACACTTTGATGCAGCCCTTTTTACTCAGTATTGACCGAAACATCAATGGTTTTCTTCGGTAAATATGCTCACATCCACAAACTGTGTTACCAGATGTTTATGCTTACCTCAGACACATCTCTCTGTTTCCCCCGCTCTCATCCCAAAGCTGTTTGTGAGCTCGTTGGTGAATCGTGACGTTGTGTTGAACTTTTCAACCGCTCGCTCTGCCTCTCAATCTCTCTCTTTCTCCCAATAACAAAACATCAGTCCCACCATTTCTCTCCCTTCAAGAGGCCTACGCACCTCCACAAGCACAGTTAATGAACTATAAAACTTAAACTAGGAACAAAGGAGTAGGGGAAAAGGACTTGAATGATGCAATTAGCATGAGCTCTCCAGATCTAAAGATATGCAATCAGCGATAGAGGCAGAGTGGGGGAGAAACGAAAACCGCAGACGCTGCAGAATGCTTCTTCAAAGGGGCCGAAGAGGGGGAGAGGAAGAAACCCCCTGAAGAGGGAGAGGAGGAGAAAGTGGAGTGAACAGCTTCTGCTGGACTCGTGGGCAGCAAGGGACCTTCTGCCTCTTTCCCCACCGATTCTGAAGAGAGGGTAGGGAAAAGAGCTGCCTCAGAGGTAATTAAAATGGACTACGGGGACCCTGTTAAGAGAAAACAACTTATGTTGGCACAAGGAAGGTTTTCTGTGTGAAGTTCAGGCCAAGCTCAAATGAATAAAAAAGTAGAGTAGATCCTCAGCTGTGGGTGGGCAGTTTAATGATATTTTATCATTACTCAGAGCAATTACAGTATCACTGTTAAAAATGTTAAATCCTTGAGGAACATTTGCATGTTCTTCAGTTTGAAACTATGGAGGAATTTCTTAAAGTACTTTGAGGAACCTTCAAGGAACATTTGTCTTCCTCAAAGCATCTTAAGAGGTTCCTTTACAGTTTCAATTTGAAGAACATCCAACAGTTCCACAGTATACTGTGAAAAAGTCAGAATACAGATACTATGTCTAAAGAGATTGGGTAGAAGATAATCCACTTCAATAAGAAAGGTCCTTCAACAACCATGGAAAACCACTAAGTCTGCCCCCCCCCTCCCCCACCCAACAAAAACAGCATTTATAGGTTTCAGCCTTGAGGGAAGAGGCAACACCAAGTACCACTCTTCCCCAAGTGTTTTTCTTCATCCTTTAACTGTACAAAGAGACTTAGCATTCACACAGCACTCTCACAACCCCAGATTCCAGAACTCGACATCATTGAAATCATGAAATGTTTGGGATGACTTGAATGGCAATAAGTAGGAAACATCTTTACAGACTGAACTTTGAGGATAAGCGTACCAGCACAAATCTGAAGCTGAACAAATGAATATCTTGTACTTGATGGGTGCTTTGACTGTTAATGGTTGGTTGGTAAATATGATAATCAAAAGATAATAATCCTAAGCACACCTCAAAATGCACAATGGGTGACCTCTCAGTCCCTTGACCCAAACATCATCAACAAAGTGTGAGGATAGGCCTCAAAGGAGCAGTGCAGCAAGACGGCCCAATGATCTCACAAAACTAGCAGCCTTTTACAGCCTGTGATACTTGCCAAAGGTGGTGTTATAGAGTACAGGCCACCCATATACCTGTCAGCCATATCATTAGAACCACCTGCCTAATATTGAGATGGCCCCCCTATCGGGGCATGAACTTCACAACATCTCTGTATTTGGAAAGTGGTGAGAGAGAATGGCAAGGCGGCGCTACTATTAGATCTTCCAGTGAGTCAAGCCAATGAAAGCTAAATGTCAATCAAATTTGTTTGTTTGTTTTATTATTTTAGTCATCAATTTGGTACCCCTAATGGACCTACTCGTTTGTAGACACTAGGAGGGTAAGGACATTACACATGTCTCCGCCAATACATGCAAAGTCTAACTGCTGGGCTGAGCTGATGTGGCATTGCCGGGCAGCCAACATGCTCGGAGGATAGCCTCGGGTCCCCAGCTCCACCACAGCTCAACCACAGCTCCCCCCACAGCTCCACCGTACCAGCAGACGTCTGTGCCAACATTGCTTAAGTGATCTGATGAGGGGAGAGAGCGCCATCTACCCACCTGGAGAGTGCTCGCTTGGACTCCGGCTCTCTAGGACCCTTTTAGACTCTCTGGACTCCGGCCGATGGGAAACTCGGATTCGATATCGAGACCCCCAGGCCAGCTTTAACATTACATTAGACTGCTGAGCCACTTGGAGCCCCTTGATGTGGGCTTTCCAATGATAAGTTTGACTTTCCTGTCAAGCTGACGTCACAGTATCTATAGAAGATTTTGAACAACTGCATTTAGTATAGAAAGATTTATGCATTTCCATTGTTTTGTCAACATGATCAACAGCTCTGTTGGTCATTTCATCTATTCTGACCTCAGATAAAACATGTATGTTATAAAAATGGCTTTAAGCATTACAGAAAATATATTGTTTTTCCATATTATCCACCATTATCATTAGCAAAGGCCTCAAAAAAAACAAAAAACAAAAAAACTAAAATGATCCTAACATATATCCCTGTTATTATGTCTTGAATTTAATGAGGATTAAGTAGCTGGAGTGTATCCATTTAATTATCTGAAAAAGGTGCACTCTCATATTTCATGCAGTGTCAAGGTCGCTCCCATTGCTGACATTTTGGCTCGTTTGCAATCCGAGCATTTTAAGTTTTCAGTGCAGTGCCGCTAAGTGCGTTCTGATTCCCTCTGATGTAAATAGACTAAGATGAGCAAGTAATTATTAGCTGCTAATGAGGCCTGTTTGTCAGGGATCCAGCGTTTCTTTTTTTTTCCTGCGGTGCTTCAGAAAAGAGGGTCAAACTGTTGTGTTGCATTTGCTGCTCTCATGTGCAATTATTCCAAAATGATTTCTAATTATGTTATCATAACATATGCGTCTGTGGAAAGGGTTCTTCTCCAGGAGGTTAACAGCACAGGTCAGACGTGTACACACACAGTCCAAACTGTGGAGGAGGCCTTGTGCAGTTCAAACCTATCACAGAGTCATTTTATTAGAAACACCCACCGCCACCCAACTGGAACAGCCAGTGACTGTACCTCATATTTTTCCTTCGCCTAATATAGTTCTGCCTATTAACCCACCTGTTCATTGCTCCACCCAGCACTAGCATTGCTCCCGACACCAGGATAAGGGTAAGGACTTAACCTGTCTCTATTACTCTGGGCAACTGGCCAAGAACCAAATATGGCACCTGAAAAGGTGTTGGTGTAGGTGTTGGACCCATCCCTGGAAGACTGCAGGGCTATCCATAGACAGGATTCCTAGAGAGCACAATTGGCCTTGCTCTTTTTATGCGGATAGGATGGCCCTCCCTCTCCCCCATCACTCCCCACACCCTAGCTTGTTCAGCTGTCCAATGATGTTGCATTAGCGGCGGTTCAAAGGTTGAAGCTGTTGGCTGGCTTCATGTGAGTCTGAGGAAGGACGTGCTAGCTTTCTCCCTTCCAGCACTGGGAGCATTGTGTGATATGGGAGTTCTAACTCCATTATTCATGTTATGTCACTTGTGAATATGAATTCCATAAATGTGCTCTAACAAAACTATATTCAGAGGTGAGCAACTGTAGGCCTACAGAGTTGCTCCCAAACCGTTCTCCTCTCATGAGTGAGGCTCTAACTCCTCACCAATACACCTCAGTCTGATATTCGGATTACCCGTGAAGACCCTGATTCGCTAGATTGTGTCGTGTGTTAGATTAGAGGTGCAGCTAAACTTTGAACTCTGCAGGAGGGCACATTTGCAGCACCAGGTCTGGACCAATCCACCCTACAGGGCGAAAAAGAAAAAAATCCAGAACGCTCTCAGCATCACATAGATGTTTCTTAATATTCCAGGGCTGCCCCAGCAGAGAGAGAGCGAGGAGTGGCTGAGACGATAAGCACTCTGAGGGCATTGCGGTTCTTAGATGAAGTGTTCCAAAACTTTCAGACTTTCCAACCGCCTGCGATTGTAGTTCTGCCCCTTTCTAATCAATGGAAATCAACCCTTTTAAGGCCAGAGTGGAATACTAACAACCGTCCTTCTCTTTTGTTCTTTCTACCGTTCTCGTAACCTTCTACCGGCCCTTAATGTCTATTGTTTTCCTCCCTACCTCCTCCCACTAATCTACTCTTAGTGCAGATCTTGCTGAGACTGTACTCCGAACAACGTAAAGCATTCTCGGCCATGGCAACGGATTTGACTTCTTCTTCAGGGCTTAAATTGCAGTCAGTCTTTGTAAGGTAAAAGTTTTGAAGGGCAGCCAATCAGGCACTTGGAGTCCAATATTGAAGCACAGGAACACAACTTAGCGCTGTAAACTGCACTTTTAATTTTTTTAATGTACTTATTTATTTCCGACGCATACTCTAAAGTTGTTTACTGAGGCCTTTGGGGATTTTATGTAACGAGTAAATTGAACGCATCAGGAATACAAAAAAAAACAAAAAACAACAACAACAAGGAGAAGAACAAAAGGAAGAAAATCCATGTAAATCCTCCTCGTTCTAACCCCAGGGCCGTCACGCCTGAGCACGGTGCCTGGCAATCGAGCCAGGGGTTATGGAAAAGATGCTGATGAATCCTGAGAACTTTGATATCTGAATATTGATTTTATTTTTTCTCCCTGTTATATTTATATAACTTTTCATTTCTGTTTTGTTTTTCTCCTGCCAATTATGCTCAAGCGGATAATTTCCCCCCAGGTGGAAAGCAGATTGCTTCCATATATCTATATTTAGATAAATATATATATTTATATATAAACATTTTTTTCCTTTTAGCTCTGCTTCAGATATTGCTGAGCGCTTCTTGGGCCTGAATTCCTTCTTCTGCCTTATCTCTCCTCTCGACGACCCATCAAAAGATATTAAAGACACAAGAGGACGGGCTGCTGCCAGCGCCTTTTGGAAAAGGGGGCCAATAAACAACCTGGCAGTGTCAGAGATGTCATAAATCAAAATTCAGAGATGACTGCTGTTGGACATTTTTCACCACCGTGTTGTTTTTCAGGCCCTGCATAATGGATGGAAGAGTGAATATAAAGTGGATTTACTATGCTCCCGAGTTCACCGTGGTTTACATTCATTCTTTTCTTTATAGAAGAGAGAGTGTGGGTTTGTGGAATCTGAGTGTGCATGTGTCTGGCTGCAGTTTTTTATTTTATGTCATTGCCCCAGGTGTCAGTGCAGTTGAGGAATAGCTATGATTATGGGCTGGGTTTTAACGGTAGGAGGGTTTGGATTAATAAACATGGGCCTGCTGCCTGGCTGCCTTTCCTGCTCGTCAGTCCCCCTACGTCGAAGTCAAAGTCACAGATCTGCATCTCTCATGTAATCTAATGGAGAAGGGTGCTGCCTCCAGATTGCATGGATCTGGTGAATCGGGACAGTTACCCCATGCCTCCCTCTTTCTGGGGCATGCCAGCCAGGAATCAATCAACCCCCCAGCTGCCTTTATTTTTCCCATTGACTTCTCGCCCAGTAATGCTACAGGATATGAGAGGTTAATTGCTGGAGTAATCATGGACAGGACCAGGCTCAGTTTGAGGGGCATTCATGCATACAATATTTCCTTCGCGGCATAAAACTACATATAAAACTTTCGTCCTAGCATCTAGTCTTAGCATCTAGCAGTTTACTGTAATATTGGTGATATCCCAACACTCATTTAGCAAGCTTGTGTTATTAATGCCCATTTTACCAGCTAGCATCAATAAAGCTCATGATAATGTAACTAATGGCCTTGCTAGTTTAAAGCAACAGTTTGGGGGATTTGGAGACTTAGAGACCTCTGTGGTGAGAATGGCGTAAGTACGTGAAAGCCTGACATAGCCAGAAAAACCCCCTTGAAAACCTACCAGACCACTCTGTCTGTTTTTTTTTTAATGAACTAGGCTTTTGCAGGGATGGTCACACAGCACACTTACATCATTTATCACAGTATTTTTGCCCCTCCCCACTCAGAAAGACCACTGCTGTCCGCTGAATTAATGAATGCCTTTGCATTATTGGTCTAATAGGTATTGTTGGTAGGTTATATGGTTATAAGAGGCCTTAAAAGGCCTTTAAAAAATAGCTAAAAGTGTTTAGTGCTTAATACGCGAACTCCATCTTCTGTTATGATCGAATTGAGGTTAGGATTACAGTTGCCATGTTTGATAAGAAGAGGATATTTCTACAAAGAAGGACATTCATGGACTTTCAGTTTATCCCTGTTCTCAGGAGAAGTTGAGAACACACATTAAAATTCTCAAAAGTTTTGAGGAAAGTTTTGATCGGCAGCCCTCCAAACCTTGCAGTATTCTCCAGATCTACAGCACTCTGACTTCTTCACAAATTTAAAACATAGAGTGCTTGAGCATGGTAAATGTAGCGCCTGTAGTTCTGCTTGGCAGTCCAGAATAAAATTGATTTTAGTGAGGCTCAGCAACATTTCGGCCTACTGACGCCCCTGATACACAGAGATGATGACAAAATGGCTAATGGCTAATTCCAAATGGCTATCTAACATGTGTAGATCACATGGTTGTGGCAGTTCTATGCTGTAGATTTGAGAAGAATTCATAATGCTGTAGTTCTGTAGAATCCTGCAAGGTTTGGAGGGCTGCCAATCAAAACTTTCCTCAAAACTTTTTTATATATTAATGTGATGTCCTCTGTGGCTTCTCCTGAGGACAAGGATCAAGTAAAAGTCCTTGAATGTCCTTCTTTACCGGAATATCATCTTCTTATCAAACGTGGCAACTCTCACTCTGACCTCAATTCTATCACACCAGAAGATGGAGTTTGTCTATTAAGCACTTCTAAACACAAATAACTGACCATGAAACTTAATGCTGTACTCAAGCTCTGTGTCAAGGCAGTGGCTCTTTGCTTATTTGAGCTCTGGAGTTTGACTGACAGGTTGGACTGAAGCAGTTTAGCAGGCAGCACTCCTTGTCTGGCTGGCTGTCCAGCTCACCCAGCCTCCTGCTGAAACTGCAGCCAAAACTCATTCAGTCATGCCAGCTGAAGCTCAACTCCTCAACTATCTGCTCTCTCCTTTTCTCCTCTCCTTTCATTTACATAACTATTTTAAATATCTGCATACAGCAGTAATACGCTTCAGTTTCCTGTATTGTTTCTCTACAGGCAGTCTGGGCAAACTGCTGGGGTTATTCTTTGGTAACAGAAGATTGTAATAACGCTTTCTGTCCGGCCGGCGGGTCATAGGCTGTTTTAAGGGTCAATACAATTCTGATCACCTGAGCATCAGAGCATTTCCCCTTCTCCTTCCTATCCTTCTGGTTAGAGTTGTATTTACCTTGTCATATGGGGCCTAACATGCGTTTTGGTGATCAGATCACATCTGGATTTCACTTGAGCACATGAAAAGCCAGGTGTAAACAGGCCCTGGACGCATTGCGATAGGATTGGATACTCTTATAAATAATGCTTTCCCACTTCTTATCATATTAATATCACTACATTAACCAATTCTGATTCCTTCAACCCTAAACTTGACAGAAATCAGGGGCCTATGCAATCTTTCCCCAGGATTCACATCGCCAACAGACTGTCCCAGTGTACGCAGATGGGTGGCTTCGCTTCAGCAAGCCAGGAAGCTAAAACAGATCTTAAAACAAGCATTGTCCAATTTGCACCACTTCACTGGATACAATGCTTTAAAAAAAAAAAAAAAAAAAAAAAAAAATATATATATATATATATATATATATATATATATATATATATATATATATATAAATATATATATATATATATTTTTTTTTTTTTTTTTTTAAAGCATTGTATCCAGGCGCTACATTTACCATGCTTAAGAACTCTATGTTTTAAATTTGTGAAGAAGTCAGAGTGCTGTAGATCTGGAGAATACTGCAAGGTTTGGAGGGCGGCCGGACAGATATATATATATATATATATATATATATATATATATATATATATATATATATATATATATATAAGATATTAAATATTAATATTAAAAATACATGATTTTTTTCAATTAAAATCATGTATCTCCATTTTTGTCCGTTATCAGTTCTCTATTGTTTGAACCCTTTAGCTGCCCAATTCTGCCTTCTGCCTGTAAAGTCCCCATTTTGAAGATGGAGACATGTTTTTCATTGGACAGCGACGATATGCATAATGACAAAGGTGATTTCAGAGGCACCTCCACGACAACACTCTTAGCAAGAAGCTTAAGAAGGTTCTATATAACACTGTAAAACTCACAGTCAAACCATTCTTTATTGGTTCTATATAAAACCATATCTTACTGAGTCTTTAAAGAACCGTATACGAGACTTGTCCTGGTCCTGGTCCTATACCATAAAGAGACCATCCCCTTCATCCGCTTGCATGAACCCTAAAATTGAGCCCTGTCCTGTCCATGCCCCTGGTGTGTATGCCAAATCCTTTTACTATGGGCTGTGGTGGCTCAGTGTGTAGACTGCTGGTTTATTGATCACGGTGTTGTGGGTTCCATACCAGCATACGCCTAGTTGCCACTGTTGGGCTCTTAGGGAAGACTATTGGGCCTCTCTGCTCAAGGGGCACTGTAGCATGACTGACCCTGCACTGTGACCCCCAGTTTTCTGAGCTTAAATATGCAAAGAGCAGGTTTATATGTATAATGAAAAAGGTACTTTTAAAGGCACTAAAGGTGTATTTACAGAATCATAACAAGACTTGAGAGTCCTGAGACCATCTTCTTCATCCCCTTGCATGAACCCTCAAATTGAGCCCGGTCCTGTCCATGATTGCTCCAGCAAATTAACATCTCATGTCATATAGCTCATGAATGAATGGGAAAGAAGTCAATGAGAAAAAGAAAGGCAGCTGGGGGTTGACTGAGTCCTGGCTGGCATGCAAGGAGTAGGTTAACTGTCCCGATTCACCAGATCCATGCAATGGAGACAGCACCGTTCTGGATTATGCACCACGTCTCTGGATAAAATGATCCTAAAAAAGAAATAATAAAAAAAATAAAAAAACATTTCATATTTTTACAGAAGCTCATAATGAGACATATTCGATATTTGAGATTTAGGATACCTCCTTTTGCCAAAATAAATAAAAAAAAAAATCATTGGAGGCATTTTCAAATTGTTATTAAATCAGCTTTACAAGTCTTAGCTAGTCACATGGGAGCAGGTGGTGGCACAGAGTAAACAGGATGCAGGCTCGAACATTTCCTTGCAAGAACTTGTTTGACAGCGGCAATGGCAGCAAAAGCAGTGGGATTTCTTTAATCTCGAATTCAAAAACAGCCACCTTTCCTTGATCCGGTAAACACACTTTACTGCACCCTGGAAAGACATCCCTTTCTAAATTTCATCAAAAAACAGTGAACATTTTCCCACGCATCTCCATGCTATTAATGAACGGATAAACACAATCAGCATGAGCTGAGCCTGGCCCGACTTCAGGACAGCCCTTCATCCAACAATAAGTGCTCTTACCTGCCCAATTCTTCCCTCAGAAACATCGATCATTCTGTATCTAGACTTTGTTTAATTGGAGAAAGAACCTCCTCAGTATTCAACGTCTTTCTAACGTCCAGTTGGTCTAAATGTAATCAAGTTAATGTACTCTCAGCAATCTCACCAAATGCTTATGGTTCAACCCCGAATATAAAGACAATCCCTGTAACACCCAGTGAGCATGAAACCACTCTCAGAAACAGGGAAACAGTAACTCAACCTTAGAAGACCACTGGGCAACATTTTACTTGGATGGTCCATCACAGATGTCTCATAGATGATCACCTGACATTCAACTAACAATCAAATGAATATTTATTGAATGCAACTGAACTCTAAGCTAATCCCACAACTAAACCTAACGTTACCCGTCAAGGGTTTAGGGTTGGACTTAAGGTTTGGGTTAGGGTTGATTTTAGGTTAAGGTTAAGTTTAGGGTTAAGGTTAGGGGTAGGATTTAGGGTTGATTTAGGGTGAAGTTAAGGTTTGGGTTAGGGATAGGATTTGGGGTTGCCTCAGAGGTGAGGTTAGGGTTAGTGTTAGGATTTAGGATTGATTCAAGGGTGAGGTTCAGGTTAGGGTTAGGGTTCGGATTTAGGATTGATTCAGGGGTAAGGTATGGGTAGGGTTATTATTTAGGGTTGATTCAGGGGTGAGGTTAGGGTAAGGGTTATGATTTAGGGTTGATTCAGGGGTAAGGTATGGGTAGGGTTATTATTTAGGGTTGATTCAGGGGTATGGTTATGGTTAGGGTTAGGATTTAGGGTTGATTCAGGGGTGAGGTTAAGATTATTGTTAGGGTTTGGGTTTAGGGTTGATTCAGGGTGAGGTTAAGGTTATAGTTAGGGGTAGGATTTAGGGTTGAATCAAGGTGAGGTTAAGGTTATTGTTAGGGGTAGGATTTAGGGTTGATTTAAGGTTAGGGTTAGGGTTCGGTTTTAGGATTCATTCAAGGGTGAGATTCAGGTTACGGTTAGGATTTAGGGTTGATTCAGGGGTAAGGTTTGGGTAGGGTTATTATTTAGGGTTGATTAAAGGGTTAGGTGCAGGGTTAGGGTTAGAGTTAGGCTTCCTATGAGTCCTATGCATCCAAGGTCAGTGTTATAACTGTTGTTCAGATGTTCTTCAGCCTCCTTTAAGAATCATGTTTGATGATTTGATGAAAACAACACTGACTACCTACTGTTTCAGTTTCAGTTGCGGAATCATCCCTGTTCAAAACATTGATTTTCTTCATCTACAGCAGCACCTGTCAAGTGGTGGGATCTACATCAACATATTAGGCAGCAAGTGATCAGTCAGTTCTTGAAGGTGATGAAGGTGATAAAAGGAGGAGAAATGGCCAAGCATAAGAATCTGAGACACTCTGACAAGAACCAACCTGTGATGTTCTAGACAAACTGGATCAGAACATCTCCAAACCAATCATGCAGGTCTTGTTGGTTTATGCAGTGGTCAGTACCTACCAAAAGTTCTTCTAGAAAGGACAACCGATGGGCAACTAAGGCTCACTGATGCGATCCTTGCATGCCCTACCTCTGAACATACAGGCTGCTAATGCTAGTCTTGGGACCAGATACCACAGGACACCTTCAGAGATCTTGTGGAGTCCATGCCTCAAATGGTCAGATCTGTTGTGAATGTCATGGCTGATCGGTGTTATAAAACATGTCTATTTCAGTTGAGTTCCAATACTAACTTAGCTAGCTAGCATAATTCGCACCCTTGAACTGAACCCTGATAAAATGCCCCCTATTAATCTTATTAATCTGCCAGCAGGCCCGAGCTGAACACTGCAGCGTGTTTCAGTCACGTGACAAACCGGTCGCACTCTGCTGCATTTGAGCTATGAGGACTTATAATGCTGGGAGGCCATTACTGTCTTCCAGTGTGTTTTAATGGAGCTGAATACTTTTCCTCAGGCCGTAGCACACGAAGAAAAAGCTGCAGCAGCATCCCCTCTCATGCTAATGCACTAGGAAATGCGTTCCTTCCCCTGAAAAAAAAAACAAAAAAAAAAACAGCCTACATAATTTACTGCCCTCTGTCAGGCAAGCTTATGCAATAATGATGTTTCTCCTGTTTATTGAAAGCATCGCCTTTAATATTCCATCACCAAAGGAAAAAAAGAGAGGAGAGAAGTAAGAGAGTGCTGTGTATGTGTGTCTAAATGAGCGTTTAACCAATTTTGGCTACGCATCTGTTGTCAGTCAAATGGATTGTTGAAGAGAGAAGGGTTTCAGTACAATCCCTTAGCGTGACGATGAGGGACCTCAAGCAAACTGCCACCGGGGCCCTCAGACAGCACTGGTGAAACCCAGCGGAGACCAGGAACATTAATAGGGTTTCAGAGCAACCGGAGTTTCATTATCGCTCTCATTCTGGACACCTCTTTTCTTGATGTCTCCATAACCCCTGAAGGCCATGTAGGAACGTGTGTCTATGTATTCACTGCAGGTCAGTCTGGGGTCACCTAGGTCTTTATATGCTTTTCAAAGAGACACTATTTTTCCACCAATTTTTAAAAATTCCTGCATGACCCTTCAGATGTAACTAGCACACAGAGTCACTCAGAGTTGTGGCAGAAATGACCAGTGACCCCAGACGTGTCTTTTGAGTTTGTATTTATTTATTTATTTATTTATTTTGAATTCTACCCCATTTTTTACATTCATTAAACTCCCCCTATCACTAGCAATGCCCCCAACACTAGAAGGGTCAGCCAGCCACCGCCTCTTTTTTCAACTGCCGCTGATGCAGCATCGGTGGCCTGCTGATGTGCTTGGAGGAAAGCGTGGTCCCCCAGCTCCGATACAACAGCTAGCAGACGCCGGTTCTGATCAACATCACACCAGGATTGAAAGTAGCTGTTTTGGGGGGCTAAGTGGGGGTCTCAGGTGCTACTGTTATGACCAGGGGACAAGGGTTCGAGTCCTGAGCCGTGCCGCTTTGGGATCAGCGGACATCAGAGTCAGAGGGAGCACAATTGTGTGGGTAGATGACGCTCTCTCTCTCCTCTCGTGACATGTTGGCAGTCTTTGCATGCATGTATCAGGGAGAACACATGCATTAGGTTTGCACCCTCGTAGTGTCGGGAGCCATGCTAGTGCTAGGAGGAGTTGAGAATAAAGGGGGGTTAATTGGTATAACCAAATTGGGAAGAATTTCGGGGGGGGGGGGGGGTAAATAAATAAATAAATAAATAAATAAATAAATAAATATAGTAAATACATATAATAATAATAATAATAATAATAATAATAATTATTATTATTATTATTAGTAGTAGTAGTAGTAGTATTAGTAGTAGTAGTAGTAGTAGTAGCTGTATTATTATTATTATTATTATTTAAAAAAAAAATAGAAAATAGAAAACTGAGGTACAATTAGTTATTTTAACAGTGTTTTAACATTATACTGAATTGTTTTACTGCATATAATGATTAAAGTTTGGATTTCCTTTAAGTGTCCATAAATAAATAATTTATTTCATGAAATGTAACAGTGAAACTCAAACTTCTGAAAAAACAAACAAACAAAAAAAAGTGACATGAGGGCAATATCTGTGTGAGCCTTAATGTCTCGGTAGGTGATGGTTTATGTACACTCCAAGTCACTCCATGCTCCACAGATCCATTCAGGCCATTTTTCATTTGAACCTGATCCCATGTAATTTCCAGCAGCGCGCCGCATCTGCGTCCAGCCGGTTCCGTGGATTACGGCCCTGGAAGGCCCACGGCGAGGGAGCTGTCATCTGGGCACAACGCCACCGATCCGCGGGTGAAAACGCTGATGCGTCCTGAGCCTCTGCGTTCGGACGCCAGGCTCCCCCTGTCATCAGGGCTTTAATTGAAACGGCCAGGTGTGAACAGCATGTAATCCGGTTTGTCAGTGGCTTGGTCTTTTTTCGTTCTTTTTTTTTCCTTTCTAATTTTACCCCTTCGACAAGCAATCTGGGATTGGAAATGGGGGTTTAGAGGAGAGAGAGAGAGGAAAAGAGAAAGCGAGGTGGTGGGGTGGGGGGTGGTGAAGCGGGATTTACTGAGGAGACAAAACCCTGCTCTGTGTGTGTGTAAGAGACAGAGAGAGACAGAGAGAGAGAGAGAGAGAGAGAGAGAGATAGCAAGCAAGAGAGCTCTACATGAAAGGCATGTGTACATGTGCACCAGTCAGTATTCTCATCCCTCGGCAAGCCAGCAGGACTGTGAAGGTATTTGCCCTTTTGATCTGTTTACTCTCTCTCCCCTGTTTGGCCTCAAAAGAAACAGCAGTTACAGGGAGAGACCACGGCTGACCAGCCCCCCGCTCCAGCATCCCCACTCTCCTTTCCTTTGAACGCTGGAGGTGGAAGACTCAGCCCACGGAGACCCCGTCTCTCTCAGACATCCCCTAGGCTTTGTCCGAAATCCGCTTACCTAAACAGCAGCACAAAAGCCTGAGGCGAATAATGCACTATACACACACTCCGCGAGAGGTGTGAGGGGAACAGCTGCCGTTGTTGTTGCTCTTCAGCAGGTCGCGCTCGCCGGCCTGGTCCACAGTGAACTCACCAGTGTGTCAAACAGAATTGCACTTACCTCATGTATTAGCAGTGCAGCGCCTAACCTTAACAAAATGCAGAAAAGGGCAGCATTCACGAAGCTACACGACACATTCACTGCATGTCCGAATGTTTGTGGACACCTCTTGTGCACAAATGCAGCCAGTCTAGTGTAGAGAAGTACTGCCAATAGAACAGTAGGACTCTCTGGAGCGGAGAACCATGAACCTATTGGCACCATGCTGCTGCCTAATGCCAGGCATGGCCTAAGGGGTATAAAGCCCCCCAGCATTGAGCTGTGGAGCAGTGGAATGATGGTGGAGCTCCATCCTATTCCCAGGTTGACCGGTAAGTGGATGCTCCAACAGGGAAAAAAAGTGCAGCTCCACTGCGAGTGAAGCTCCACTACAACTCAGCGCCTCTGTGTAATGAACAGAAAGGGCGCCATGCAGGTCTCTTCCAGCCAAGGCTGCCTGTCAATCACTTCATTCCTAAGTGTAGCCCCGCCTTCCTATGATAGAGCAGAGTAAGGGTTAATTTGGAGACACTGGAGATGGAAAGATGGGAAGTTTGGATGGGGGAAATAAAATAATGGAAATGGGTGGGGCTTTGTCAGTGAAACATCTGGAAATGGGCGGGGCTACACATAATACTGCAACCAGCCAGCAGAGGCTCTAGACCTGTGGTCGGTTCCCTTTGTGTTGTCCATGTTCTCTACAGTCACTGGTCTATTGTATCATGGGGCTAGTGGTCAGTGATGTGAGCCCCCCCCCAACTGAATTGGGTCTGTTATCATGAACACTAGCGTGTATTTCCACTCTTCAGACCACTTACTCTCCCAGCGTGTCCAGGTGTGAAATGTGCATGTACAGTGTGTGTGTGTGTGTGTGTGTGTGTGTCCACTTCACACCACTTTGTTTAGCAGTTATGAGAGCTTCTTAGCTCCACGCTTCTCCTCTTTCTCTCTGCACCATGCTTGCGTCCTGAAGGGTCGCTCCTTTGTCAGCGCAGCCTTGAAATTCAAATGGGGGGCAGTGGGGAGAGAGGGGCGAGCAAGATAAATAGGTCCTTCAGCAGGGAGAGCATGTCTAGAAACGGCTGGTGAATGAGCAACCTGTCTGAGTACAAAGCAACGAGTAGAGGGAATGGAGAACATGGGGGAGGGAGAGACAGAGAGCGAGAGAGAGAGACACTGCACCTGCACAATTACTATATCTTCACTGACAACACAACGGCTCTCTCTGAGGAGGTCTCCCCGGTTACTGAGAGGAAATTAAGTATTCAGAGAAGGGAGGGAAAGATGGAGAGAGAGAGAGAGAGAGAGAGAGAGAGAGAGAGAGAGAGAGAGAGAGAGGAAGGGAAGGAAGATAAAAGAGTGAGAGAGAAGTAGGGAGTGAGGATGGAGAAAGAGAGGAAAACAGAGTGATAAAGAGGGAGGAGAGGGAGAGGGAGGGAAAATGGGAAAACAGAGTAAACAAAGACAGAATTATAGGAATGCAATGTGAAAAAGAGAGTGAGGAAGGACAAAGAATTTAGAGTGAAAAGAGTGAGGATGGAGAGAAGAGTAATAAAAAGAGAGTGAGGACAGAGAGAAGAGGAAAAACAGGAATACAGAGAATATAGAGGGAAAGCAGTGAAAATATGGGTTAAAAAGGCGAGTAAGAAGAGAGAGGCGGAAATATGGGGTGAAAAAGAGGGAGGACAGAGTAAAAAAGGTGAAATGAGGAATATGGAAAATATAGAGAGTGAAGACAGAGAGCGAGGGGAAGCTGAATTACAGAGTTAAAAGGTGGACAAAGAGAAAGAAAGAGGAAAACTGGAATACTGGAATACAGAGAATATAGGGGGAAAGAAATGGGAGAATGGGAATATGGTTTAAAAGAGAGATAGAGAGAGAGAGAGAGAGAGAGAGAGAGGGAGGCAGATAGAGAGAGAGAGAGAGGAAGAGAGAGAGGAAGGGAAAAAGAGGAAAACTGGAATATGAAGAAAACAAAGAGAGTAAAGAACGGAAGAGAAGGAAAAACAGAGGAAGACAGAGTGAAAGAGTGAGGACCGAGAGAAAGAGGGGAAAACAGGAACATAGAGAATGTAGAGTGAAAGACAGGGGAAAAAGGAATATAGATAAAAAAGAGAGTGAAGACAGAGTGAGGGGAAACTGAATTATGGAGTTAAAAAGAGGACAAAGAGAAAGAAAGAGGAAAAACAGGAATACAGAGAATATAGAGGGAAAGAAAGGGGGAATGGTTTAAAAGAAGAGTAAGAACAAAGAGAAAGAGGGGAAAATAATAATAAAGTAATAAAAAGAGTAATAAAAAGAGAGTGAGGACCGAGAGAAAAGAAGAGGAAAACTGAAATATAGAGTGAAAGAGTGAGGACTGAGAGAAAGAGGAAAAACAGGAATACAGAGAATATAAAGGGGAAAGGGAAAACTGGAAAATGGAGTGAAGAAGAGAGGAATACTGAAATACTGATTAAAGAAGAGGGAAAACTTGAATACGGAGTGAAGAAGAGGTGGAAACTGGAATACGGAGTGAAGAAGAGGGAAAACTGGAATACGGAGTGAGGAAGAGGGAAAACTGGAATACGGAGTGAGGAAGAGGGAAAACTGGAAGAGAGGAAAACTGGAATACTGAGTGAAGAAGAGAGGAAAAATGGAATACGGAGCGAGGAAGAGGAAAAACTGGAAGAGAGGAAAACTGGAAGAGAGGAAAACTGGAATACGGAGTGAAGAAGAAAGGAAAACTGGAAGAGAGGAAAACTGGAATACGGAGTGAAGAAGAGGGGAAACTGGAATACAGAGTGAAGAAGAGAGGAAAACTGGAAGAGAGGAAAACTGCAATACTGGCTGAAGAAGAGAGTGAGGGCAGAGAGAAAGATGGAAACGCCTGGAGACGGAGTATAAAGAGAAGCTGGAACGTATGAGAGAAAGAAGGAAGGGGAGGGTGGGCAGATAAAGTGAAGGAGAAAAGGAAGGAATACAGAAAGGAAAGATGGGAAGAAAGAATGAGGAGAACAGACCTCGGAGACAGGAGAGAAGTGGAGGAGTGGGAGAGGTGAGAATGAGAAAGTGCATGAGAGAGAATGGAATTTTAATGTCAGTACAGAGCTTCTCTGAACGTGGCCTTTTTCACTTCACACACGCAAACACCAGCTGTGAGAACAGTGAGTGTTCTGTCAATGTGTGTGTGAGTGTGTGTGAGTGTGTGCACGTGGGTGTGCGTTACGTTCGAGCAGCGATGCTTTCTCCCAATCGGCGAGACGCGCCACACAATTTCCCAGTGTGTAAAAATGGCAGGGCATAATGAGTTTTTTAATTAAGTCCCCTGCTTTATCATGTTTTACAAAGAAGAGTTGCGTGAGCCGCGGCGGACGCGCCTTTAATAAATTGTTTTGGGTGGGGTGGGGTTGGGGGTGGGGGTGTTGGGGGGGGGGGGTGTTGGGGACTCTTTGCAGAAGCAGGCTGATAAAGTTTTAATGTGTAATGGGTGCTGAAATATGGGCCCCTTCATTGCATTGACTCCTTGACGCTTTCGCTCGCAATCCCCTCTTCGCTCCCTCCCTTGCTTGCTCCCCTTTTGTCTTCATTCCTCCTTCCTAAACGGAAAGAAATGGGGAGAGAGAGAGAGATAGAGAGCGAGAGAGGGAGAGAGAGAGAGAGAAATTCATTATTGATGTTGGAGCATTTGTTATTGTATTAGGCCCGGTTTGTCACACCAGTAAAACAGAGCAGTCTCTCTTGCGCGCAGTGGAGCGGACAGCGAGGCTCCTAATGGAATAAGGGAGTATTGAGTAGCGCCGCGTGTCCTTGGGGCGAGGCGAGTTTAATGCAGGAGAACACTCAGGAGACGGGGTGAGGAGGAAGAGGAGGAGGAGGAGGAGGAAAGGCAGAGGCCTCCATACCTTATTCTAAAAGGCAAAGACTTTGAGGGATTCGATCAAGAAGTGCTTCATCTTGCCACTCAGGTCATTTAACGTTCATGAGGTCGTTTAGCATTCATTTGCATTAGTGCTGAAGCTGCAGTTCATTTCAGAGAGCATTGTGTGTTTAGAGTTGTGTCACTAATTGCTGGTCTTGATGGGGAGGTGGGGTGATGTGATTATTGCCAGTTTCCGTGATTTCAGTCCTGTCAGTCATTCTTACGGACTGTGCACATAGTAAAGATCTATGGAAGACAAGCATCCCGGCTTTTTTCCACCGAAGTGGTGGAACGAACTTACGCTGGACGAGTTGCTCGCTGTCTTCAAGACCTCCTGTAGTGTGTGTAGAGTATTGTGTCTCCAGACTGACTTCTGTATTTAGTAGTATCTAAGTTAGATGGGTTTAATGTCAAGAATTTCTGGGATCTCCGTCCTGTCAGTCATTTTTATGGACTGTGTAGTAAAGATCCACTGAAGACGAGCGTCCAGGCTTTTTTCTGTCCTGCACCAAAGTGGTGGAACGAACTTCCCCTGGGTGTCCGAACAGCAGAGTCCAAAGCTCGCTGTCTTCAAACCCAGACTGAAGACCCTCCTCTTTCGAAAGTACTTACTGTGCAGAGTGTAGAGTATTGTGTCTCCATACTGACTTCTGTATTTGGTAGTCTCTAGGCTCAGAGGGGTCTTCTGGATTCTAGCTGATACAAGCTAGCTAAGGTTATCTGCGTCAACAGTGAAGCACCATTTGACCATCAGACCCGAAGATCTAGCATTAGATCTAGCCCTATTTGGACGGGATTAGTTTTACATGGGGAGCTGAGATAATGTAACTATTGCCAGACTTTCTGAATTGCTGAGTCGCTCACTGTCTACAAACCCAGACTGAAGACCCTCCTGAGAGTACTTAGTACTTGTGTGCAGAGTGTAGAGTATTGTGTATCCAGAGTGATCCTAGCCTGTACAAACTAGCTAACAATATTTCCTGAGTAAACTGTGAAGCACCATTTGCAGCCTTGAAGATCTAGCATTAATGCTGAAGCTGCAGTTACTTTCAGAGCATATGTCTTTAGAGTTTGGGAAACTAATGTCTGGTCTTGAGCCCTATTTGGACAAGATAAGATAAGATAAAATAAGATAAGATAAGATAAGATAAGATTATCCTTTATTAGTCCCACAGTGGGGAAATTCTCAGTGTCACAGCAGAAAGGGATAGCAAGACATTCAGATGCAAAAACATAGATAAATTACCACTATATACATAATAGAAGTAAAAAAGACAGCAATAACAGTATTATTTACAGATTATTTACAGAGTAGTTTTACATCTTTTCCTCAAAATGCGGGACTTTATCTGTGACCCGACGCCATGTTGAGCTTTGCAAGAACGTCATATTCAACGTTCATATTTCAACCAGTGGCCCTCATTTATAACGTCTCTGACTGAACTGGATACTTGGACACTTCTATGGCTCCATCTGTACCACAAACAGTGAGTCTTGCAGAATTATCAGTTATCTTGGACTGCATACAGTACTTAACAGGTCCCTTAACCAACCTCCACTCCTGGCTTTTACCTAGGTGTCTGCAACCAAATCACAGCTGTGATGTTTTTGGCAATAACACACTCACTAATGCTAGGACTCATAATTTAACTTGGTTCAAGCCTCATTTAGTGAAGTATTCATTGGTGGAACCAGCTGTTGCTGAACCAGCAACTACGAACATTGGTGAAATAGTAAACCTAAAGTAAACCTACCAAAGGAGCTCAACTTTTGAGGCGCTATGTTTCGCTCGTTCCTGGAGTTCCTCATTCCCATCAGAGCAAAAAGTTTTGCTCTGCTTTTCCAGGACAAGCTGTACTTGTCCTATCAAACTTTTATCCCAGCTTTCCTTCCTCTCGGGCTGGACAAGCCACAGGCCTGTGAGGTTCTGCCTGGATCTGGGATGCAGAATTCGATCCCCGCTAGACCCCCTGCTGATGCTGTTCTTCGCCGCCAGGAACCCCTTTGTATGGGGTTTGTGTGGCCGCCGCCTCAGATCTGGCCAAATCCGGGGCGTTTGAAGCGAGCCTCTGAATCACTGTACCAAGACTCCTCTGATGCCGTCGTATTGATTGGGTTTTACTGAAGAGGCTAGCCGCAGGCAAAGTTTAGGTAAAGGCTATGCAGTCCGTTCTTCCACAGTTTGCCTGCATTTCTCTTCTCTCTGCTCACGGTACTTTATTTTAGAATGGCAGGAACACCTCGACACCCTGGGAGTGAAATCATGCAGTCGCAACCTTGTGAAGTCCATGGTAATCGATCCTTTAATGTATTTTCAACGAACCGAGGAGGACGGGTCGCGAAGTTGCACGATGCGTTCAGGGATTTCTCTGGCTTTCTCTTTGCAGGTTGTGATTAATATTCCCCGTTCCTCGTGCCCCTGAAAAGCAGAAATCAAAAGCGGGAACTTCCATCTAACGAGTCTTTGGTCCAGGCCGCCTCGGAAGTCCTGGCCTTTTATTTTCTGCGGCGTCTGGCTCTCCAACAGCTCGTTATACTCGCGGCAGGGAGCCATGCGGTGCTGGAAACTTCCAGCAACACTTGACAAGGGGGCCCTGAGGGTTGGAACACTGGCCCGCAGTACCCTGCTGTCCACCACTGGTCAAACTGAAGGATATAGAAGCCACTTATCCCCTGTGCCATCTCTGTGCACGAGGACATGAAAAGGCCAGGCTTCAGAGCCTTTGCTGCAAGTTCTTCTGCTGTATTTCCTCTTGATCAGTTCCCTGTGTTTGCCCAAAGCAATGGCCCACATTTTCTTATCCCTGCTTTTCTTTTCTAGAAGGACACGGCGCTGAGCGAGAAAGGACAGTCTTACTGTTTATCTCTTTCCCTCGGTTCCTTTAGCTGTGGTCTGCATGATATTATTCTGGAAGCCACAGCTTCATCCTCAGCTGTGTCTGACAGGCATTGGGCTTTTTAACATGTATTCACATCATCCATAGTGGCCTATTATCTATTAATTATAAATGTATCTCGTCCCACAGTTTTCGAGATACTGACACCATTCCAACTCCAAATTGTTGGAAAAATCTGGGTAGCAACAGGTTTTTGTGGATTGTTTCCCCATAGGAGCGAATGGGGTGTCACGATGATTGAAATACACTATTATCACCAAACCAACCACAATTTGCTAGCACCCGAGCAACCACCCAGGACACCATAGCAGCCATCCAGTATACCACAGCAACTGCCTACTACCCACCTGGGAACCACTAAGCTAACCACCTGAAATACCATAAAAAGTCACTATAGCACCCAACTAACAATCACTCAGAAACATTATAACAATCACCAGGGAAACCATAGCAACCTCCTACCAACCACCTGGGATACCATAACAATCACATAGCAGCACCCTCGACACCACACAGCAACTCCATAGCAACCATCTAGCAACCGCTCAGCATCCACTTAGCCACCACCTGGGATACCAGAGCTACCACCTAGCAACACCATAGGAGCCACCTGAAATACCATAAAAAATATTATAACACCTCACAATCGCTTAGGAACACCATATCAACCACCAGGGATACCATAGCAATCACATAGCAACACTATAGGAACCACAAAGCAACTCCATAACAACCACCTAGCAAACACTTACAAACCACTTAGCAAACCACATGGGGTACCAGAGCAACCATATAGCAACACCACTGGCAACCACCTAACAACCACTTAGCAAACCACCTGGGATACCAGCACAACCACCTAGCAACATCATAGCAACCACCCAAACTACCATAAAAATTACTATAGCACCCAACGAACAATCACCAGGGAAATCATAGCAACCTTCTTTCAACCACCTGGGATACCATAACAATCACATACCAACACTATAGGAACCACAAAGCAACTCCATAACAACCACCTAGCAAACACTTACAAACCACTTAGCAAACCACATGGGGTACCAGAGCAACCATATAGCAACACCACTGGCAACCACCTAACAACCACTTAGCAAACCACCTGGGATACCAGCACAACCACCTAGCAACATCATAGCAACCACCCAAACTACCATAAAAATTACTATAGCACCCAACGAACAATCACCAGGGAAATCATAGCAACCTTCTTTCAACCACCTGGGATACCATAACAATCACATACCAACACTATAGGAACCACAAAGCAACTCCATAACAACCACCT
Organism: Salminus brasiliensis; assembly: GCF_030463535.1. NCBI lineage: Eukaryota > Metazoa > Chordata > Actinopteri > Characiformes > Bryconidae > Salminus > Salminus brasiliensis. The sequence continues at coordinate 34,998,527 of NC_132890.1, forward strand.
AGCAAACACTTACAAACCACTTAGCAAACCACATGGGGTACCAGAGCAACCATATAGCAACACCACTGGCAACCACCTAACAACCACTTAGCAAACCACCTGGGATACCAGCACAACCACCTAGCAACATCATAGCAACCACCCAAACTACCATAAAAATTACTATAGCACCCAACGAACAATCACCAGGGAAATCATAGCAACCTTCTTTCAACCACCTGGGATACCATAACAATCACATACCAACACTATAGGAACCACAAAGCAACTCCATAGCAACCACCTAGCAAACACTTACACTTACACCTACAAATCACCAGGGAAATCATAGCAATCTCCTAGCAACCACCTGGGATACCATAACAATCACATACCAACACCATAGGCACCACACAGCAACTGCAATAGCAACCATCTAGGAACCACTTTGCATCCACTTCACATTTACCACCTGGGATACCAAAGCAAACACCTGGGATATCTCAGCAATCACATAGCAACACCATAGCAACCACCAAGCAACCACTTAGCAAACCATCTGGGATACCCAAGTAACCTCCAAGTAACACTATAGTGACCATACAGCAATCCATAGAGCCATACAGCAATCACGCAGCAACAGCCTAGCAACAGCCTAGAATCACTTGGAACCGCTGGAACAGCATCACATCACATAAGGTTGTTATGGCAAATCCAATGTTTTTGTTTCTTTAATTAACTTTTAAATGTGATTAAAAATTATTAACTATTAATTATTTCACCATAATGCGTACCTCCGTCCATGGACCTCTTTCTCTGAGCCACCTTTTTGCCCTCTTGTACCCTCTTCATCTTGCTCTCTTGTTCATCATTTCTTGCTTTCTAAATCTCTTTCTCTCTCATTGCCTCCAACCATCCATCTTTGTGTCAGCCTGGTAGATGCCTCCACCGGCCCGGCCTCAAAGGCGCAATTCAAAGCAACGAAGCGTCTGGCGGCTTAGCAAGGGTCCTTTTCCACGGGGGAGCTCCTCATCTAACGACAGACACGAGGAGCGTAGGATAGTGCCAGGAGAGCCGGAGGGGTCCGACCCCACTGGGCTCCGACTACACATGCCATGGGGATGAGGGGTCCAAGCCGCTGCGGTGGTAATGAAAAAGTGGTGAAGAAAGAAGACGAAGATGAGGCAGAAGGAGAAGAAGCAGATGGACAGAGGGCAAACCCTCAGCGTTCTTCAGGGAGGGAATAAAGGACTCTGCAAGGAAAGGGAGGAAAGTGAGAAGAAAGGCAAAGAGGAGAGGCGAAGAAAGAAAGGCAACAGAAAACCCTGCTGTGATCGAGATGAGTGGTGAGAAGGCTGTCTCAGATGACAGAGCTGTAAGACCAGGCCACTGAGATACCCACTCTTTCATATTCCTGGTGCTGATCGTCTTTAGAAAACCTGGTCTCTTTCTAGACGTGCACTCTAATGAGACACTCTGTGGGACATCTCTTACTGATGAGAATGATTAAGTAACAGGTAGAGGGGTTTCTCACCTTTTGACATAATTCGAACCTGACAGTTAACAGAATGATTTAACCACTGCCAAATTGCAGAAAAATCCAAAAGTTTGTGGACACCCCTTCTAATGAATGCATTCAGCTACTTGCACCCATTGCTGCTACACTGTTGTGCAAATCCACACACTCAGCTTGTCTAGTCCCTGTTGAAAAGTATTGCCAATACACTCAGACTAGGAGATTAATCTATTGGCACCATGCTGCCTAACGCCAATGTGGTTGGTGTGGCGCAACAGATAGCACCACTACCTACCACTGTGTTACAACACCAAGTGGGAGACCAGGGTTCGATTCCCAGTCTGGGTGACTATGCTGCGCTACACCAATAAGAGTCCTTGGGCAAGACTCAATAGCCCAATAATAGCCCACCTCTGCAATACGAGTAACCTTGTAAGTTGCTCTGGATAAGAGCGTCAGCTAAATGCCATAAAATGTAAATGTAATGCTGGGCTTGAGCTAGAGGGGTATAAAGCCCCCCCACTATTGAGCTGTGGAGCAGTGAAAGAACTGTGTTCTCTGGAATGATGGTGATGCCCCATCCAATACTTTTGGGATGAGTTTAGGAGTTGCTAAATTGGTTTGCTGAATGCAATCAAATCCTTACAGCAGTGTTGCTTCAAAATGTAGCTGAAAGCCTTCCTTCCTTCCTTCCTTCCTTGGACAGTACAGACAGTTACTTCAACAAAAAAAACAAATGAATACTCTTGATTTCAGAAGAAACAATAAATGAGCAGGTGTCCCAATACTTTTGTCCATATTGTGCATATTGAAACATGTGTTTCACCAGTGATTTGAAGTTTTCCCAACATTCTTTCTAAATAATATTAAATGACTACTTTTAAATAATAGGTCTTCTAGGTTCCTACATTTGTAAAATGAGCCAAAAAAGAAAAAAATGAAAGCTGGAGCAGCACCGTGTTGGAGGTTGTTAGTTGTTCCAGGAAGTTCACTTACAAGGCGTGTTTTTCTTGAAGCTTATTGAGGTTTCTGTGTTTACCTGCCTTCGCCGTGCTCTCAAGGCCAAGAGATTAGGCCACTGATCTGGGGAAGTAAATCAATTAAGCTAACACACATTCACAATCGATAAACAGCAAAGCTGCCGGCAAAATTTTCTCCTTTCCTATTGTCAAAACGCCCTCCAAATCTCCTAGACCTTCGAGCGCATAGAGAGCAAGGATGGTTCTCAGCTCGCACAGGATCGACTCTCGGCACGGAGGAGGCCCAGGGACGAACGGAGGCTAAGGTGGGAATACAAGCCGAATCAAAGCCGGTATTATGGAACGACTGGCAGTGATTTCTCCTCCTGCTCCGGGGTTAGCGAGACTATTCCCCCCAACTGTACAGCTGTCTGGCTTGTCACAAGCTGAGCATCACAGACAGACGTGTGTCTGCGTGTCTGGCGGGAGCAGTCAATGAGACATTGATTTAGGCGTCCAAAGAGAGGGCTTGATGGATGGGCCTGATTTTTAAAAACGGACACATAAAAAAAAGAAATAACTGCAAAGGCGATTAGATTTATTTATTTTTTTTTTTTTTTTTTTGCTCATCTGCGGAAATGTCAACACATAGAGGAAGTCTGCTGTTCTACTTTTTCTATTGTTCGTTTTGTGGAAGATGTTTCGGAGAGCTTAACTCCTAAGAGTCAAGTTGAAAACATATTTTTGTGTGTTCATCTCTCAGAAGAATTTAAAAATGACAAAATGTATCCTACTACACCTCCACCTAATTCTAACCATAAACTACTTTAAACTTAACCTACTACACCTAAATGTATCCTACTACACCTAAACCTATACCTAAACCTAACCTACTACACCTATCCCTACACCTAAACTTACCCTACTACACCTACACCTAATTCTAACCATAAACTAATTTAAACTTAACCTACTACACCTAAATGTATCCTACTACACCTAAACCTACACATAAATGTAACCTACTACACCTAACCCTACACCTAAACTTACCCTACTACACATCCACCTAATTCTAATCATAAACTAATCTAAACTTAACTTACTACACCTAAATGTATTCTACTACACCTAAACCTACACCTAAACTTACCCTACTACACATCAACCTAATTCTAACTATAAACTAATCTAAACTTAACCTACTACACCTAAATGTATCCTACTACACCTAAAAATACACATAAACGTAACCTACTACACCTAAACCTACACCTAAACTTACCCTACTACACCTCCACCTAATTCTAACCATAAAGTAATCTAAACTTAACTTACTACACCTAAACGTATCCTACTGCACCTAAACCTACACCTAAACTTACCTTACTACACCTCAACCTAATTCTAACCATAAACTAATTTAAACTTAACCTACTACACCTAAACATATCCTACTACACCTATCCCTACACCTAAATGTAACCTACTACACCTCAACCATACACCTAAACTTACCCTACTACACATCCACCTAATTCTAACCATAAACTAATCTAAACTTAACCTACTACACCTAAACATATCCTACTACACCTAAACCAACATCTAAACTTACCCTACTACACCTAACCCTACACCTAAACTTACCCTACTACACATCCACCTAATTCTAACCATAAACTAATCTAAACTTAACCTACTACACCTACATGTATCCTACTACACCTAAACCTACACATAAACGTAACCTACTACACCTAAACTTACCCTACTACACCTCAACCTAATTCTAACCATAAACTAATTTAAACTTAACCTACTACACCTAAACGTATCCTACTACACCTAAACCTACACATAAACGTAACCTACTACACCTAAACTTACCCTACTACACCTCAACCTAATTCTAACCATAAACTAATTTAAACTTAACCTACTACACCTAAATGTATCCTACTACACCTAAACCTACACATAAACGTAACCTACTACACCTAAACTTACCCTACTACACCTCAACCTAATTCTAACCATTAACTAATTTAAACTTAACCTACTACACCTAAACATATCCTACTACACCTAAACCTACACCTAAACTTACCCTACTACACCTCCACCTAATTCTAACCATAAAGTAATCTAAACTTAACTTACTACACCTAAACGTATCCTACTGCACCTAAACCTACACCTAAACTTACCCTACTACACCTCAACCTAATTGTAACCATAAACTAATTAAACTTAGCCTACTACACCTAAACGTATCCTACTACACCTAAACCTACACATAAATGTTACCTAAGACACCTAAACCTACACCTAAACTTACCCTACTACACCTCCACCTAATTCTAACCATAAACTAATTTAAACTTAACCTACTACACATAAACCTCATTCTAACCTTAATCTAACCTAAACATAACCTAACCTACATTTCACCCTAAATCTAAAATCAACCTACTACAACTAAACGTAACCTACTACACCTGGACCTAAACTAAACCTACTACACCTCAACCTTCACCTAAACTTAACTACTACACCTAAACCTAATTCTAACCTTAATCTAACATTAACCTAACCTAATTCTAAACTTAACCTACTACACCTAAACCTAATCTAAACTTACTACACCTCAACCTTCACCTAAACTTAACTACTACACCTAAACCTAATTCTAACATTAATCTAACCTGAACATAACCTAACCTACACCTTAACCAAAATCTAAACTCCTAATCCTAATTCTAACCTAAACATAGACTAAACATAACCCTTTTTTAGAAGCTCCATAAAGGAGAAGAGCCGAACACTGGTGCACCGCTGTTTTTCCTACTCTTCCTCAAGTACATGTCAGGCTGGGTTATGTGTATTTGACAAAACAGAGCCACCAGTGGACAGGAGCTCCTTGTAAATCATAAACAAATGTATTGAACCTCTTCATACAAATGTTATGAATTTCTTGGGGCACTTCCATGGTTAATGTATGAATTCTATGAGATCTTGTTGAACACTGACGAGTATTTTGTGAGTTTGGACCATGATGACAACACTGGAGGAGACTGCAAGAGAGGTAGGAGCATTTTTTTATTAGAGTTCAGGTGGCTTCTGCTTTTAGGGAGAATGCCAGACCCCCTCTGACAAGAGAGATATGGCTCTCAGTTAAAGGGGTGGTGAGTTGCAAAGTCTTCTTCATAAACATGTGAACATGGTAGAGAAGAAATTTATAGGACGTTAGTCATGCTCCTCCTCCCAAAATTCAGTTAAGTCTTAATGGTTGATAGTCAGTGATGTTTTTTTTCAAGGCAAAATCAATCACAGATCAGCATCCAGCCTGTTTTATAAAAAATAAATCAAATTTAAAAAGAGAAACAATTTTTAGTTTTATTTAGTTGTCCTTTTTTTCTTGTATTCGCTGCCAGGTTCTAGTGTGTGTGTGTGTGTGTGTGTGTGTGTGTGTGTGTGTGTTATAAACACAGTATTAATGTTCAATTTGGACTGATCTCTCTAGCCTCAGAGGCCGAGAACAGAGCACAGAGGGGAGGAATGACCAGTGTCCAGATGGTTGACTTGCCACACAGTTGTGTGTGTGGGAGTCGATCATCTGCTGCAGTCCATAATGACATCATATTCCCCAGCCAAGGAGTGTCCATCTCCCGAGTGTGCATCAGAGCTCAGATGGGCTCTGCTCAGACAAAGAACCTGACTCTTTGATCCATGAGCACCTCGGGTTAATAGACTGGAGTTGCTACAGTCTCGCACCAGTGACCTGGATGCCAGGGTCGTCCCTCATCCGTTTTCTTTCTGCACTCCCCCCCCCTTCCTCATCCACCCATCTCTCATCCCCCATTCCCATTGGTCATCATGTATGGCCTCAGCTGGAGGGGTAGAAAAATGACTAGCTTCACTTTCCTATAAAAGCTTTACTTTGCTATGAAAGAGGAAACTTGGTCCGTGCAAGTCAGGACCAATTGTTGCGATAAGACGTATAAGCAGCTGCTTAAGGTTGTGAAGCCACTAGGGGGCACTGTAAGGTTTAGCATTAAAACAATAGCATGTGTTGCAAGTTGCTAAAAAGCTTATTACTACCTAGAACACAAAGTAGTCATGCATGGATAATGCATGCCTAATAATTAGTAGGTCCCCTTTGAGCCACCACAACAGATCTGACAATTCGAGACAATGGACTCATGGTATGTGGCACCGAGACTAACGTTAGCATCAGATCCTTTAGATTTTCTGGCAACTTCAGCTACATTAGCTGTTACATTAGTTACTACATGAGCACTAGCACAATTGCTATCCATGCTACAAGGTCCTTTCTCTTTGTAAGTAGTAGCACCTGCTAACTAGCCTATATAACATGAACAGCATCCCTGAACAGGAAGTAGTTCATCATAAACTACAAATCTAGATGCAGAAGAGTTGAAGTCTGCAGGTAGGTAGTTCTCCAGAAGGAGGGTTGGACAGTATCGTTTTAAAATGTAGAAATATGTATTTTTGTTCTGAATAATATTACCTATCTTATTGAGTTATATCCCTACAGCACTCTGTACAGTCCAGGAAATATAAACACATTCCGAATTACAGAACAGCACAGCTGTTATTCATCTACACTTCTCTAATTGGTTTAAAATGCGTCTGCTTTCCTCTGGTGTGAAGTAATGAATACAACTGGGTTCACTTTGCGAGCACAGGAACATGTCAGATTTCATACAGTATATACAGAGTGTAAAAACAATTTGCAAAATTACATAAACTAAAATACACAAACATGCTGAAAAGCATGAGCGCTGTATGTAGTATACCACAAAATATGTAGCTTTCAACTATTGGTTTATCATATAATAATAATAATAATAATAATAATAATAATAATAATTAGTGATCTCTCTATCCAAACCAGGATTAGGGCCAATCCAGGCATATTTTAATGGATCAGGTCTGGGCTATTTTAATCCTAATCCAGTTCCGAGTCTTTGTTGTAACCACAGTGTTCAGAGCGCCATCTGGTGTCCTCAAGGAGCCGTTAATGGACAATCCTTCCAGCGGGCTGCAGCAGCGGTGTGGACGATCTCAGAAGGTGAATAAAGGAGTTGAGGTTCTGCAGTGTGGAGCTATTTTACAGTGGAACCTGAAAACAGACCATAATATCTGACCCTTTATAAACTCTCACTCTGTTTTACCAGCGAGAGAACCAGAGAACCGCTCACTCGCCTTTCTCTGTTCTTAAACCAGCACTGAAGAACCTGTTCAGAACCGAGTGGAGGCTAACGCTAATGCTAACACACACACACACACACACACACACACACACACACACACACAAACACACACACTATAGAAACCCCAATCACACACACAGCACATTCACCCACTATAAACCAGTTATTACACACCAGTAGACCAACAACCACAGATACCTGTCCAGAGTGTGTACCACTACACACACTCATACACACACAGGAAGTGATCAGACTGCAGTGTTATATAAAGGAGCTGGGAGCTGATTGGTCATGGAGGAGAGTCAGACTGGATTATAAGATATTAAACACTATAAAACATCATTTTAAGTAAAGTCTCGACTAAACTAAATCAATACTGATACTGAAAATAAAGGGATCAGATTGGTATTGGTAATGGCTGTTACTCAGCATTAAGAGACTTAGATTATTATTATTATTATTATTATTATTACTAATATCATTTGTAAGTGTCACAATCACATTGTCCCACTATCTTCAAATGAGTAAGTCATGTGCAATGCCATGTGGGCTCAGAAACATCACTTAAAAGCATCGCATGCCATCAAATCAAACAGTAATGTACAAGGTGTTTGGAAGCCAAAATCTGATGTTCTTACATGAGATAGAGGGGTCGCACTAGGTTAAACAGCATTTACTCCATGTAGCACTGCGGTTCTGTCCATCAGATTTACTGGGATTTCCTGTAATGAAAGGCTTGTTATTTGAAGCTTTATCCAGCTTTGCCCTGCATTGCAACAGTGACTGCATATGACCGGGCCTAAACGGTCAGAAACAATCAAGCATGGACAGGAAAGATTTCACTCATTTCCTGCTTTACAGTTTTGTTTTTGTTTCTCTGTTTAGTCAGAGTCACATTTAGTCAGTCTTTACTTTCCAAACTGAGTTGAGACACAACTGAGTTATTTAAGTCTTGTGGTTTAGGAAAATATTGATATATTGAAGTATTGCGATATTATGTTTAGCAATACTGTATCAATTCTTAAAAGGGCAGTATGCACAGCATTGTATGTTGTGTTTACAAAAAGGGGTAGAAAAATGATTAGCTTCATTTTGTATAAAAACTTCACCTTGCAATGAAAGAGGAAATGTGGTCCATGCAAGTCAGGATACAATTAAGGTTGCGGAACCACTAGGGGGCACTATACGGTTTCGAATAAAAAAATTTAAAAAGTATAAAACCTTAAGGAACGCCCCAAGTCCCTTTGTGGTCTGACAAGAACCAAAATTGTACTCAATGCTGGAGAACTTGGGGAGCTTGGAGATGAGTTACCCTGTGATTTGAGGGTTACTTGAGTCTGACTCACTGATCAATATCAATTTATCAAAGTATTTCGATATTATGTTTAGCAATATTGTATCGATTCTCCGAGTCACATTATGGATTTTTAATGCAGGGTTTAGATGTAAAGAGTGATGTCAGACAGTGGTTCATTTTGTGTTGTGTTTAAACTCCAACCACTAGATGGCAGTGCTGGACTTTGGCTTTAGATCCCACTGTTTTGATTGGATAAAAAGGTGTGTTTTTATACTATTTTCCTAAACGTTTGAAAAAAAGCTTTGCTTATAGTAAATCTGTACAGTATATCAGAATATATTGAATACCATATCGTCAGGACTTTGCCAATGCACAGCAGTAGACATGACACAGTCGTCCTTATAATTCTTAGCCTTTGCTTAGTCTAAGGTTTTCTAAAAATTCAGTGGGACATGGCTTGTCACTGATACCACATTAGTGCTCTAGCATGCATATACTCTTTACAACAAGGCCCTTTATTTTTTTTTCCACAAGGAACCATGTTTGTTTGTTTGACACATCTCATATGGCATTGCTCAAAGAACCATTAGAATCACCTTCATATTAAACCCTTTTGCAAGTGCAGTTCCACCCTTCGAAAGTGCATTCTACTGATTCACCAAATCCACCCACTGATTAGACTTCCCACAACATACAGCGCATCCCGAAAATACAGGAATTTACCATTGCACATTACAGGTAGCTAGACCCTACTTGCGACAGGGTTAAGAGTGTAGACTTTAGAGTAGTGGATGTTGAAAGTTAAAACATTTGAGCTTAAATAAAGTCAAGATCTTTCAGAAGAGGTTCAGTAAGACAGTCGTTATTGTTGTCCTCATAGAAAAATGTAAATCCTCAGGTTTGTCATGTCAAGCTGCCATTGATAGATATACAGTTACTATGGATATTGCATGATTTGCAAGAATGTTGATTATAACAATGTTGCAGTAAAAACAACGAACTAGCATACTAATTGGTTCAGTATGCGTATAGTCATGATCAGAAGAGCTATTTTGGTCTGGCTGTATTATTTATGAATTTCGTCAATGTCATGACAGAAATGCAAACTAAAAACCCATAAATTCCATGCATATATAGACACACTATATGGACAAAAGTATTGGGACACCTGCTGATTCATTGTTTCTTCCGAAATCAAGGGTATTATCCTGCTTTTGTTGGAGGAACTGTCTCTACTGTCCAGAGAAGAAGGCTTTCTACTTTTACTTACAAGAGTGTTAGATGGTCATCACCCTACCTCATCCCCAACTCACCAACAAATCCCAAATGTATTGGATGGAGCGCCACCATCCATCATTTCAAATGACACAGTTCTTCCACTGCTCCACAGCTCAATGCTGAAAGGGCTTACCCCTTACCCCTCTAGCCCACTCCTGGCATTAGGCAGCAGCATGGTGCCAATAGGTTCATACGTAACTCCTTCAGTGAGTCCTATTGTATTGGTAATACTTCTCTACAGGGACTAGACAAGCTGTATGTGTGCATTTGTGTCAGCAATGGGTGCAGCTTAGTAAGTAGCTGAAGGCATTCTTTAAAAAAGGGGTGTCCACAAACATTTGGATATATAATGCAGTTAATTGCAGATTTACAATAATTATATATGACATGTATAATTACATAAAAAATCATGTAAAATAGCTATGAATGCAGTGCAGGTATATATGGAATGCCCATATATGTCATATTTATGATCCTATACCTACATTTCCCACCTGGAATCAAGTATGTTTTCTTATTCATAGGCAACTTTGCCTGCCCTGAAACTGTGCTAGCTAACACGTGAAGTGTCTGTTGAAAGTTAACTAATGATTTTTGATGAATGTAAAAATGATGTACTTTTGAGATCATGACCAATCTGCTTCCCTTATTGCCATTTACATACAATCTCAGTGCTGGATTTTCTCATAAGCATAACTTCATTCCCAACCATTGGCCTCTCTCCCCCGCTTCCATAGCTTCACTGATGCCCAGCAAGACCAAAACACACAGGCAGAATTGGAGCACCACCTACTGGACACCTCTAAAAGTTCACCTTTCACTCCAGGCTGAGACTCAGCAAGTGCACAAGAGCTGAACCCATCTTGGCATAAAAATAAACAGGTTTTGGTATACATCCCCCTGCGTGGGCCCTGTAGCCTTCATTCCTAGGTCATGGTGGTACACATCCATGACGTGACACCTTTGTTCTGAACATGGCGGAGTTGGAAACAGCGGCTGTTTATGTTTATTTAGCTCTTTTTTCTTTTTTTTGATGACAGCCTGACAGACAATTTCGATGCCGTCACCATGATGAATGCGAGGCTCGGTGCAATTTGCTTTTCATTCAGTCAAAGGCGCCTGACTCACTGCATATGCTGGAAAAGATTAACGGCAGCATGTTCAGGTTCATGTCAGCATCTGGCAACAGGGTAGAAATCCAAAGGGCTTCTCTTTGCTTTACCACTGATTTGCCTGGTAATGCAGTACCATGGACAGCAACAATATATATATATATATATATATATATATATATATATATATATATATATGTCATATATGTCCAAATGTTTGTGGACACCCCTTCTAATGAATGCATTCAGCTGAGTTAAGCTGCACACATTGCTGACACAGGCATCCAAATGCATACATACAGCTTGTCTACTCCCTATAGAGAAGGACCGCCAATAGAATAGGACTCTCTGGAGCAGATCCACATGAGCAGATCAACATTGGGGAGTTGGGTATGGGGTAGGATAGTGATTGTTCAACGCGTTTGCCACTAAATGCAATCAAATGTTTAAAGCAATGCTTCCTAGTAGAACATCTAGTAGGAAAAAGTCTTCTTCCCTGGACAGTAGAGACAGTCACTCCAACAAAAGCAGGATATGTTTGTATTTAATACCCTTGATTTCAAAAGAAACAATGAATGAGCAGGTGTCCCAATACTTTTGTCCATATAGTGTACTTCTCATTGTGTTGTCTTGTATCTGAAGAGTTAGCGGCTTTGTTCGATAGAGATATCGGTACCTATGAGGATTCCACTAATGGCACAGCTGCCTTTGTGAGACTGCACCTGCTCTGCTTGCTTTCCATGCCGATATCAGATGTGTGTGTGTGTGTGTGTGTGTGTGTGTGTTTCTGTGTGTGTGCTCATGTTTGGCAGCATCACTTAAGAGCAATACAGCTATTCTGTGGATTGCTACAGAAATCACCTTCATGCAAACATGCTCAGGTATACAATATGATGGCATTAATAGAACAGACAGTACCCATAGATAAGTACAGCATGTACACCTGCATTACAGTATATCTGCCAATTCATATGTATACACACACACACATATCAATTTAATAACAATTTTATAATTTATTTAAGTCTGTCTTACCACTAGGAAGGGCCTCACTTCGCTCACAGAACAGCTTCGGTTCTTAATGGCAGGGTTTCCACAAGATGATGGACACGTTTCTTTGAGATGCTGGTCAGCATGAGCATTCATGCACAAAACCACTGAAGAACACTGAACTCATGTTCATGTTCATGAAGCCAGTTTGAGAGACTTGAGAGATGATCATGCTGGAAGCAGACATTAGAAGATGGTAAACTGTGGTCATGATGGGATGAACAATGATCCTCAAACAGTCTGTGATATTCAAGCCATAACTGATTGGTATTAACAGCCCAAAGTGTGCCAAGAAAACATTCACCACACCATTACACCACTTTTACACCAACTCCACCAGCCTGGACTGCTGGCTCAGGTTGTGTCCATGGAATCAAGCTGTTGGGGCTGTATTCTGACCCCACCACCTGTGAGCCAGTCTTCAAGTCTTCAACTGTCTGGTTTTGGTGATCCTGTGCTGAGCTACGGTAGCCTCAGCCTACTGTTCTTCACTGGCAGACGTAGAACCCAACACGTTGTGGCCCCTCCACCTCAGGGTTGGACGTGTTGTTGGGTTTTCTGAGTTACTGTAGCCTTTCTATCAGCTCCAACCAGTCTGACCAACTGTTCTCCCAGTAGATCTAGTAAAGGTTCTAGAAATACTCAGACCAGACCATCTGGCACCGGCAATCATGCCATGCTCAACATCCCTGAGATCACAATTTGTCCCCATTCTGATGAATGCCACATGATCGGCTGATTAGATTTTTGAAAGAATGAGTAGATGTACAGGCTAAAGTGCTCAGTGCTCAGTGCTGTGAAGCCGGCGTTCGGGCCTCACTGTCTCTGTGCTCTGTGTTTAGCTTGCTTCTCCACTTTCTAGCACTTATTTTTATATATCTGTTTATATCATTTACTGCGTCGTGCGCTTACTAACTGCTTTTAGATTGTGTTTACAGTCTAATCTCAGGTTTTTATATAAAAAAATGGAGTAGCAGTTTATGTCTGCAGCAAAGTTTATTTTGCTGCCAAAATTACCTACAAGCCTACAAGTTTATTATGGCTGCTGCTGTTGGATGTTTCGAGTGTGCGAAGTGTTTTGAGAGTGTGGCATGTTTAGTCTAGACCCTTTTTCCACCGCTAGTGATAATGATGGTGTTTGTACTAAATGTAAGCTAGTTAGCTCTTTGGTGGTTAAAGTGGGCCAGTTAGAAGTGTGCATTCTGGGTTTCCTAAGAGATAGAGAGCAAGAGTCACTGATAGCAGCCCTGGATGCCTTATGGTCAACTAACACCACCCCCCCCCTCCACCCCCCACCACCACTCCGGCCGTAGAGCCCTCACAGTGGGGTGAATGGGTGATGTCTTGTCGGCAAAGCTGGACGTTTAGGGCAACGTTAAACGACTAGCAAACAGGAGACATTCAAGGATAGTCATTCATGTAGAGGCCAGCGATATTCATCTGCTGAAGCTGCTGATGTTCTCACTGTTGGACTATCTGGATCATGAGTTGTAGAAGATTCTCGAACTCCTAAGCTATAAAAACCTTTATTCTTTAGTAAAGGCTGTGGTTCTGAAAAGAACTGTGTTTTCAAAGGATTCAATTCAAAGGATCATTTGAATCCCAATGCTGGACTAGGAACTAAACTCAGCTCTGGACTTTTGTCTAGACCAACCCACTACAGTCTTCAGTTAGGAAGTGAAGATCACTATATTAGTAAACTCACCGACAGTGAATCTGTGGCTCTTAATGCATTCATGTCCCTGGTCAGTATTACAAAAATATCCACATCACTTGTATTCATAAGCTCAATTCAGACAGGATACATTTAAAAGGGGTACCGGGGTAGTGAACTCTTCATTTAGCGCTGTCAGTTTTTTGTTTTACTCCGTCGTTGCCTGAGAAAATTTTTCACTGAACTCAGCGATCTGATAATTTTAGTCCTGTCTGGATTCAGATCTCTGAGTTTTTCCAGGCAGATGTCGTCTCACATTGGGGAAAAGAAGGGTTTTGGCTGCCACTATCGTCGTATTTAGTCGCAGGGTCACATTCACAACAGCTGTGATCAAATAGTCAAACCGATGCTGGTTCCAACAACGGTTTTTTATTTTATTTTGTGTTTAAGAAAGTGTTTAATATCCACCGGAGGAGCTCTGATACGGGCACTCAGGGACTAAGTACGATGTGTAACAGCAGTCCCGATCAAATTAAAATCAAACCAGGCTTGTATGTATCAGAGCTTCTATAATAATATTACATTTTAAAATTAAATTTAGGTTGAGTTTATTAAAAAAAATATGTGTTACTAATAACAGACAAGGAGAACATGAGAAAGAAGCTGAAGGTCACGGACAGGGCTGAGAGAGAAGGTCTGATCAGGCACTAGTCTAAAGTATAGTCAGTACCTTTGGTTGATCTGTGTCTGTTGGATGTTAACCCCTTACACAGCCTATGGCCCACCGATGGGTCGAGAGTGATATTACAAACTTCTATTTCCGGAGAATAACAGTTTATACAGACGTCCTTGTCGTTACTCAGTAATACACGTTAGTGTGTAATAAGCCGTGTGTTGAGGGGTTAAGTCTTATCTGGGTCTAGTACTTACAATCAAGGGATTTTCAATGTATTTTACATCTGCAGCTACTCTGTATAATCATGAACACACATTTATAAGCTCATTATTTGCTTCAGATGCCCCCCTAAGTAAAGCCCCATCCCCTGTCCATAAATCTCTACTGATGTCCCCGAGTACCAGTAGTTTCATGCATTTCTCTATTTTCCTTTATCTCTGCTTTCCCGAAGTTTCTTCATCTCACGGTTTACGTTTCCCGGATATTGACACTATGCTTGTTTTTCGGGTGGCTGCGTTTGTATGATTGGCTGATGGCCACTGAGGATACAGTTCTTTCTTTCTCGCTATTTTAGCGTCCCACACACTCCACCGGGAATTGTCCCACTTCTCCCGACGGCGAGTCCATCCCTGTGTTTGAGCCTATGAATGATTTGCCTGATTAAATGGTTCTTCTTAGTCAAAGCATATGATTGCCTACATACAGGACACTCACTGTTACATTTGTCATTGCATAAACCCACAAACAGCACATACATTGCATACATGTCCAAATGTTTGTGGACACCCCTTCTAATGAAGGTACTCAGCTACTGTAAGTTGCTGACAGATGTGCAGAACAGCATTCTTAAGTCTTATCTGGGCCTAATACTTACTATCAAGGCTGTTCCACTGGGCAGTGGTGGCTCTGTGGTTAGAGCACCAGGCTATTGATGACAGGGTTGTAGGTTTGCTTCTCTTATTCGTCTGTTATCCATTGTTGTCAACCAGAGGAGGATTGGTTCCCATTTTGAGTCTTAGTTCCTCTCAAGCTTTCTTCCTCTCAATGTGAGAGAGTTTGGTAGTGCCAATTTACCCACCTGTTCGTAGTTCCCCCCACACTTGCAATGCTCCTCCAATGCATGCAAAGCCAGCCATCGCCTGTTTTCCAACCGCCACTGAAGCGGCATCACCATGCTGCCAACATGCTTGGAGGTAAGCTACGGGTCCCCAGCTTCACCACACCATCTAACAGACGCCTGTATCTGCCAACATTGCTTCAAGATTGTCGAAGGGAGAGAGCGCCATCTACCTACCCGGAAAGAGGCTGCCAGACACAGCCAGTTGTGCTCTCTCTGATTCCAGACGCCGATGGCAAAGTGGCATAGCTTCGGATTGTAAACCCCCCAGGCCATAGTGGTAACGCCTTAGACCACTGAGCCACCCGGAGCGCCCACCTGACCTTTTCTAATGATAATAGTGAACAAGCCATAGCTAAGCTACTGCCAAGCTACTGTATATATGTTACTGAATGTCCCCAGAATATGCAGCAAATGTCCCTTTAGGGATGCTGTAGGGTTGTTTTTCTCCTTGTACATTTAAGTTAAGGTAAGCTAAAATCTCTTCAGATGCCGAAGCGTTTACATGGTGATCCTTTCTCTTTTCCAAAATTGTACAAAATAAAAATCTAACCTTTTCTAAATTGTGGAAAACAATGCTTCGTTGCCTTTTACAGATCAGTTCATTGTTTACTCACTTTTCAACTGTTTACAGAAACATGAATTTTGACCAAACATTATATATACACTATAAATATACCCATAAATATACTGAATGCACCCCCCCACACACACACAGGTCCACTTTTGGTGAAGAGTTTTGGGGGAGAAAGCTAAAGTGCTTTATCTGGAGGACTTGCTTGTTTAGTGCCACAGAGACTTCTAAGCACCCACACTGAGATGGAAATAAAACAAAAAGTGTCCTAGATTTGAGCAGAAAGGAAAAGGGGGGGGGGGGTATGCTGTGATTCAGCTGTAGTCATGTCATGTTATTTTCTCTCTGTTCTCCTCTCTCGCTCTCTCTCTCTCTCTCTTAGTGAAGAAAGCGTGACATTACTGTTGACATGCTGAGGATTCAAGCCCTGGGAGATTAGAGCTGGTGCCCCGATGCAGGTAAATATGGCTTAGTCAATAAGTCCCTCCGCTAAACTCACATATCATCACCATCACAATTACGAATAGATCCAAACTGCTGGGAAAGTTTCTCCCTCAAAGAAGCAGAAAGTCTCTTCGAGAGACTAGCAATGTCTGCAGTATTGATGTTGCTGTCGGTTGTGTTTCTTTCTCTTTTTTTTCTTTTTTTTTTTTACTCCTTAAATGGCCAGGAGCCACCTGCGGCCCATGCTTAAATTTCACAAACCCATAAATTAGGCATATCTCAGCAAGGTTGTATTGCTTTGCATGTAGCAACTACGAACATTAAGCCTTAGGCTGCAACAGGCTGGTTATAAGGTTCATTCTGTCCATTTTACCCTGCCGAGAAATCCACCTTTTGCTTGGAGATGGTTTTAGGTGGTTTCAGCTGGTGGCTTTGATGGTCAAGGTGGTTGAAAAAGCTGGTCATCCAGGTACGAAAACATGCCCTATGCAGGTAAGATAGCTGGTTAACCAGCTCTTGAACCAGCATAGTCTATGTTGCATTTGATTCTGGTGATGCTTGGGCGTGCTGGATGACAAGCGTGGACTTGCTGGTCATCCTAGTCAACCAGCATGGTCAAGCCTGGCCATACTAGTTGTGGTAAAGCAGCTAAACCATCAAACTCAGACAAAAACATGCCCTAGGCTGGTCAAGAGCTAAGATGGTCAACCAGCTTAACCAGCCTGAGCTGTTTCTTTTCAACAGGGAAGCTTTGGGACTTGTTCACCAGTATCTTCCCAAAGATATTCTTGGATTTGTTCTTAAGAAAAAGGTCCAAACAGAAAGTCTAGGTCAGATTCATGATGTGTTTTTAAAGGGCAGAATTGTTCTCAGCTCTGTTCTTATTATGATGGATCCCACTGCCCTCGAAAACTGAACAAATCCCAAAAAAGAAAACACACTGGTCAATGCCAGAATCTTCGTAAAACTGTGTAGGAGGGGTTTTAAGAAGGTTGAAGAATGGTTGGCGAATAGGCCCATTGTCCCAAAACAAAAGCTTCAGCAGAAGGTCTACTAGGATGTTATGTCACCTTTACCTTGACCAATCACCAGCTTCCACTTGTCTTTAAAAGACATCTACTCTACTCATCCACTCTGCTTCTTCATCCACTCGTCTTTTCCTTCCTTCCTCACAACTATCGCTTGTTTGCTCCTGCCTGGTTGGCTCCATCCATGTACAGCAGGAGCTGAATTCGGCCTGAGGCCAGACCTGGACCAAGGACAAGGCCTACCCCTGACTTTAGACTTTCGTGGTTTTCTATGAAAGGAGTCAGGTCAGCTTAGTCAGGTCAGGATGTTGGATGATGATCACCCCCCTACCTCATCATCCCCAACTCCCCAACTCATCCCAACAAAAAGTACTGGATGGAGCTCCAACCATCACTTCAGAGAACACAGTTCCTCCACTGCTCCACAGCTCAATGCTGGGGGGCTTTATTCCCCTCTACTAGCCCACACCTGGCATTAGGCAGCATGGTGCCAATAGCTTCATGATATTTATCTGTTCCTTATCTGAGTCCTGTCCTATTGGTAGTATTACCGGGACTAGACAAGTTGTGTACTTAAAGTACCTAAATGCATTTATTAGACAGGGTGTCCACAAATATTTGGACATATAGTGTACCTCAAGAATAAGAAGAGGAATGTACCCTCTCTTCTGGGCCACACATAATGATATTTTCTCCCTGTCTTCTGTTGCAGATTTGATATGAAAATATCCAAATGGAATCATTTTAAAGGTCATTGTCTTTCTCATAGCGCATACTCTAATAACGTCCGTGCCTGACACTCCTGCGGGCTTCCCATTTGTCTTGTTTTGCGGGATCTATAGAGCCATATGGGACATAAGCATGTCTATGGATACAAAAAAAGACAACTCCTCTCTGATACATGGATGCCTTGCAGCAAATTATTAAGGCACAGCCTGTCTGGAGGCTGAGCTGTGTCCCCTCTTGTTTGACCTGTCCTTCCTTGGTCTTCATTACATTAGGGAGATGAGAATGACTCCGGCAGTCTAAAATCGAAATGACAGCAGAATAATGGCTATGGATTTCTCTATTAAATTACCATTAGCAAATCATTAGCAAACACGTATGAACTCCAAGTCATTCCATGGGATGATGAGTAAGTGCCAGGATGGCACAGCGCAGAGGTGTTTCAACCAGCCCTCGGGGTTCAGAGACTACGGTTTTCCACCCTCCGTTTACCTGGAGGTCAGGAGTGGCAGCATAAGCCTATTCACGTTCGATTAGTTTTACCTGGGGAGTCATTACTGATGAGGGTTGTGATTTGTACCCAGTACGAATCTGCAATGTCTGTTGTTTTTTTACAGTCTGACAGTAATAACTGCAGAGTGAATGACCTTCCATAATTGGCTGCACTGGGAGCTCCCTCAGTAATGGAAGTCCTGCTCAAATTGACCTCATGGTAATGTAAAGGCAAAACCTACTAATAGACATGGTTGCATGCCTTGTTGTTGTTGTTATTGAATGTGGCGTTGGGTTATAATGTTTCGATCCAGGCTATCTGCAGTAATCAGGAGGAATTACTTTGAATTAGATACAAAATATGGACAAAAGTATTGAGACGCCTGCTCATTCATTGTTTTTTTCCGAAATCAGGGGTATTGTGACACCACTCGTCACATAAGGGGGACCTGTGGGATGCCTATTTTAAATTATTACCATTAACAGATTTCAGGTAGTGTTATTTAGGTTACCCCACAGAAATAAATGGCCTTCATTTCCTTTGACTTTTCACTGGGATGTTATGATAGGAGTTGTGGCCTTATCGTATTTTCTGGTATTATTATGATTATTATTATTTTCTATTTGACACTTTTTTTGGATATCTCTTGGATCTATTCTGGAGAATACTTAGTAAACTCAAACTTTTGCAAGCTCAGTGGTATCCTAATGCTCACATTTGCTTTCTGAGCCCATAGTGTTTGGATTTTATTAGTAACAGCTGAGTTTTGCTAGATTGTTTATCCTGCTTTTGTTGGAGTAACTGTCTCTACAGTCCAGGGAAGAAGCCTTTATGCTAGATTGCTGTGAGGGTGGCTAATTCCAGCAGGTCTCAACTGTAATCAAGACCACGTTGGTCCCCTTGGTTGTCCTTTCACCTTGGAAAGTGCTTGCATGTCTGTAACATGTTCCCAAACCATCACATAATGGAAAGGTACTGCAGCAATTTATGGGTGCTTCCTAATACATTATATGTCCAAATGTCTGTGGACATCCCTTCTAATGAATGCATTCAGCTACTTGAAGATTCACCAATTGCTGACACAAATTACATATTTATGCACTCGCACAGCTTGTCTAGTTCCTGTAGAGAAGTACTGCCACTAGTAGAGGGGTATAAAGCCCCCCAGCATTGAGGAGCTGTGGAGCAGTGGAAGAACTGTGTTCTCTGGAATGATGGGTGGTGGAGTCCAGTACTTTTAGGATGAGTTGGGGAGTTGAGGATGTTCATTATCACTCTTGTTTGCTAAATGCAATCAAATCAATCAAAAAGCCTTCCCTGGACAGCAGAGACAGTTCCTCCAGTCCCATGAGAAACATTGAATGTGCAGGTGTCCCAATACTTTTGTCTATATAGTGTATGTAGAGGTTCTTTACATTTTAAAATGGCTCCTTTCATTCACACCTCGTCATATCTCATTTTTAAAAAATCATGCAATTAGTTTGGTATTCTCTTCAGGAATATTAAGCTGCTGAATGTCTGAATGCCATCTCTGTTTTAATTGGTTGGCAACAAGAGATAAATATGAAGAATACAGAATGTTATGTTCTGAAGAACAGAAGAAAGAGTTATTCGGTGCATCACATCAGTGCAACTATGCATAAAGTAAAAGTTCTCACAGATAATAATGATGGAAAGAAGCAGTGTTGATCCAGTACTGGCATTGCTGCTACACATGATTTAGATTCCATACAGGTCTGCTTGTTCTCCATCACTCTCTCTCTCTCTCCATGTTGCCCTGGTTTCAGCCTCTCTGCTTGCGTAGGGAGGTATGCGGGCGAGCGATAGACAGGCAGTGGAAGGTCACAGACAGTGGGGATTGGCTCATGTTCTATTGTAGCTCGTCATTGTTCACATTCTCAGTTTCCCCCGCATGGGAGGCTTGACCCGAAGCACCGACGTGCCTCGTGATCCTGCTTCATGCGTCCCCTGAGATTTCGAACCATAATCATAGCAAGCGCAAACTATTCCAAAGAGGTCAGGGGGAAAGAAGTCAGCGTGAGAATGAGCGCTGTGTTGGTGCGAGTGGTGGTTGGAGTCGATCACAGCTGATGGCTGACGGCCCCATGTGCCCTAAACTAACCTCAGGTCCCTGGATTAGGACGTTTTAGGGCATGCTAATAAGCGGCTGGTCCTTAGTGTCCTGTCAACAACATTCCTGACAAAATAGCTGTTGATTATTTATTTATTTATTTCACCAACAATAATGCCAATGACACCAGCATCTCCTCCATGTACATATCAAAACATTTCATCTTGTAAAAATATGGCTAAATAAAATTATTTCATAATAAAAAATAAAAATGACCCAATTCTTTCCAACATAATCACAAAAAATATACCCCCAGAAGTCATAGCAGTCACTGCCAGAAGGTTCTGGCACATCACGATGCTAATGCTAATGCTAATTTAACATTTATAAGTGTAGTTTTCAGTGTTTTGATGGCATAAAGCTAGATATGGGTATGATCACACACTATTAGGACGAAAGTATTGGGACACCGAGGGTAATAAAAAGGAGCTTATCCTGCTTTTGTTGGAGTAACTTTCTCCACTGTCCTGAGAAGAAGGCTTTCTACCAGATTTTGGAGGAGCTTTGCTGTGAGGATTCGATTGCATTCAGACAAGACTGTTAGAGGAGTCTCACCTCATCCCCAAATTCCCCGGCTCATCCCAAAAGAACTGTGAGGGCTTAATACCCCTCTAGCCCACACCTGGCATTAGGTTCATGCTTACTATTTGCTTTAGAGAGTCCTTCTCTACAGGGACTAGACAAGATGGGTGTGTTAATTTGTGCACATCTGTGTCAGCAATGGGTACAACTTAAAGTTAAGCAAGCTAAATGCATTCATTAAAAGGGGTGTCCACAAACATTTGGACAAAAAAAAAACAGCCTGGCTAGCTTGAGCACACTCCCTCTGGTGTTCTATTGCTTTAGGAAACCTGAACTGTCTAGCTAGCCTTATAATATTAACTGGTCAGCTAACATAAGTGGCCTGAACTGGAGACTGGGATTCATATTCACTTATTAAAACTTTTTTTGTTGAATTAATGTTTGGTTAATTTGGGTTTGACTGGGTTTAAAGTTAGGATTTAGTATAGGTTTAGGATTATGAAAAGTGTTTAGTTAAACTTTAAGAGTTTAAGAGTATGTGATGTGTGTGAATACTTTGGGTTTGAAAAGAAATTAATCTGCATTGAAATGATGGGAATGTAATTAGAAGATAAGATCATTCCAAAAGATTAATTCCACCAGAATGCACCACAGAGCGCCACAGGAGGTCATTTTACCCATAGCCATCAAACTCTAAAACTCCTCCCTCAGTGTGTGACACTATGGTTCATCTCTGCAATACTTACATTATACTGTTCATATGTGCAATAGTAATAGTACTGATATTCAATTTAATATGTGAAATAAATCCTATTTCCATATTTATTATTACAGTTATTACCAATATGCAACTGTATTACTATATTACTATATTCATATAATGTATATATACATATGTACATATTTCAAGTTTTTCTATTTTTTTCTCTCTTTGTCCTAAATTTATTTTAGTGTTTATTTATAGAGTGTTTATTTATAGAGTAACAACTGCAATTTCTTTCCAAGTATTTCTGATTCTGATGATGTCACCTTGGTTTCTCTTTCAAAGTGTGGTCTCCTACAGGCAATAATGCTTTAAGAACAATTGCAAAGGCCCAGAGTCAGCCATTTATTTTGTGTCACATATGATTTCTTTTAGATTCACTGAGAAGCTTCGTAATTGAAGTACATGGTTGGTTAACTAATGGTTTCAGTACGACTTTTAACTAGAACATCTGCTGCACTGCATTTAGATTGCCTTTTGTCAGTCCTTCCCTTCATCCTCTACAGTTAAACTCCCGGTGGTTCTCAGTATCAGTGAAGGTATTCCACAGAGTGTCCTAAAGATTTAGACGAATTATCTGTGCGAAATATAGTTTGGCTGTCAGCAAGCATGGGGAATTGTGTTTTAGCTGTATAGAATAAATAATTAATGAACATGTATCTGTTGTAATTTACTCCAAAAATGAATCCATTGATAGCTTCTTCCAAAGGGATAATTCACCATGGGCAGCATAAAGAGACTCATGCTTAAGCGTTTGGTCTTCTGTCCTCTGTCCACATGTCCTAAACATCATAGGGAACTCGTTAATAGACCTTAAACAGGACAGCCTGAGAATATCGCTGAACTAGAACTAGGGCTTCTTCAGTGAAGAGTGCAGGGAAAAAATAACTACACACATTATAAGACGTTTAGCTGCTACAAAAAGTTTTATTATAACAGCATATCAGGTGAAGCAGCAATGAAGCATCTGAATACACTAAGATAAACATCCTGAAGATGTTCTGTTGGTGCTTTACTAACATTCAGTAGATTTACTGTTGATCTGTTACATCAAGCAGACTTAATATCTTACTTCCATTAAATAAAATGTGATCCTCATCCTGGCCCTAATCCTAACCTCAACAAAAAACTAACCCTGGCCCTAATCCTAATCTTAACCTCAACCTAAAACCTAACCCTAACCTTAACCTCAATCCAAAACCTAACTGTAATACTCCTTCTGGCCTTAATCTTAACCTAAACCCAAACCAAAACTTAGCCCTGGCCTTAACCCTAACCTCAACTAAAAACCTAACTCTGGCCCTAATTCTAATCCTAACCTCAACCTAAAACCTTACCCTAACCTTGGCCCTAATCCTGATTTAACCGCAACTTAAAACCTTACCCTAACCCTCATCCTGGCCCTAATTTTAACCTTAACCTCAACCCAAAACCTAACCCTAGCCCTGGCCTTAATCCTAACCTCAACTAAAAACCTAACCCTGGCCCTAATCCTAATCTTAACCTCAACCCAAAACTTAACCCTAACCCTGGCCCTAATCCTGACTTAACTGCAACCTAAAACTTTACCCTAACCCTCCTTCTGGCCTTAATGTTAACCTTAACCTCAGTCAAAAACCTAGCCTAATCCCTAATTCTGGCCCTAATTTTAATCTTAACCCTCATTCTAATCCTACCATTATTCTAACCTGAACCTCAACCCAATACCTAACCCTAGCCCTGGCCTTAATCCTAACCTCAACTAAAAACCTAACCCTGGCCCAAATTCTAATCTTAACCTCAACCTAAAACCTTACCCTAACCCTCATCCTGGCCTTAATCCTAACCCCAACACAAAACCTAGCCCTAACCCTGGCCCTAATTTTAACCCTAACCCTGAACCTAAACTCCAGTTCCAAACTCCCAAAGTTCTACAGCAGCTGGTTAAGGATGGTGAGATGGTCGGTTTCAGTGCTGGTAGATGATCATTGATCTCTCTACAGATCTGAACCGGGACTCTAGACTCCAGATGAGGTGAAATATGATGAATTTATTTCATCAAGTTGAATTTATCAGTTAATTTGTGCAGTTAATTAAAACTCATTTGATGATCTACTGAACATATTCAGAAGCTTCATCACTGAGATGTTGTTGAGATGCTTCTGAGGACCACTCCAAATAAAGTGTCACCCAAATAACATTTGTCCCTTTGGCAGAAGCTTGCAATACTGTGATGGCTTGTAAGGTCCACAATAATGATTTTGCTTATCTATTCATTTAGAGTAACTGTACCAATGGTGTTGCAGCAAAAGGCGACTGTATGTAGGACTGGAGAGAAGCTTGAGAGCCCATTGACATGTTTATTCCGAACAGCACATTAAAGTTACATGAGTCGGTTGGCTGTGTTTTCTTAAACTGAAATTTAATTCCGAAACAGATGTATAATTAATTGAAATGCGATCAGTCATACTGCATGCCCCATACATCAATATGAATCACAGCTTATTCACAGCTTGCTAGAGCTCTGCATAGTGAACGTGAGGGTAAGAGTAATAGAGCTGTGAGAGCCGGGCTCCAAAAACCTTGGACTGTAATGTGACAGGTTGTATAATGCAGATTACCTAACAGTACCCCTGCCTGCAGGGTTTCAGAGGAGTTCACCAACAAGAGGGATCATAGTTTTTTTTTTGTTTGTTTTTTGTTTGTTTTTTTAAAGAACTTTCACCTACGTGGACAGGGTTTGTACTTGGTCCACATAGCAACCTTTCTTTAAAAAGGTGTAAATGCAAATGACCAGCGGGACTGGGATCAAAATGGCCACTGGGCCTGGAAAGAGCACAGGCACAGCCAATGAGGAAGATCCAAACAGCGAAAAAGGGAAAAGCTAGGGAGGCCAAGCCTTCAGGAAAGAAGAAGACGTGGGTTGCACAAAAGAAGCTCCATGCAAAAATCTTCCAAGAAAAAAAAAAAAAAAAAAAAAAACGTGAATCAGAACTAATTATACCCTGTTGTTTGTTTATAAGGTCGGCATACTCAAATGTTTAATTCATAACCTTATCGAGGCCCCGTACTACTTTTCCTTTTCCTTTTCTTTTTTCTTTTATATCCCCCACAGTTAAATCTCATTTGAAATGGGACCTGGCGAAGCAAAGCCACTGTGTCCCGAATCCCAATGAAGGCAGTGCCAAGCAAGAGTGAAGGCTCAGCATGGTAAATGGAATCGGAGGACTTTCTAAATGTTACCTGACAATCACCGCGCCATGCTCGGACCAGAGCGGCAGGGAGAAAAACATGGAGGAGTTGAGTTGTTTTGGGGAGCGGAGCCCAGCTCTGAATGTCAGCTTCCACCCCTCTCCTTCGACACCCTAATTACTCGGGGCGTTTAGCTTCTGCTTCACACTGAGGCACATGACGAGGCTTGACAAGAAATCCTCTGCAGCAGGATCGAACAGGCCCGCCTGCCACTCTGGGGTGCGGTGGAAAAGGCCTGCAATCAACAAAAGTTAGCCATGTTTGCTAAACCTGTGGCCATGACTGGAATTTTCCAAATTCTTTTGTATGTATCTTGGAAGTGTTTAAACGACCTTGGATGACTGAAATATTTCAAATAAAAGTTCAGAAAAGACTGTGGATCAAAACGGAGCTTCTACTGAGACTCTAGTGAAGATTTCACTGATGCTTCTTCAGTCACAGCTGCTATGCCTTCCAATGCATGTGGTGTTTAGATTTAAGGGCCCTTAGAAAGGCAACCAGCCTCATGCTGGAATCCCTAGAAATTGTAAATACATACGAACTTGACACCAAGCATTAAAAAAAGGGTTCTATGCTGACTACATGGAACTAAAGCAATAGTGGAACTCTTTTGGTGCTATATAGATATTATTATTATATGCCCATATGCTTGTGAGCACCCTTTCTAATGAACGTATTCAGCTACAGTAAGTTGCACCTATTGCTGACACCAATATATACTCAGCTTGTCTAGTCCCTGTAGAGAAGTATTGCCAAGAGAATAGGACTCTCTGGAGCAGATATACATGAACCTATTGGCACCATGCTGTCGAAAACCAGGTGTGGGCTAGAGGGGGTATAAAGCCCCCCAGCATTGAGCTGTGGAGCAGTGAAAGAACTGTGTTCTCTGGAATGATGGATGGTGCCCTATCCAGAACTTCTGGGAAGAGTTGGGAAGTTGAGGATGAGATGACTGATGCTCTTGACGCTTAATACAATTAAATTGAAGCCCTTCAAACTTTAAGTACGGCTCACCTTGCCCCGCCGCCCTTTAAGATCCACGGAAGACAAGCATCTAGGCTTGTCTTTTTTTCTGTCCTGCACCGAAGTGGTGGAACGAACATCCCCTGGGTGTCTGAACGGCAAAATCGCTTGGTGTCTTTAAACGCAGACTAAAGACCAACCTCTTACTTGGTATGAAGTATTTAGATAAAGTGTCAAGTGCTGAGTATTGTGGTCCCCATTCCACATAGTTTCTGTATTTAGTAGTATCTAAGCTTAGAGGGATCTTCTTGATTCTAGCCGACACAAACGAACTAAGGGTATTTTCTGAGTAAACAGTGAAGCACTTTTGTAAGTCGCTCTGGAGAGGAGCATCTGCTAAATGCCTTCAGTGTAAATGTAAATGTAATCCCTTCAAATATGGCTTCCTGCTGTCCAGGGATGGCTTTGCACTGTTTATTATACAGTAGTATACAGCAGCAGTGTACAGCAAGATAAACTCTATATTAATATTAATTTCAGAAGAAACAATGAATGAGCAGGTGTCCCAATACTTTTGTCCGTATAATGTTGAACAACAAAAAGGTCAGTTAAATCAATCTGAATCAAACACTTTTACCAGATCTTAAGTGTCTTAAGGCAACAGATAACATCACCACCTACCATTGCGTTACAACAACACCATGTGGGAGACCAGGGTTCGATTCCCAGTCTGGGTGACTATGCTGCGCTACACCAATAAGAGTCCTTGGGCAAGACTCCTAACACTACATTGGCCCTCCCCTGTAATACGAGTAACCTTGTAAGTCGCTCTGGATAAGAGTGTCAGCTAAATGCCATAAATGTAAATGTAAATGTTAAGGGTTCTTTCAGTTGTCATGGCTTTATATTGCACCATTGCCTTTACCTAAGAACCCTTGTAGCGGCCTTTTTGGTGTGTGTATCATCAATGGTAATGGCCATATTATCTTTTTAAGTAAAGTCCCCCCCTGTAACCCTAGACGTGTAGACCTTAATAATCATAGCTATCATAGCTTTAGAGGAAATGTCAGAGAATGGCAGCCAGTTATTGTTCTCAGTCTTCAACCAAACCAATGTGGCTATTGGCTAAGAAAAGAAAGAGACGTGAATAACGGGGTTAAACATAGAGTTTACAGTTTGCCTAGGGCTAGAAATATTTTCTGTTGGAGTCTTGCTCCGGAGATTTGCTAGCATACTGGTAGTATCTTACAACCGATTAGCATTGCTTTGTCCTTTAAACCACATTTGAAGTGAACCTGTACACCCTCAGAAGAGCAACAGATGAGATAAGCTAGAAAGAGTGAGAGCGAGATGGAAGCCTGGCTCTGATCAGATAAGAAAGATAAGTCCCCGAGTGATTAGAAATTGTGCCGGTGGCCATGCCAAGCGAAAAAGGTCAAACGGATGCAGGCGTCACACAGGACACCTAAGAGACATTTAGAGCTCGGAGATAGCGGCAGCTTTGAAGAGGAGAAAAAAAAAAGAAAAATAGAAGTGCCCTGGGTATGCATGAGGCATCTCTGAGCAACCATCTGTCTTCTCTCTCAGCCTTAAGACACTCTTTGAGCACAACACCTGACACCCTGACTGCTCATAAGAACTAGGGCCTTCCCTCTGTGATGCTCTTGATCCACACAGCCACCTACCCTCTTAAAAATTAAGCTGTCAAAAAGGTGCTTTTGGAGCAGCGCCATGGAAGCACTTCTTTTCAATTCTGTTCAAAAACACCTTTTAATTGAATGGTTTCAGTTGAGTTTTAAAGAAGGTTCTTCATCAAGCCAAAAGGGATTCTTCTAAGGCCGTAGCTGGTAGCTACATAGCTGGTAGCTGTAAACCCTAAGTTAAAGGTGTAAAAGGCTGCTGACAGTCCAGAGCCGGGACCAGGCCGCAGACAGACAGGCTAAACCGACCGCCTGCGAGCTGCTTTGAGGCATCACCCAGGTTTAACCGTATTGAGACAGTGTGTCTGTGCCCAGAATTAAATCCAAACATAACGCAACTAAATCCGCTTGATTTAATAATTTAATAAGTGTTAAATTCTCACAGTCAAACTGCAAACGGCACCACCTCTGACCTAAAGCGCAGTCTACCTAATATTAGATCACTAACCTCAAAGGGTACCTCAGTCATTGTAAATGAAACAAAGTTTTCTGCCTCAGTAAAAACCTGGATTAGACCTGATCAATATTTTGCACTAAATGAAGCCACCCCCGTAGGTCATAATTATGTACATAGCCTTGGATTATCAGGCAGAGGAGGTGAAGTATGAATAGTTTACCAGAATACACTAGATATTTAAAAACATTGTGACATCTTCACTTCTTTCGATATTCTCTACATTTAATGGAGTACCGCAAGGGTCTATTTTAGGGCCTATATAAGCGAGGAAGTGTAATGAAGTGTGTGTCCACACAGGATTTAAAGCATTTAAGGGGTTAACCTCTTAAACTCCTCTGAACCATCAGTGGTTCCTGGCCTTTTCCCCATTGTTAAACCTTAGGAACAACTCAGTCAGTTTGCCCTGCTTTGCATGTAGTTACCAATTAGTAATCCTTAGGGTGTCACATAGCATAAGGGACTAAGAGTGTACCTAGTTCCTAAACGGTTCTTGGCTTGAATATATGGTTCTTGGACAGGTTTTCAATTAATAGAGACCAATTACATTGTGTTCTGGTTTTTAAAGCCTTCTTCACACTTCCCATTCATAAAATAGTGAATGCTTTGAAAAACTGTCTGAGGAACCAAAAGTGGTTCTTCCAATAATTCATTCTTTTTATTGAATGCATTGTTCTAGTAAGTTCTCATCCAATACTTTTGGGATGAGATGGGAGTTTTATGGATGAAGTAGGGTGGTAATTATTCGACATCCTGGCTTTACTGATACTCTTGTCGCAACCTCTAAATGCCATCAAATGCTCACAGCAACTCTCCAAAAGTTAGCATAAAGCCTTCCCTGGTCAGCAGAGACAGTTACTCCAACAAAAGCAGGATAAACTCTTTTAATACTCTTGATTTCAGAAGAAACAATGAATGAGCAGGTGTCCCAATACTTTTGTCTGCATAATCTTGAACAACAAAATGGGTTGCATCAATCTGACAAACACTTTTACTGGACCCTAAGCATCTAAATGGTTCTTTCAACTGGCATGACTTCATACTGTACCATTGCCTTTACTAAATAACCCTTCAAGATCCCTTTTAAGTGTGTGTGTGTGTGCGTCACTGGTAATGGCCATATTATCTTTTAAAGTAAAGTCCCGCCCATAGAAACCTAGACGTGCAGGCCGATATATAATCATAGCTGTAGAAGAAAATAGCAGAGACTGGCAGGCAGTCATTGTTCTCAATTACTGGTGTGATTAGTCTTCAACAAAAGGGAGTGAGAAGTAGTCCTCCGGTCGCACTGCTCTAAGGAATCCTTCATGATACCTTTTAGAGAGGGAAAAGTATATTACAGGTTGAACCAAAGCTTTAACTCGTCTCTCAATCCACACAGACAATAAGAAGAGGACAGATTTAGACATCTCCACACAACAGAAACATGGCAGATGGTGGACAAAAATCCATCATATTCTTTTTACGTGTCCCTTTTTTTCCAGATATGGGCTGCTTGTCGGTAAGCCCAGCCAGGCGACTTTACCCAATCCTTCCTTTGAAGAAAAGAAAATCCAAGCTAGCCCAGCCGGCCAGCATATCGCAGGTCGTCAGACATACTTCACACGAGGGGAAGCAGAAGAAGGCAGAATAAAAGATTAAAACCGAGGGAAAGAAAGAAGACTTTGTCATCTTCCAGCAAGGAGTCTTTTTGGCAGGGGTTGGGTTAACAGGGTTTACCCGAGGAGGCAACCCGCTATTACAGCCAAGAGTGTAACAGGCACGGTGGTCCACTTTTATGTGTCTTGGGCCACGTTCACATGGGTGTTTTTGTATGCATGAAAAACTGACGGCTTGCCATTGATTTGAATAAGAACGATGCGTTGACCGTCAGCAGAAAATAGGCTCCTTTGTCCATTAAGAAAGCTCAGTACAGTTGAACTTCTGACAGTGTGCTCAGGCATACCCATGCGTCCTGTTGTGTCTTTATAGATTGTGCATTTAGTTTTACTGTGGCTAGGTCATAGAGTTGAATGCCCCAAAAGCTCAACTCTAGTAAACTTCATTTGAAGGACAACGGAGCAAATAGAAACAAATACATTTAAAAAAAAAATTAAAAAATAAAAATCCCCCCATTTTGGAAGTGGATTCACAAGTCAACCAGCCAGTTGACTTGCCCAGTTAGGGTCATTTTGGGCATGATTTTTTGTGAAGCTTGAAGTATGTCTGGATAGCCATGTCACTTCTATACAATACTGCCACTGTACGTTCAAACTATAATATCCTTTTACGATATTGACACCTAGTGGATATAATGGGCATTGCACACTGCATTCAAAGAGGGGAGTAAGGTCAATTAGCCAAGGATGGGTAACTGCTTTTTTTTTTTTTTTCATTGTCAAAAAGATCTACCAAGTGGTTACAATGCCCATTAAAGGTAAACACTATGCCACTCTGGGCATTCTGCAGTTAGTTCTCTATAGAGGAATTGCTATGTAGCTAACGGAAAACTACTTGAACTATTGAGTGAATCATTCTAACCACAGCAACGGACAAAATTGAATCTGTAGAATCACTGACATCATGGAGTAAATCCTGAATCTGACCTTTATCTGCCACTATTAATATCACCACTTTTAACTATCATTACTCTGACCATCACTGCCATGACTATGTTAAGTTCTACTACACCATGATTATTATATTATGATTATGATCAGAGCAGTTCAACAGTTTAGATGGTTTGGTGGTAACTTTTATCAATAATTTATAAATAGTTCTGATCAGAGGAGGACGGGTCGGGTCCCCCTTGTGAGTCTTGGTTCCTTCCAAGGTTTCTTCCTTCAGCTCTGAGGGAGGTTCTCCTTGCCACTGTCGCTGTTGGCTGCTCACTGGGGGTCTTGGATTCTTCATGTCTTACGTTATTTCTTTTTTTCTATCTTTTACTAATTACTAATTATGTAAAGCTGCTTTGTGACGATGGCAACCGTTGTAAAAAGCTATTCAAATAAATTTGACTTGACTTGACTGACATGCCAAAGAGAACATCCAGACCTCATCAAGAGAACAACCACTGTTGTCATAGCTAAGATCCTGAGTGTCCCTGAGGTCATAGAACATCCAGAACCTGTAGCACCACTGGTGTCATGAAGGAGATCCCAAGCATCACTTTCTCATGCCATATAAAACTCTGACCTGTAACACGCCTGATATCATAGAAGAGATTTGACAGATCAGGATGTTCTCCATGACATCAGACAGTGATGCCCAGGCTCTCGTCTATGATACGACTGGTGGTACTGTCTGGATGTTCTCGATGTCCTCAGTGACACTGGTGGGAGCAACAAAGTGTTTCTACTGTTTCTTTCCTTAAGGCCTTACTTACACAACAATGAGGATGAGACCATGCCATCATACAATGTCTTGCTTGAACATAAGCCTTCCTAAACCTTTCAGTTGTTGATTTACTCATGTGTCTTGATTCATTGCCTTGTTGCATCACCCAGCTTCTTCAGTTTCAGGTTATGGACTGTTACGCTGATGGTTTCCTCAGCAAAATATTTCTTATCCAATTTGGCATTCCTTGTTCCCCTATCCCCCTCACAGCTGGAATGAGGTTTTAGAGTTGGTTTGCAGTTCCTTTCTTCTGACAAATATAGCATTGCACATTTTCTTTTCAGCTTCTTTCCCAGACAATAAAGCCACTCAATACCATGCTGACTGCTGAATTGTGCTGTAAATCCATTACTGTTATTAATGTCACTTTATTGCTGTCAACAAAAAGATGTTATCAACCACATGCTGATATGTGTGAACTGCTAGAAATAAGCCTGGGTCTTGTTTACTGTCTTGTCATGTTGTACCTTAGCCTTGAATTGTTTCATTGTATCATTGTACGCCTACATATGGTTGACATGCCAACAAAAAAATAAAGGTCTATGAGCTGGTTCTGGACTACACAGCATTTTGAGTGGTGGCCCAGTGGTTAGTTTGTTGGGTTCCCAACTAATATGCTTATGTGGGGATCAAATGGGTGGAACATGGGCTAGGTGGTCATGGGTTCTAAATAGGTTTGTTGAGACCTCTGCTGCACACTATATTAAACGTCAGCGTCAGAGCATTCTCACCATTTGGCTCATCACTAGGAAAAAAAAATGACATTGTTATTGTAAAGTTCAGAACAGTGGTTAGTTCGTTGGGTTCCCAACTAACATGCTTATGTGGGATCAGATGGGTGGAATGTGGTCTAGGTGGTCATGGGTTCTAAAGGGTTTGTCCATGTGTTGTTTCTGGAACCTAAATGGGCCCCAAACTTACAGCCCACCCTAATCACATTTGGGTCCCATCTAGGCTTCATTTGTACAACCCAGACGGGCATTGACAAAACATTGGCATCTGCAAAACTCTCCTGGTCCCATCACACAACCATAGTCAACATTTGCAAACCATTTGGCCTCCACCTTTGACCCATCCATGCAATGAACACTAATAAACACACAGTGGACAGTAAGCACACATGCCCGGGCAGCCAATGCTTCAATGCCCAAGGATCCGAGAGGGTTAACAGGGGCCAATTGTGGCGGTTTGCCAAGCGAGTATGAAGAGTATAGAACTCACAAACCTGTCATCAATAGCCTGGTGTGCTAAAGCCATGCTGAGCCACTACTGCCCCTGGTGGGTATCCATGTGAGGTCAACAAGGACAAACGTTCTGGTTCACAGTTCGGTTCACACGCCCCACAAGGAAATGTTATTTGGGTTATGGGCTCCATACCTGGGTTTGCTAAGCTGCCACTGTTGATCCTCTAGGCCCTTAACCCTCTCTGCTCAGCAGGTGCCACAGTGAAGGCTGCCCCCTGCTCTGGGCATGTGTGCTTACTAAAATGTACACATGCATTCACTGCACGGCTGGGTTAAAGGCAACGGTCAAATTCCACCTGTGTCCAACCTAAATGGTGAATGTGAAAAGAAAGAAAATATAGTCCATGAATAGGCTAAATTCATATCTGAGAAACTCTATAAAAAAGTCTATACAAACTTGTCCCAGTGTCCCAGGACTATTCATACCATTTTTTTTCAGGGTGTGCAGTCCAGGACTAGGCTTAATCCAAGTCCAGGAAACCATAATTAAATTTCCTCCTATTTAGCAATCTAAATATGATATTTTAGGGTCAGTAGATTAACTCTAAACCAATTTCACTTTCAATGATTTTTCCACGCAGTGTAAAATATATAAAAAATAAAAGTAATATTAATAACCATGTCAAGCTATAGGCACAGTGCTCATAATAATAGTATGTGTGACATTCAGACTTATTAGCTTTCCCAATCATCACCATCTGAACTAACATAGAGAGGATATGGAACCATTTCATGTTCCTCCAGCTCCAACTCCTAAGACCTGTCTTCAGGCAAGAGGAGCATTTGGTCCCAAGGCCATGCTGGAAAAGGACACGATTTGGGATTCCAGGTCCATGTACAGTCGTCCACTTCCCCCTCATCATTTGAAGTCATTTATACATTTGCTTCTTGAGCACTCCATACTGTGCACATTTTTGCGCCTTCCCCCTTTAGCTAGCACACATCCTTCAACTCATTACCTAAATTAAGAAATGATTTGGTAATTTAAGAAATGGTTCGTTCATATCAGATGTGAAAATCATCTCATTTTGGAAAAATGCAAAAATGTGCAGAGCATGGGGTGCTGTTCCCAAATCCCATATGCCCTTTTTTCCAACGAGGAACATACTGAACAGGCTGAAGTACATTTAAATTGTGATGCCAAGACAAATTACAGCTTCTCACCCCCATTTCTTCCAGTTTCAGACATTTCTGATAATGTCTTAATGGAAGTAGCCCGCCTAGTCTCAGAGATTTCCAACATTAGGAGATTTTTTTGGTTTTGAAGCCTTATCTTTATGTGTAGGCATCAAATATCTTCTTTCTGAAAAGGATGCTAGTGGATGAAGTCACAGGAATGACAAAGAAATATCAAAGACGTTCAATTAACGGAAGCTTTTTTATTTTTATTTTTTTTCTATTTTTAACTCTAACAAGAATTTGTAGTTAAAGAAACCACAGGTTAGGTGTGAGTTAGGTTCATCAGTATACTGGACTGCAGTGGTAAAGAGAAAGCTGAGCCATTAACCAAGTATCTGTATCTTCAGGTAATGGCTGAAGAAAAGAGAATGCAGAGACGAGCAATTTGTTGGGTAGCTGAGCTCACTCTTTATGATAAGATGAGGGGCTCTGTTATCCAGTAGAGGCTTGGAGTAGAGCCACCGCTTCTTCATTTTGAGAGGAACCAGCTGATGTGGTTTCAGGCATCTCCCGGTGGAGGTGTACCAGGCACAGCCAACTCGGTCATCAGTGTGTGAAAGAGAGAGAGAGAGAGAGAGAGAGAGGTGAGGGAGAGGTAAGAGAATGAAAGTTAGCTATGAGACTTATGATCCATATTTCAGCATAAATAAAGTGTAATCTACCTTCTGAGCTCGACAGTAGCGACACTTTGTTTACATCGCTAAATAAAAGCACTAATACGTCACTAGGCTCTGTTGAGAGAGTGACCTATGAGTGGAAGTTGGGGCCAAACTCGGTAAGTGGCCTCCAGTGGCCTCCAGTTCACTAATCAGACGACTGCAGAATCTTCCAGGACTTCTTCTGAAACCAAGCCTTGGTGGATCATTGTCCTGTTGAAAGGCCCAATGACGCCTGAGCTTCAGCTTCCTCACAGAAGACCTGATGTTTATTCCTAGGATTTCCTGATACTTGATCTCTCCACATGCTGCAGGTTTCCAGTGCCAGAGAAAGCAGAGCAGCCCTAGAACATCACCGAGCCACCGCCATGCTTCACTGTAGACAGGGTGTTCTCTCGCTTACTAGCCCATGACCAGTTCACCCACTGGATTTCTTTAGGGTGTATGGTCTTTATGGTTCGACCAAGAAAAAAAAAAGTCAAATCAGGAGAGTACACCTGTATACAGCATCTTTGATCACCTTGTCATTGTCCACATAGGAGTGTTTTGCTAACAGCAGGTAGTAGCAGTGTGTGAATTTCACACTTCTAACACACTAAAACATAAAGCTGGCACAGCACCCCGAGTGGACCAAAGTGCATATTACACACTTGGACTTGGATAATGGGTTGGAGGAGAAGGACGGCCCGGCTGAACTCCACCACTGCCTGGGATAGGATTCACCTTGTTTCCACACGTACAGGCAGCCAAAGCTCCGTGACCGATCTCATTAACTGGCCTTATTCTCCTAGGTCTTTCTTCTGAAGATGCTCAGAACCAAATGAGAGCAGTTATGCCTGCCACATAGTAGTTTAGTGCTGAGGATTTCAGCTCACTTCATGCACACACACACACACATTTGGCATATTTGTAGAGGGATGAAGCTTTAGGATAGCTGCATATGGTGCCTACAGAGTTGGGGTACATGGGGGACATATCCCAGATAATTTTTTTCTTTTTCAGAAAAAAACACTTTTGAATAATTATATTAAACATTTACTCTTATTATTGCCCAGTGTACATTTTAAACATTAAATATTAATTGAATGACTTCCACTATTGACTGCCTTCCCCTCCTGATTCAGACATTCAACTTCTATTAACATAAAATAATTAAGTGTATTTTTTGTGCTTCATACTTGTTTATAATTCTGTTTAATAACAGTTATAAAAAAATCCCTACACCCCATCCTGAGACCAGCCTTTTATTTACATTTACAATTAATCTCAAACTCTATGACTTTAATTTACATGCTAAGTATTATTATTCAGTAACCACACAAACCAAACAATGCAAACTGATAAGTCAGGAATCAGGAATTCAAGTTAGGAGCCGTCGGCAGTTCTGAACAAGCTACAAATATGACCCTTTCCCTCGGGAATGTGAAGGTAGTGCACCATAATAACTCACATAAGCTACACAATGGGCCCTTAAAGACCAAGGTATACCTTTGAGGTTACCTGTGCGCTGTTTGTACCTTGGGGACCAGAATCTACCTCTGCAGTGCCCTTTATGTGACAGTGTAGTTCACTGGAATGTCCGCCCTAATAAAGCAATATTATAGCTTCTGTGCTTGCATGCTTTGTGGAAAGGGCGTCCTGAGTGCGGGGGACGCAGCTGCTGTGGGCTGCGGGAATGGCTGAGTGAATGGAGTCATGTAGGCATGTAGGTGGTTGTGTCTTATCACAGAGAGCTTAATTACGCCTGGGGCAGAGTGGTAATGCATTGGTAGCCCAGAACTGTCATCTCTTCATAAAGACATCCTCACAAACACTGCATACATAAACACACACACATACACACACAGAGGAATGGATGACAGATGAGTGGATGGAGAGACTGATAAATGGACGGATGGATGGAGAGACTGGTTAATAGATGGATGGATGGATGGATGACAGATGGGTGGATGGATAGACTGATAAATGGATGGATGGATGGAGAGACTGGTTAATAGATGGATGGATGGATGGATGGATGATTGGTTAGATGGATAAATGGTCTGATGAATGGATTGATGGACTGATGGATAGATGGATGGATGGATTGATGAATGTATGGGGAGACTGGTGAATGGACAGATGAATACAGGGATGGATGGATGGATGGATCGATGACTGGCTGGATGGATTGGTGGGTGGGTGGATGGATGGATAGATTGATGGATGGATGGATGGATGAATGGAGGGATGGATGGCGGATGGATGGATAGACTGATTAATAGATGGATGGACGGATAGATGGATGAATTGGTGGGTGGGTGGATGGATGGATAGATTGATGGATGGATGATTGGATAGATGGAAAAATGATCAGATGAATGAATGATTAATGTAAATAGATTAATGTATGGATTAATAAATGGATGGATAGACAGGTGAATGTATGAATGGACAGATAGACACGGACAATCCACCAAAACTATCCCAAAATATCCAATATATTAAAATATCCCAACATATGTAGAGCTACAAGCTTAGAGTTGATAACCAAGACAAACCAACTCGACCATTATCTAGATATGAGCTCACGTTCAAAATAATTATATGTGTTTTATGCATTGGATCATCTATCACAAAGAAAAAAATTCCGCCAGCTCATTTCGAGCGTGGGCTCGAAACAGTAGAAACTGTTAAGCATCCGCATCAAAAGAATCAATTCATTTCCTTGAGTTCCTTGAGTGTTTTCTTAAGTCGTTCCCTCCATTACACTAATTGGAACATGAAATATGTATGTTCATATAAAAACAGTCTGCCGTGTGAACACATGAAATATTTACACCTTGATGCTCCTTTCTATTGGCGGGCGAGGAGATGAAACGGGGTGACCTAATTGTGACAGTCATAAAGATGCATAATTAAGCTCCCCCTCGCCCAAGGACTGTGGATATTGGGGTAGAAACACACACACACACACACACACACTCACTGGCTTCTTTGTTTCGCTATTTTCTCATTAAAGAACATCCCATCGTCTGCTTAATTCATCTTAGACGTGAATAAGTTGGTGGTGGGGCTCACTGCAGGCTTCAGTTTTACTCAGACTGCCCCCACCACAGGCAAACACACAAACACACACACAAGCATTTATTACATTTGATTTAACGTGTTTGAAATCATAATGGCCATCGTTTATCAGACTGCCGCACTCCCTCGCTAAACCGTGCTGGCTGAAAGTCGAAGTGGACTCATAAACGCAGCGTAAAACGTAAAATAACAAGCGCACACTTCTATTGTGCGCCTTTGCTAATGGCGAGCTCGTCAAGATTTACGCTTTAGCGGCCAATAACAGCGGACGCCGGAAATGTGTGGCTGCCACACATAATGTAGCCCTTCGCACAAAAAGAGAAGGGAAATAGTAGAGCAAATTATCGCTGTGTTGCAGTCTAGACCCTATTAGGCAACTCCAGAGAGGGGTTTAAAATAAATTTGAGATTATTGCGGATGACGGGCTACCAGCCAAGATACGTCTCCTTTATGTGGCTTCTCTCCCTTATTCCTGCAGAAGAGAGAGCGAGAGAGAAAGAGAGAGAGCACTGCGAGGAAAACTGCCTGTCCTGTTTGTTTATCTCGAGACAAAGGCAAACAGGGCCTCCGAAGAGTCCTGTCTTACACACCGAGTCGCTGGAGGCCCTGATGGGCTTAAAGTAATACGGACTTGTCTGGCTAGTTCTTCTCAAGGTCATTTATTGTCTCTTCCGATGTTCCAGCAGCTACAAATCTGCCCCAAATACGTACTGACTGGGAGAGTCAAGACATGCTGTCTAGGCCCTTTTAACACTTATAGGCAAACACACACACACGCACACACACACATACTAGCACACCACTCGCCGCCCATTGAAGTTTAATCACAGAGTCGATGGCAACCACATTGATTAGCGAGCATGCCCATCAAGCATGGGGACGAGAGAGGATCATACCGCGTGGTAATTGGCTCCGAACATCAGGGAGTGATAAATATTCATGTGTGTATACTGGTGTCACCTCTCTTTCCCTCCTTCTCTCTCTCTCTCTCTCGCACGCTTTCTCTCTCTCTCAGACTGAAGTGGCTGCACCCTCCAAGACTCTTTGCTCCTGTCACACCCATGGCTAGCAAGGCACTTCATATGAATTAGCCTAGGGCCAGACCTTACCTCAGGGGGGCCCTTGAACGGGCTTGATTTGACAGCCCACTCTGTCCCTCACAAGGGCTGTTAACATACAGGTTGCCAGGATCGGCATGGATCTAACTGGTGCAGAATCTACTGATCCTGCCTTGATGAACCCCCCAGTGTACACTGTTTACTACCACACT
This sequence comes from Salminus brasiliensis, assembly GCF_030463535.1. Lineage (NCBI taxonomy): Eukaryota > Metazoa > Chordata > Actinopteri > Characiformes > Bryconidae > Salminus > Salminus brasiliensis. The sequence continues at coordinate 35,038,224 of NC_132890.1, forward strand.
TTGTCCACTGGCTGCATTCAGAACCGGAAGGGATCCACAAAACAATGCTGCAAGAACCTTTATGCAGGATAACAGGAGGCCAGGAACGTTATACAGAAGGCTTAATACTGATACAGGTGCTGCTAATGTGGATTTTTGTTGCCTTTTTGAAGGAGCCATAAACATTATGGCCCAAGGGTCACAAGAGGTCAGAAACCTTAGCTAAGTCCTTACCCTACTAGTGTCGGGAGCAATGCCAGTACTGGGGGTGTTTCGAATGGGTGGGTTAATTGGCAGTACCAAAAAATGCATTTATAGAGTATTTCAACTGTTGTTTGATGTAAACAGTAAGGATGTAACTTTGGTGAGGGGCCAAACATGCCCAAAGTATTTACAACCCTGTTATTTTCCGTCGTATTCCTTTTATAACGAACTAATGGAAACCACAATGGCTAACGGGAACTGAATAGCATAGCATAGCCTTGTTTTAGCACTGAAAGATTATAATTGTACTATATGTCCAAATGTTTGTGGACACCCCTTCTAAATAATGCATTCGGCTACTTTCAGTTTCACCCATTACTGACACAGATACGGGTGCATGTCTAGTCCCTGTAGAGAAATATTTGCAATATAATAGGATGCTCTGGAGCAGATAAACATCATGAGCCTATTGGCACCATGCTGCCTAATGCCAGGTGTGGGCCAGAGGGGTATAAAGCCCCCCAGCATTGTGGAGCAGTGGAACTACTGTGTTCTCTGGAATGATGAATGGAAGAGCTCCATCCAACCCTTTTGGGATTAGTTGCTGAATTCAATTAAGAAGTATCTAGTAGAAAGCCTTCTTCCCTGGACAGTAGAGACAACAAACACAAGCAGGATACATTCTGTTTAATACCCTCGGTGTCCCAATGCTTATCCATATAGTGCATTTTTCTTTTAATTAATCCAGAATATGTGTCCTTTCTGTGTGGCGAAAGACTAAGAGATGCCTCAATCAGCTACAGTTAGCTGATAACCAATGGCTTTTCCAGGCTGTTTGCCTGAATAGCACTTGCTCTGACGCTGCTTATCCAAGCTGTGCTTTCTCGAGGGGTGCTTTTCCAGAGCCTGATGAGCATAGCCATACTGTGCAAGTACAGAAAACACTGCATTCTCTTAAAATGTCTGTTGTGATTTATCGCATTGCGTCTTTTTTTTTTTTTGCTCTTTGGGCCGGGTGTAAATAAAATGAGCCAAGCTTGTAAGTAACAACTTACAAGTTTTGGAAATGTCATTTGTACAGCACTGTTTTGCTTATTCTGGATTTCTTCTGGATTCTGGAATTTTGCTTTTTATCTTTTAATGAAGAAGCAACAGTTAAGATTCACTCCATGGAACGACACATTTTAATGCAATTAAATTACAGAAGGGCTTATCCTTCTCCAGTGCATTCACTAAACTATAAATTCACTAAATCTATAGTCGGATAGTTTGTTTAGGTGGCTTCATTATCTCTTATTTGCTTCTGACTGATACAGGTGTGCCTCAAGGCTCTGTATTAGGCCCACTTCACTTTATGTTTTACAAGATCTTTCTTCAAATGTTGTGATAACAAAGCTATACTAACACACTATTTATCTAATTAGTTACATGTTGAAGATATATTGTGTTAGCATAACTTAATAACTCTAAAACTGAATAAATCATTCTGCATAATACCATATATCATATACAACCTATATGACCATGCTCCATGAAAGTAAATTTCCAGGGTTCACATTTGGAAGTGAGTCGAGACCAAACTTCAGTTCTATGGTGTGCTTAGAGTACATGTGATAAAGCCAGACCCCAGGAAGTAAGCATAATCTAGGCAGGTCACCATGTTGAGAAGATACAGAGAGCACCTAGAGGACACCAGGAAGACTAGGAAGCAAAAAGCTTGGTTAAAATAAGAATATAAGAGTTTGGCATTTGAAACAGCATATGTTGTTTTTGTAGCCAGTAACGATCATAATGTTTCATTCATTTAGGACCTTTTTTTTTACTTTAGCAAGTTCTGGAAGGTTTGTCAGAAACTTCATGATTTCCACTTTGTGCATAATAATGGCAGCTTGCCTTAGCCATCTAACTAACTGGCTTTCCAATTAGCCAAGAAGTTGTTTTCACCTCCTCCACAGCAAATCCTTCCAACATATTTTGGTGTGTGTTGCTATTCAATTTTACACTGTTTTCACACTTAGTTCATCTGCCGAAGTCAGCACCGGAGGGTGTTTTTTTGGCATTATGTCTATTTCATTTGGTTTGATTGGTTTCTCATTGCAGTGGCTAATATGTACCAAATGATACACAGGGGTTTTCATTATTAGTTAGGAATTTGGCAGAAATGCAATGCTGTGTAACTTTGCCTTTGTAAGTGTCAAAACCAACTTCCACTTACCTATCACAGTTTAAAATCCAGATCCATCCCTCACATACATCCTGAACGAAGACATAATACTCATTAAACCACAGGGAAATAGAAATGCTTAACGTCCACACAACAATCACCATTTAGCCTAATATTGTCCATTGAAACCTATATTGAAACCTAATATTGTCATGGTCTCTTCATGCCTTCAAAACTCCAAAGCTTTGACTTTGACTATGTTGGCTTCTATGGATCTCATGCCCATATCACTAGTTCATCAATTATCCTGTCTTGGACAGATTTTGGAAGGTACTGACCACTGCATGACCAATGCTTCAATGTAAATTCCTATGTTTGGAACCAGATATGTTGCAAACTAAACCAGGGTTCACTTGGAAGCGAACCGAGACCAAGCTTCAGTTGTTTGGTGTGCTCGGAGAATATGTGAGAAATATGTGAGAAAGCCAGACCCAAGACCCAAGAAAGTAAGCATATGCTAGGCAGGTCACCATGTTGAGAAGACACCAAGAGGACCTAGAGGACACCAAGAGGACAGTAACGGGAATAATTACTAAAAATAATAGTTATGATGTTCTTGTTAGATGTTGTATGATGTTCAGAGTTAAAAACAAAGCTTTGTGATGCTATGCTATGCAATGCAAGGCTGTGCTATGCTAAGTTGCTATTATGAGCAGTGCCAGTGCTGTAAATAAGGTCATCTAGGCCATCCAGGCCATCTGATCATTTTCTTAGGACCGAACAAGCAGATTTTTACAGTGGCCTTTTTTTTTAATGATTGCTGTCCAGATTTTAAGAAATATCACAAGTGAAAGTACCCTTGGCTTTTGTCTTCTTACTCATACAAGGAGACTTTATTGTTATTCGCATCATATGTGGTACATGGGGTGGGACGAAATTGAGATCTCAAGGTTCCAGTTACACCCAAAGAGCAATTATAAATAAATAAAATAATAATAATAATAATAATAAAGAAAAAAATCTAGAATATAAGAAGGGTAGATTTATGAATAAAAAAGAGATGGAAAGCAGAGAAATAAAAAAGGATATATGCATTGTATTCCTATTACTAAGAGTACAGTTCATACATCATCATGCCTTCATCTTTTTTTTTATTGGTTCGTACAGTACCAGTCTTCCTTCTCACTGTATTGGCTTGTTTATGTTGCATTTAGTGTTTTTTGGCCATTTTAATAATACTGTTCATCCTCTACTAACCATATTCATAAATTTGTAAAACACACTACACTAGTTTTGACCGTTCCTCTTATTTTGCTTCAAGGCTGATATTCTCAAGTCAGATTTTTAATGATATGCATGTTGGCGAAAGCACGCATGTGGTGCATTTGCATATCCTTCTGTCTGCTCTGCGTAAAGCGTGATTTGACTCCGATGAAAGTGGATCTTCCCACGCGCGTCGGTGGATAAGCCTTGTGCTGCTCTTTCAAGTGGACACCAGGTGTGCTTATGAACCTGTGTGAATAAGTAACACCTATCTCTGACGTCTCATCTTCTTATGTACCTTCTCATGTGTCCCGTCCTCTGTGTTGAAGACTCTTTCCTGACCTCTGCTTGGCTTTTTAGGGCTTTTCAAGCTGCGTAGCATCTTAGTTCTTGCTTTTTGTCACGGATGCAAAAACCGCTGTGGAAAATACTGTGTGTGAAAATGTGTGAATACTCAAAACACACATTACAGATAGACGGTGAAAAGCCTGAGATCACAGTTTGCAGTCCTGTATATCCTGATGAGTCTAGCTTTGTGTTTCTGGAGTGTGAATCTCGAAAGTCCAGATTCTCCTTATTAGCTGCAGCCATAATGTTTAAAGGTAATAAATATGATCAATATTTCTCATAAAATGATAAATAATGAGGCTTCCTTTATAGCAAAAACCTTCAGTCTGAAAGACCTTCTCAACAACCTGCCAATCTTGTAGTTTGGATAGCAAGTATGCTAAGTAGCTAGCATTTTTGCTAATCTACATGAAGTTTTATTAAGATACAGATTCATCATAAAAAAAACCCTAGCTGGATGAGCTAATCCTAGGTTGCTACCATGTTTGCTAATTGTTAGTATTTTTAACATTTAATAAAATGTTGAATAAAGTTTAATAATTAAAAAAAATAACTATTTCAACCAATCATTTTAGAGGCTTACCTTCTGAGCATTGACTCGTTATCTTAAGATATATTATTTTTAAGAGTATAGATTTTTTTTTACAATTTTTCTAACGATAAAACTCAAGAAAACCAGAAAATTCTTAAGATATTTGAAGAATTGATCTATATTGTTCATTACATGAAAAATTATGAATTATAATTTGTTTTTAAGAACCAGAAAACACATTTAAGAAGAAGTTCTTTCCTTAAACAGTTTTGTGAATTCAGCCCTGAACTTTACCTCCAGTTTGAGGTTGCGTTGCCTGCAATTCTGAAGTAATACCAATATTTTTGACAATTTGCCTTTTCACTGTCCGATCAAGTACTTGCAGATGTCTCACCTAATATAAAAAATAATAATGAGACAAAAAAAAAAAAAAAACATGCAACATTTTTCCTCATGCTAGTGAATACAGTACTACAGCCACTCTTATAAGGTTGGAAATAAAAGATTTTAATGATTCACTGCATTAAAGCTTTACGCTGCTTAATCATTTGGTTTGTTTTGTTTTTCTCTGGCTGAAATGTATGGGTCTATTTTCTATATTGTTTTAATTATCAGTCTATAAAGAACCTCAATACAGCCTATAAACCAATAAACCACATCTTACTATAGCGTAATTGTTTATTTGTCTCTAAATGAATTTATGAACAGACCAATGCAGCTCCAAAATAGCCCAACTCCATGGAGATATAAGCCTAATTCTGAAATCAACAAAAAGCAACCTTTCATTTTCAGTGCCCAAATCGGATTAAGGCACAGTCGCAGGTCTGATGGGGACTGGAATATGTAGGACGGTGTAATTAGGGGTGGAAACTACAATATACACCCATCTACAGTGGCGGCATTTCAGTTTGTTGTAATTATGTCTGTGCCAGTTACTGTCCATGAAGGATTCCTGTTGGTTGGATCATATCAGGGCCATCTTTAACAACCACACACAGAGCTGCCCAGATGGACGGTGTCTGCGACTGCATTTGTTTCTATCCATACAGATACATCACCTCGTCTTATCAGCTCAACCCCGCAACCCTGCTTCCTTCAGAAGATGATAACACCCAGCAAATATATCAAATATAACAGATAAATATGTATAACACTGGCAAACATGAAAAGCTCAGCGTGAGCCTCCTATTCATCTGAGAGAGGAACGAGCAATATGTACTTTCCTGCAGGTGACAGACAAATAATAGAAAGGGATAGGGCTGGTAATCTACATATGGATATATCAGTTGTTGTTTGTTTTTAGAGAAGCTTCGGCCCTTCTTTGATGCTGTTATGCTGATTTTGAACAAATGGGAAATTCTACTACTGGGAAATCCAAGCGTTGCTCAAGAAGAGAAATCACTGTCATACAGCTGGGAGCGGATCAGGTTCGGTTGAAGCGTTACAATAGAAATAATGATAATAAAAAGAAACATCCAGAGGTGGGATGACAAAGTAAATGGCAAACAGTAAACCGTATACATTACCAACTGTAACAAGGCGTCCAAATTGAAGTTGTGAAAGGCCTGCTGTATGCTTATTTACACTTGCTGTCCACTTGATTGGCTGGGAATGCTAGAGCAGAATATTTACTCACAAACCTACATCAATAAATCCTTTAAATAATACTCACTCAAGTTGAAGGAAAATCAATCATCTAAACATTAGTTGAGGAAAAATATGAGAGTGTCTAATGAAAAGTTTCATTCAGCACCTAGAACCTGTCAAGTCACATAGGGGACCCATCCTCTTCTGGTCAGAACTATTTAAACATTATTGATAAAAATTACCAAACCAGATACAATAGATAGTTAATAGTGGTGATATTAATATTAATAGTGGCAGATAGTTACAGAGTCCATTTAGGTTTGAACATGGTCATTAGACAGGTAGCAGTGGTAGGAGGGTGAGCCGCTGGTCTGTTATGGGTGGTGGTAGGTGGGGGGCCTGATGGTCGGACTGGTAGGTGGCAGCTGGTCTGACGCAGGTAGAGGGGAACTCAGAGGGCAATCTTCCAGCAGGTCGGGCTGGGTGACCATTTACTCGAAGAAGGTAAAGAGACAGAGTTAGTTCTGAGAGGATTTTATGGAGGGCAGAGAATGTTGGGCAGTATCAGAGTGTTTCGGACAACTCCGGCAGGTCTGACTATAACAGCCTAATTAAAAGGAGAGAGCCAGAAGGTAACACAGACACGGGAGCACCCTGAAACGCTAGCGTCCATCTGCTCCACCATCCACAAACCTGAGTGATCACGTGTAAGCGGCGAGGTGACAGCTTCAGCGTCTCAGTATACTACAATTCCCTGCATCCGTGAACCCCTGGACCTGCAACCTTTATCTAAGGGGAACCTGTGCCTTACTGTCGAAGAGCCAGAGCTGAAATAAACTCCCCATACAAAGTATTGCAAAGTAAAGTAATGATCGTGCAGAATTCGAGTGCTGAGCCGGAAATCATCAGCAGAGATGTATAGTAAGGAAGTAGATCTTTTCTTCACTGCATATTCTGGATGAGTTTAATACTTTTACTTCGTTACATAGTTTGTTTATGTGCTACATCGTTACTCGTTACAATTATAAAACTAGTACGAATCATTTCAAACCCACACTATAACTGTGCCAGAGCGCTAGATGGCGCTGTCACCGGGTTCGATGAAGCCGCCTCAGCATTGAGCAGATCAAGCGATCGAGCCATGCTGCCGTTCATCATTTGAGGACACTAACGCTAGAGCTCTGTTAGTTTATCTCCAGAAGAAACTCTTTTCCTCCTCCATCTTCACCTCCTGCAAATACTTGTATGTGTCCGAACAGCCTGAGATCTTTCAGCTGTAGTTGAGTTTACAGAGAGTGAAGCTCAGGGGTTTGAGCTGCTCTCCTCACTGGTTGTACAGGTGAAACTCTTGTATGTGGCGGGTTGAGTCAGGTCTGTTCAGCTGTCTCTCTCTTTTGGGCAAGTTTGTTAAGAGAGTGAACTGAAGACTCGTGTTCATGAGCTCTGTCTTCTACAGTCCTGTCCTTCTACTACAGCCAGAGGAACTGAGACAGTGCTTAAGTCTGAGCATCTGAACTAATATAAACACTGATACCCAAACTTTTGACTGCTTTCTGTAAGAACTACAGAACACAGTACTGTACTTTTACTTTCAGTACTTACGTAGTGAATTTTAGAATAAACTACTCGCAATACTTAAGTACAGAAATGTTAAATACTTTAGTACTTCCACTTAAGTCTGGAGCTTAAAGACACTTCTCCTTCTACTCCAGTCACTTGTACTTTATACATCACGTAATTATTCCCATTACTGTCCTCTTGGTGTCCTCTAGGTCCTCTCTGTGTCTTCTGAAAGATTCACCCATACGTTTCTGGTGCTGTTTCTGACAAAATGGTCAACAAACATTGATATATATATATACCTAATAATCTGGTCAGTCAGTATGAATTATATAGATTACATTAAAACACATGTAGGCATTGCTGTTGAATTGTTATTCTGACTTTGCGAACCCATAAACTGTACTCATGGCATGACCTACACTCCCACACTACTACAGCTCTTTTTTTCTCACCCAAAAGGCCTGCATATGTACGAACTGACCTTGGCAAGAGGGATCCTTTTACACACGCTCAGGTAACCCCTATTAATATACAGACGATCATGCATGCCGTTTGTTTGCTGCTGTATAAAGGCAGGTTGAACTGAAGCGCTGGTAGGTGGCCACAGCGAAATGCATGGCAAAATGAGCAGACTTCAAGGTATTTCTTCTCTCTTTTCTGCGAGGCAGGGAGCAAACTAACTAGCAAAGAGACTTTGAATTACTTGAATTATTTTTAGCCTTTCCTTTTAGCGGCGGAAAGCTGTTTTACCAATGTAATCAAAAGCTTTTGTGAGTTCTGGGTCTTGGTTCTTTTCCCTTTCTTAATATTATAAGTTACTTCGTAAAATAAATGTGGATGCCAGCAGCCTTGTTGAAAAGACATAGTTCATGAATGTATGCTAATGCAGAGTCTGGGCGTCAACGGTCAGCGGTTCGTAGTGGCACTTGTAGCATGTCCATGTGAAACTTTGCTCGAGTAACAGGGAAAAACATTGGTTGTCTTGATCTACAGTGGCTTCTGTCAAGGGGTGGATCTACATATTAGGCGGCAGGTGAACAGTCAGTTCTCGAAGGTGATGAAGGTGTTAAAAGCAGGAAAAATGGTAAAGAAGAACCTGAGCCACTCTGACAAGAACCAAACTGTGATGTTCTAGACAATGACTGGGTCAGAACATCTCCAGAACATCAGGCAGGTCTTTTTTTTTTTTTTTTTTCTGGTATGCAGTAGTCAGTACCTACCAAAAGTGTTCTAAGACAGGACCACCAGTGAACCTGCGACAGGGTCATGGGCCCCTAAGGCTCATTGATGCTCATGGAGGTCTCACCTGGACTTAGGTCCCACAGGATGCCTTCAAAGGTCCTGTAGAGGTCATGTTATGGCTGATTGGTTTATATATGTGTGTTAGTGTGTGTCAGTGGTTCAGGCCTAGCTCTTTAATGTGATGACTTTCTTTCTAGAAGTGTGGGTCTGTGTGAGGATTGTTCAGGCACAGCTGGCTTTGGTGTTCTTTGCATCTACACTTATCTAGCAATTTATTAGGAAGGCCTGTCCACCTAATAAGTGATGTAATAGTTATCAAATCAGCCAATGGTGTGGCAGTAGAGCAGTATATAAAATAGACCAGAGACAGAGACAGACCAGCAGCTTTAGGTAATGCTTATGTCAGTCTTCTGAATCGGGAACTTTCAGATTCAGTCATTTTTAGTGTGCCATGATTGTTGGTGGCAGATGGGCTGGTTTGAGTATTCGTATAACTGCTGAGATTTTCAGCACAGCAGTCTCTAGAGTTTACTCATCCAGTGAGGGGTCAGTTCTGCGGATGAAGATGCCTTGCTGATGAGAGATGTCAATGGAGATGGAGAAGGACTCTACACAACCTGTCCAACCTTGAGGAGTATGGGCTACAACGCCAGAAGTGAAGAACAGAAGGCTGAGGCTGGTCAACACTGGGCAGTTGAATACTGTAGCCTGGTCTGAATGTGATGAATCTGGATTTCCGCTGAGGAACACAGATGGTAGTGTCAGAATTCGACACAAACAGCTTGAATCCGTGGACCCAGTTGGCTATGTGGCAATGGTCCAGACTGGAGAAAGTGGTCTAATGGCTTTCCTGGCTCATTTTGGGCTAATATCCATTATGGCTTGAACCCCACAGACTGTGTGAGGATTGTTGCTGGCCTTCTGCTGGGATCTCTGATGGCTACTCTAGCAGGACGATGCAGTGTGTCTCAAAGCAAAAGCCTTCTCAAACTGGTTTCATGAACCTGACAATGGGTTCAGTGTTCTTCAGTCGAGGTTCTTCTCAGTCAATGGACCTGAGTCCAGTAGTAGACACTTTTGGGATGTGGTAGAACAGGAGATAGGTGAACATTGACCAGAATCTTAAAGCAATCCACGTGTCAATTCTCTTCTATGAGCAAAACGAGGCCCTATCCATTATTAATTTCGTCTCCTAGTAAATTGCTTGGTGAGTGTACAAGAAGTGTACTGCAAGAAGTGTAATCACAATGAGTAAAATCATAAGGGCTGGGTGTCGATTTTACAAAAACTTGATTCTCTAAGGCAGTTGAGGTCAAAATTGAGCGCAGTGTGTACACAGTGTGAAATATCTGACTGTCACTGTCTTGACGCGCAGCTCGGTTCATTTATCTAGTGTTGGCTCTTCGAATGGCCTTGCTAAGGTCAAATGTAATTACATCTTGACATCCTGTCTCCTTGAAGGTCAGCTGAGGTAGGAGTACATGAATAATATACCAAGATGATCCCTTTTTATTTACACCTTTGTTCATAACAGTGCATGATATTGTTATTTTTTAGTAATTTTTGATTATTATTATAAAAAGTAGTGCTCATTTGTTTTGTTTATATTAAGAAATAGTCTTTCCTTCTTTATAAAAAGTACAGCACATATTTATTTTATTTTAATATTTTTTTTATTATTATTTTAAAAAGATTTTCCAAAATACTGCATATAATTTTAAGGTTTTCCAAAACATTTTCTCATTTTTAATTCTTAAAATCTTTTTTTTTTTGCACATTTTTGTTTCTTTCAAGAAATAGTCAAATATGTTTTGCTGATTTTCTGAAAGACTGTATACAGTTGTGTTTTCTTTTGCTTCTTTCATGAAATATTTGAGATATTTATGGCTTTTGGACCCAAAATTTAAATTTCTTAAAAAAAATAAAAAAACTAATGTGCAGATCATATTTTGATTCTTCCAACAAAGAGTAGGAAGATTTTTGGCTGCGTTTTAGAAATACTGCAGAATTTTGTTTATTCTTTTCTTTCAAGAAATAGTGCAAATATTTAAATATTGATTAGATTAAAGATTTATTTATTATTATTTTTAGATGTGTGTTCACATCTAATGTTCAGAATAATACATTTTAAGCTTTTCAGTCTGAAATTCTTCATACCAGTATGTTTATGTGAATGTGTGTGTGTGTGTGTGTGTGTGTGTGTGTGTGTGTGCGCGCATGTGTGTGTGCATCAGTGCTTCAGGCATGGTCGTGGAGTGTGCTGCTCTCTCTCCTCTCTAGGTCAGTGGCGCTGCCTCTGGACTGCAGCAATGACTCTGGCTCCCTGTCCCGCTGTGCATCTATCTCTCAGGAGAAGCTGCTGGACCGGGTCATTCAGCATGCTGAGCTCATTTCCCGAATCTCAGAGGAGTCCTGCACGCTGTTCGTAAGTTTGACCATCAATAACACACTGCTGAACAAAACTTTGGAACATTAGGCATGGGATGTGTTCTTCTTTGGATTGCCAGGGATCTTGGGCCCCATGAAAAGATAACACACTGGGCCCCACAACCCTGACAAATATGGAACTACTGGACCAGCACAGTTGCTTGTAAAATACCACCATTAGGTTGGTAACATATTACCATATAATCCCAAAACTGGTAACTTAAATGCTCTCACTTAATTCGGATAGTGGACTTTAGCCTCTTGTACACTGTCAGAAGTATACGATGCTAATAACCTTTTCTTAAAGGTTCCTCAAAGCACCTTCAGAGGTTCCTCCAGTTTCAAACTGAAGAACCTCCAAAAGTCCCTCAAGGATCTTATACTTCTAACAGTGTAGACAATCTACAGAATTCAGAAACTGCCCACTAAGTGTGTTCTGAGCCAATAGGGTTTCATTTTTACATGGAAGTTGTCCAGGGTAACTGACCTATGGGTATGGCCGAGAGAGATCTCCCCATGCAGATGTTCCCACAGGCTTAGTGAACGGAATCACTGGTGTTAAATTAGGAGTTTATGAATAATAAAACATATATATAAGGGAGTTGACATCAAGAGTGCTTTCAGGAGTTATTTAAAAGTATAAAGTCAGAATGACTTTTTGAATATAATATGCAGCAGGAAATTGGGCAAATTGATTCAGACGACTGTGCAGAAGTTTGGACATTGGAGTCATTACAGATGCAGATACAGTAATGACCGGTTTTGAAATAGGATGAATTCAGGATAATAACTGGTAACATTTTGCAGTAGGACACCATTCCCCGGGCTACACGACACCTGCATGAATCATGACAACTGACATAAACTGATCTAAGCCTGCATAAACAGTTAGAAAGGTTCATAACAAACTTTCTGAGGTGAAATAATACCACGAATGAGAAAAGCATCATTTTGCGAGTTCGGACCATGCTATTAACAGATGATATTATGGGAGAACTTTGGATTGGAGTTCTGGGGATACAAGGCCAGACCCACCTTTAATGACTGGCGCTCAGACTGACAGATATGGCTGAGCTAGAGGGACGTGACAGGGTGGTGGGTGGTGAGGCTTTGTTGTGAACACAAGTTAAAGATGGAATTTATAGGATGTTACATTGGAATTCAGGCTTTCAGGCATGTTCATCCCCCCAAATTCTGGTATTTCCCAACCCTCATCCCTACCCTTGATATTAACCCAAATCCCAGTCCTCACCTTCATCATGGCCTTAGCCCTTGCCTTAACCCCCTCCTCCAAAAGAAACCTAGTCCTAACCCTCATCCAGGACTTGAACTTTGCCCTAATCTCCCCCCAAAATCTAATCCTAAAAAAAACATTATCCTGTCCTTAACCCTAACCTTAATCTCAACCCAAAATATAACCCTAACCATTATCCTGCCCCCAATCCTAACCTTAACCTCAACCCAAAACCTAATCCAGCCTTACCCTAAACCTAACTCTGGCCTTAATCCTTACCTCAACCTCAACCCAAAACCTAATCCAGCTTTACCCTAAACCTAACCCTGGCCTTAATCCATACCTCAACCTAAACCCAAAACCTAACCCTGGGCGAAATCCTAACCATAACTTCATCCCAAAACCAAATCCTATCCCTTATCCTGGCCCTAATCTTAACCTTAATCTCACCCCAAATCCTAATCCTCACCTTCATCCTGGCCTTAACTCTAGCATTAATCTCAACCCAAAGTTGTACCCTAATCCTAACCCTAACCTCAACCGAAAACCTAACCCAGCCTTACTCAGAACCTAACCCTAACCCTGGCCATAATAATTACCCTCATTCTGGCCCTAATACTTACTTTAATCTCAACCCAAATCCTAATCCTCACCTACACTCTATCCCTTGCCTTAATCTCCTTCCAAAATCTAATCCTAACCCTTATCCTGGCCTTAACCCTAACCTTAACCTCAACACAAAACTTAATCCCAGCCCTAAACCTGGCCCCTTCATCTCAGCCTAATCCAGTTAGTCTTGTTGTTGAGATGGTCTGTATTAGACCTGCTAGAAGATCAGTGATCTCTGAGGTGAACATCTACAGATCTGAACGGTGCACTGTTCACTTCAACAATAATTAATATTTGCGTTTAAAGCGTTATATTGTTCCCAACCCGTAAATCATTAGGAAAGCGGTGTGAGTTTCTTTCTGCACTTTTCAAAAAAAAAATAAATAAATAAATACATAAAAAATCACATTAACTAGATCTTTTTTCTTCTTCTGTCAGAGTCTGAATTAATGAGAGGTTAATGTTAATCAGATGGATATAGACTGCCAGATGTTTCACAGCAATTGAAAGCAGTTTCTCAGACAAAGCCATGGCAGAATATGAATTATTTAGCTGAATCCCTGGCAACTGATACCCTAGAAATCATAATCTCCTGACAAATGGCAATACTTCCATTTTCATATGTCTAATTAGATGCAGTGAGAGCGTTTCTTTTTCCACCCTTCTTTTTTCACACAAGGAAATAACAAAGACAGGGTGAGAACATACGGAGAAATAGCTGGCATGGATTATCATACGTTATCATATTATTAGTGGCAATAATTTCAGACATATGCCTAAATATATGGTCTGATGAGCAGTGCTATGCCATCTCCAGCTACTGTGAGACTTTATATGTGAATTTTTCACATACACTCTTAAACAGGGGTACACAATACGTAGATCGCGACCTACCGTCCAATCACAAAGGTAGTGAGGGTCTTAAAAAAGCCTATCATTCAGCCTCGCTATAAAAATGATAAATTTGCTATAAAAGGGCATACAGGGCAGCCAGTCAGACATCTGACTTTCTGACACATGGGTCGCCACGTATGTGCATACAACGTCCCAGGTGCCGTGAATCATGACGAGTAGGAAGTCCTTATTTGGAACTGTGGGTGGAGTCCTGAGATTGCCTGGACTGTGTGTCTCGCAGGAGGAGATGTTTGTTCCTTATTCAGCGAGAGCCTTCAGAAACCAAGGCGGAAACACCTGCGTCACGAAGGCCTTCCCCATCCCAAGCTCCAAGAGTGAACTCCAGCAAATATCGGTGAGCAGATGGACACGAGACGCTTCACAGTTTTTAATGTTCATTCATTTGTAAAATGAAGCGTGAGCTGTGGCTCCATTCCAGTTCCAAGTAATGAGCCTTTAGCTGCTGCCCTAGCTTCTCTCCGCTCAGCCAATCCATGAAGCGAAGCCTCTTTTAATGCTTAATGATCTTGTCTTTGTTTTCTATTTTCCTTTCATTATATTGGAGATCATGACTAGTTAAAAATGAAAGATCTAAAATGAAAATGAAACTACATACTAACTACACACTGGTCAGTAACACCAAATATATAAAATAAATTAAATAAAATACCCGACAAAGACTGTATATTTATTAGTTTTTACGGTATATATTTTTTATGTTTTCAAAATAAATTAAAACTGAGGAAACACTAAAGTAAACTAAAAATGAATAACAGTTTTGAGTATTTCAGAGTATTCAGAGTATTTCAGTTTTTCAGCATGAATTTTTAATCATTATTTTTACTAATTTATTTATTTATTTATTTATTTATTTTTGAAAAATAATAGCAGTACTACATTTCTTTTTAATTTCTAAAACTGGAAATCTCCCCCCAAAAAATTTGTTGAGAAATGATATACATAAAACATATATATATATATATATATATATATATATATATATATATATATATATATATGATTTACATAAAAACAAGTCAAATAAATTATTATTATTATTATTATTATTATTATTATTATGTTGTTGTTGTGTTTTTAAAACACTACATTTTAGTAAATGAAAATAACAAATATCAGTAGTTACCTGGATTATACAAATAAACAAACAAATGAATAAATAAATAAAATATAAAAAATAATAAATATAAAAATGTCAGATATACTCACCACACTCCCTCATAACACCAAGTGGTAGAAAATAACTTAGTTGAGAAATGTTTTTTTTTTTTCTTTTTTTTTTGTTGTTGCAAGATTACACCCACCTCCTTCAACCTGTGTGATTCACAGAGGGTCTGAAGTAGCCTAAAGTAAAGCTCTATACACTGAAAACATTTCCAACAACAGCTACCAATCTCCGCAGAGAGCTTTAGCACTCAACAGAAGCCAACAGTTTCCCCGTCTCCCAGCTAAAGCTCATTTGAACTTGTTGTATGGTTTACATGATTCGGCCCGAGTGGTCACTCTGTTGTGAACACAAGCAGATCTTGAGGGCATTTAGATGCATTCCTTTTTTCTGTGCGAGTGCTTCTTTCACCTGACATGAAGAAAAAGAAAAGCTTGACATGGCTTAGCAAGGGTATTCTTAACCAATGGGTTTGCTTATTTATTGGGAGCATAGCTCTTCTGTTTACCGTGCTTCCACCTGTTTTCTTGTATGGATTTTTGTGTGGCATCCATGCCGGACCGGTGGGTGACCTTTTAGATTAAATCCAAATTGCTTCTGCCACTCAAACCAGATATTTCCGATTTCAATATTCATCATCTACAGCAATTCTAACCTTTTATTTCATTCTGGCTAATGGCTCTGGCCATCTGAGGTGGACACACTCAGCACATTTCTGCAGTCTGAATTCCAGGCAGAGTTTGAACACCCACTCGAAAATCATTGGAAAGTCATTGAATACCTGTTATACAAGTCGCACAAACCGCTGAGAGATTGAATGTGACCCTTGCGGTGGACTTTCTTTAAGAACCCACTGGCTCGCGGTCAGGTCTATTATGAGATGGACATGGTCTCAGAAGGCCATTCTGTGGAGGCCGTGGGCTTACGGGCTCTATACTGCTCTCTGCAGGACAAGTGGATCCTTCATGCCGTGTTGATGCTGGTGCAATCCTGGATCGAACCACTGGTTTACCTGCAGACCACTCTGGATCGCTATGACGGTGCGCCAGACACTCTCCTCAATCGCACCAAGTGGGTTTCCGATAAATTGGTCAGTCTGGAGCAAGGAGTGGTGTTCCTGATTCGCAAGGTATACTACTGACACCTACTGACACCTGCTGATAGTTTCCATGCTCCATGCCCAAAGGTTGCATGTTGTCTTTTGTCCTGAAGCTAAAAGGCTAATATTGCTATCAAATAATGGAATGGTATCATGCATGTGTCTCACGTTTTCAAGGACATTCTAGGCAGCACAGTTAGCATAGCAACATGTCAATAGCAGGTCAGCTCAGGTTTAGTTTCACTGAATGAATCTAAGCTGGCCTTTGCAATTCATCTGCGAATCATCTGTGTTGATCTCCAGATGCTGGACGAGGGAGTGCTGACCCCGGCCTCTGTGTATGAACCTGGAGTGGTGCAGTATGACGTCCAGCCTGAGGTTTTGGAGTCCGTCCTCAGGGACTACAACTTGCTCACCTGCTTCAAGAAAGACGCCCACAAGATGGAAACCTTCCTGAAGCTCCTGAAGTGCCGTCAAACAGACAAGCTCAGCTGTTCTCTCTACTGAGAAAACAGCAATGTGTCTGGCCTTGAGTAGTCTGGCTGGTCATATTCTGTAGCAGATAAAAAAAAAGTAGAGATATATAGAAATGGAATATTCTCTGTTTTAACCTTTATTTTTCTTAGATGCTGAACTGGCAGTGCTACCCACCACTTGATTAGAAACCCCTACCTTGTAGCTACATTGTGCTGGAGAGCAGTTAGATACTGTAGTGGCAGCTCTTGGCAGGGTACTCACTATATGTCCAAATGTTTGTGGACACCCCTTCTAATGAATGCATTCAGCTACTTAAAGTTGCACCCATTGCTGACACAAGTATGCAAATGCATACACACACACAGTTTGTCTCGTCATCGTAGAGAAGTATTGCCAATAGAATAGGACTCTCTGTAGCAGACAAACATCATGAACCTATTTGGCACCATGCTGCTGCCTAATGCCAGGCGTGGGCTAGTAGAGGGGTATAAAGCCCCCCAGCATTGAGCTGTGGAGCAGTGGAAGAACTGTGTTCTCTGGAATGATGGTGGAGTTGTGGATGATGAGGTGGGGTGGTGCTCACCCAACATCCTGACCTCACTAACACTCACTGTTAGTGAGTGCAATCAAATCCTCACAGCAATGCCCCTTCCAAAATCTAGAAAATCTAGCCTTCTTTCCTGGACAGTAGAGACAGTTACTCCAACAAAAGCAGAAGCAACTCTTTTTAATACCCTTGATTTTAGAAAGAAATGTGCTCGGTGAATGAGCGGGTGTCCTAATACTTTTGTCCATATAGTGTATTCTACCAGTGCAAATTTCTGTGCTGAGAAAAAGGTCCACCGCCCAAACATCATCTGGTCATTGGCAGGTGACCTACATATGGGCTACAGTCTGTACTTGTACACCTATATAATGGAGCTATATGGTAAATGGGCGTGGATTAGTGTAAGGTCTTACAGTCTTAACAACTATAATAAATGCAGGCCATTGATTGAACTATATTCCCTGTATGAATTTAGATTGATTACATACATTTGCAGTGTATAAATTTCGATCCTTAAAGCAAAGCTGGATATTTGTTCTTTTGTCGAGCGAACAAAAAGAGACTGTGGCGAAGAGACTGCGGCCAGGGTTCCGCCGGATAGCAAGGCATGTTTGCGCTTTCACTGAATCTGCATATTTCACCATTGATTTGACTGCCTCTTTGTTCTTAACTGGAGTTTGTATTCCTCCCCGGTTCCTTGACTGTTGTTCATTATTTCTCCGGGCCTCTAGTGCTTTCACACAGATCTACTCTTTTTCTTTTTTTCTCCCTTTTTATAAATATAATTTTTTTCTTCTTAAAGTGAGGCTAGCTTCACCTCGGTATTACTCAGATGAAAAGCTTCAGATAAAAACACATGTTACTGGAAAGACCCAGGGACAGCAAAGGAGCTGACTATGGGTAGTGCTGTGTGTGTGTGTGGGGGTATGCATTTGTGCTGTGGTTGAAATGTATAAAAAACAACAACTACTTTTGCAGAGCAGGATGGAAATTTGCATAAGATATAACCAAGTCTCATAGAAAATATATCTATCTTTGGCCTGCCCCAGAGGTGAGACGCTGACTGCTTGGGTTTGGATGGTACTGTATTGTCTGGCATACTGATCTCAATAAATACTCCATATCAGATCTGCACCAGTGTAGCTGTGTTTCTTTGGTGTGGAACGTTAATAACTTTTATCTGACATAGACTGTATATATGTCCCTATACACACACATACTTATAGTATATACACACATACAGACTCTCTGCAGCAGATAAACATTATGAACCTAGAGGGGTATAAAGCCCCCCAGTGTGGAGCTGTAGAGCAGTGGAAGAACTGTGTTTTCTGGAATGATGGACGGTGCTCCATCAAATACTTTTGGGTAGAGTTGGGGATGAGGTGGGGTGGTGAACTTCAGCAATGTCACTGAATGCAGTGAAAGTCCTCACAGCAGTGCTCCTCTAAAAATCTGGTAGAAAGTCTTCTTTCCAGCACAGTAGAGACAGTTACTCCAATAAAAAAATAAAAAAAAAACAGGAAAAACTCTTTTAAGATTATGATTTAGAAGAAGAACGAATGAGCAGGTGTCCCAATACTTTTTTTTTTTTTGATATTCAGATACTGTGTAATTAAGTGATTTCTGAATGCTCTCAAAGTTCAGATATTAGTACTGTGTTTAAAACTGGATAATAACTTATCTGCATTCTAATTATTATAATAATTTCTCTGCATTATTTGAGCAGTTGTTTTTAAGCAGTTGTCATTTCTGCAAATAAATGAATGATCTAAATAGAAATATTTTTATTTTAAATTTGGGGGAATTGATGTCCATAGTTTATGAAATACAATGCAAAAGTTAATTTCCTTAAAAACATAGTCTATAAATAGTAAAAACCAGAGAAACTGAGAATGTAGGATAGTCTTTTAATATATATATACTCATATAATTATACAAGTGTATCTGAATAGCTTTAACAGGATTCTCTCGCTAAGGCAGTTATACGTGTGCAGGGGAGGGTAACTGTATTCATGAGAACTGCTGTTCTGTTGCAGTTGAAAAATTGGATACAGATGTGTAATGAAACAAGGTGTACTACTGTACAACATGACCAGTAGTAACATTGTTATTATGTGGTTGTTAATGTATAATTACACAAATAGAGACTTTTAGCACACAACTGGGACCAACATTTTCATTTTCAATTACTGCATTAAGCTGTTTATAAATTCAAGTATAGCTTTAAAAACATTATTCAATAATTCAATAATTGTGATGCCACAAATGCCATAGAAGAGCCACTTTTGCTTCCATAAAGAACATTTTTTGTAATAGAGATGTGACCTATATGTGAATTAATGAAGAACCTTTGCAGCAAGAGCAGCAAGTTTATTTATTTATTATTTATTACCTTTATTTTTATTTCATTTTTAAGCGTGTATGCACATGTAGCGTATTTGGAGAACAGGTATACTGTAGATTTCCTAACAAGAGCCTAATTGAACATGTAAGAATTTGCCAATTGAATGGCTTTATAATCTGTCATATATAGAGAAATAAAGTATTATAATAATAATAATAATAATAAAAATAATAATACACATTAAAATTGCCATTGTTAAATCAACATTATTAGCGTTACACTGGCAAATTTACTGTGTAATATTCAACACATTTACACTCTAGAGAATGGGTGATGAATAATCTGTCATTTATAGAGGAATAAAGTAATAATAATAATGAAGTACACAGTAAATTTACCCTGTAATATTCAACCCATTAACACTCAATGCAAAAGCTAGAGAATAGGTGATGAACAGGTCGACTCACCCTCCTTCTTGGCCTTCTTTGTGCAGGTTAATTGACCATTGGAATTATTACTCCAGGGGAAGAAAGCATGGCAAACAAGACAGTTACAGACATTAATTGCACGGTGGCACACTGGGTATTTCGCTGCAAACCCACAAGCACGCAAGAACACTACTCTCTGGCCCTGGAGGTTGTGTATCACTATGGGAACAAAGTGGTGGGCAGTTATTAAAGAAAACATGATACATTGGCAGAAATGCAAAAGTTCCATGCCTTAGAGGCCCGGTTGCTATGAGATCACATTGCGGCCCCCATTTCCCATCAAACAGGGGGGTTTGGGTCACATTTACTGCCCGTATTTGTATGGAAAAATAAGTGTGTTGTGAGATTTAGTGATGCATTGGAAAGTAGAGGTTATGTTACATTATAAAAAATAATTTTAATTGGTGACCCAATGTTAGATACTTATGAAATACTTGCCACATGTTGCCACATGCTGGTTGAATTCACCAATGCTTTTTATTAACTTAGAGCTGTCCAAATATCTCAGTAATTTAATATTTACTTACAAAATCACAGAGCATGTTCAATTGTTACTGGTTCTTGTGTAAATACAGTCATGTGAAAATGTTAGGACACCCCATGAAAACCTTTTTTGTCATATATTGAAACATCTGGACATCACTTGAACAATATTGAGAAATAGAGGTAATACAACATACCACATGAAACTGAAGAAATGTCTTTTATATATCATATAATTAATAAAATACTTTTTCCCATGTGGAAAAAGTTAGAACACTCCCACATTTACGACTATTTCAAAATTAGAATCAGGTGGAGATCCTTGATTAGAACATTATTAGAGGGGATTTTGGAGGGTTTGTCTTATTTAAATCTTAAATATTAGTTTGGTTTCATTGGTAAAGTAAGTGTTATTACCATGGTGAGATCTAAAGAGCTTCCGGAAGCCTTTAGAAAGAAGTTTGTAGATGCAGAGTCGGGGAACGGATTTAAAAGGATCTTAAAACATCTAAAAAATCAGCGGTTCCAAGTGCTGCAACTGCCAACATGGCCAGGTCAGGCCATCCTAGCAGGTTTAGTCCAACAGTAGCCCACACAATGCGAGAAGAAGTCTTTAACAATCCTAAAATGTCATCACAGGATCTACAGGTCGCTCTCGTCACAGATGAAGTCAAAGTACAGTATCTACCCTAAGAGAGAAACCACAAAGATTAGCTTTTCTAGACCAAGAATAGGACATCTGGAACAATGTGCTTTGGGCCGATGAATCCACAGTTGAATGTTTTGGACGCAGTAACAGAGGACATGTTCGGTGTAAACCAGACACAGCATTTGAGCACAAGAACCCGTATCAGCTGTGAAGCATGAAGAGGTGGAGATGTCATGGTTTGGGGCTGCTTTGCTGCAGTAGGGCCTGGAAAGCTCTCCAACAGCTCTCACCCATTCACTAGCTTTTGTATTGAGTGTTAATGTGTTGAATATTACACCGGAAATATAGTAAAAACAGTTTTTATTATTATTATTATTATTATTATTATTTTATTCCTCTATATATGACAGATTATTAAGTATTTAATATGGCAAATTTGTTCAATTTGTTAAATTAGGCATGTTTAATTATACTTGTTCTCCAAATATGTTACGTGTGCATACACTCAAAAATAAAAACGAATAGTGTCACAAATGGTTCCTTAAGTGATGCCATAGAAGAACCATTTGTCATAGAAAGGTGGGAGTGTGATGAACAATCCGCTAGGACATCTGTATTGTATCTCAGGAAGCTTGAGGAAAACGTGAGACCATCTGTCTACAAACTAAAGCTGAAAGATTTCTGCCTGGAGGAGTGGGAAAAACTTTTTCCCAGTTGATGCCAAACACTGGAAGAACTTTATAGGAAACGTCTAACTGAAGTTATTTTTATCTAACTGAAAGGGGAAATGACAACTAAAATGGCATAGGATGTCCTAACGTATTCCTTACATTTTATAAATTCAGCCATGTCACTCCACTGCTGCGTTCTCTCTTCACTGGCTTCCTGTAGCTGCTGCCCGCATCAGATTCAAAACCTTGAGGCTGGCCTACAAAGCCAAGAAGGGACCAGCTCCTCCGTACTTGATGGCGGTGGTCAAAAGCCGATCTGCACCAAGAGCCCTTCCAGCTTCAAGTACGGCTCGGCTCGACCCGTCATCCTTTAAGATCCACGGAAGAC
Organism: Salminus brasiliensis; assembly: GCF_030463535.1. Taxonomy (NCBI): domain Eukaryota; kingdom Metazoa; phylum Chordata; class Actinopteri; order Characiformes; family Bryconidae; genus Salminus; species Salminus brasiliensis. The sequence goes on from NC_132890.1 coordinate 35,060,602, forward strand.
GAGCATCCAGACTTTTTACTGTCCTGCACCGAAGTGGTGGAACGAACTTCCCCTGGGTGTCCGAACAGCTGGGAGTCCAACACTCCCTGTCTTCAAACCCAGACTGAAGACCCTCCTCTTCTGAGAATACTTGGGTAAAGAGTAGAGTATTATGGTCTCCATATTGACTTGTGTTTAGTAGAGTCTAAGATTAGAGGTATCTTTGAATTATTATTAGTTTTTCTTGGGTAAATAGCAAAGCACTTTTGTGGATAAGAGCATCTGCTAAATGCCTTAAATGTAAATGTACAAATTAACATTTCTTCAGTTTCACACATTTGATTAAATTACCTCTTAACGAACATCAAACGTCCAGACGTTTAAATATACTACACATAAAAACTACAAAGGTTTTAGTGGGGTGTCCTAACTTTTTGCACTGGAACTCTCAAATAATTTTTAAGACTGTTACAAAATCCTGTTTGTTCCAATTCAGCACCAGCAGTGTTATCCTCTGCGGAGTAATTGCATTGTTATTTTGACACTAAAGCTAATTTGCCCTCTACAGTATGCTTTCCACCAATAGACAAGAACTAAACCAGGCACAGGACCATTCAAGCATTTAATTGGTTACTTGGTTTGTCATAGTTGTATATAGAACTGTGGTCTGTACTAGAGAACACTTGAAGAATATGTAAAGATGTGTATGGAACTTTTTTTTTTTGCAATAAACGTAACCCTACCCTCCTGAAAAAAAGAAAAACTGCTTGACCAGCATAGGGTATGTTTTTATTTGAGTTTGATGGTTTAGCTGTTAGTCTACAAGCATGACCAACCTGACCAAGCCAGACCACCAGCATGACCAAATTAAAATGCAACATACACCATGCTAGCCACCATGAGGTGTGTTTTTGTCTGGATGACGAGATTTTTAACCACCATGACCTTCTGAAACCAGCTAGCAGCAAAATCTGGTCTTGAGCTGGTCTGGTTGATTTTTCAGCTGGGTATTGCTAGCCAACTGAGCCTTCGTGATCTAGTGTTTTGTGGAACCACTAGGCTAAAACATGGCCTATGGCATTTCTTATGACAATAGATTAACTCAAACTGATGGGATGGTCTTCACAAGCACTCGGTTGTGACAATGTCCTTGAGTCCAAAACAAATAAACAAATATTATTTGAAATGGTGATTTGTTTGTGATAAGCTGACGTTAGCCGAGCCATGCAACCTTCATTTTGGCAGACAATCCATTACAAAGTCCAAGTTGAGAGGAGCATCCTTCATTGGGGAGAAATGCCACGGTCGTAATTCAACTTTTTACGCTTCGTCCTTGCTCCTTTCAGCAGGCCCATTTACTTTTGCAGATTGAAGGCTTTTGATGCATAAGTGAATATTTCTCCACCGAATACTCTGAATACTGTTTTCACCTTCAAGTATGGTCTCAAACACAGCGATTACCAGCGAGGGAAATCGCTCAATGTAATGTTTTGCTTAACATTTTGCAAGAACACACACACACACACACACTGCTGGGGAGTGGACAGCACAAATCAAAAACATGGACATTGTCTATATCACAATGGAGCATATTTTTGCAATACGTCCTTATAAGTCCTGACAGGGGTTTCGGGAGTAAAGCAACTTGCTTGTGACCAAGATCTGAAAAGGCTAGTACCCTCCACACCAGGGGGCAGTAGAGCTCTGTGGTAAAACTTTCTCCTGACCCTAATGTTTTGCTCTTCATTCATCTCTGAGCCAGGGGGGAAGAAAAGGGTTTCATTTTCTTGCATGTAACTATAGACAGACTCCATGTCTCCAAAGGCCGAAAAATATGTAAATGGTGATGCAATGGAATGCCGATGGGTAACTTAAGTAGACGCGAGATTTTTTTCCCCCGTTAATATTCAGGTATGAAATCCTGCCAGTGTTTAAAGTTTCAAGGCAGAAAGAAACTGGGGAGTCAGGGTTATATGGCTACAGGAAGCTTCTACAGTATATCCTCTGCTTTCTCCTTCCCTATTGCTCATATTCAGGCACAAGCAGAGAGAAGTTATGATTACCACAATCCTCAATAGTCTGAACATGCTTTTGTTTGACGTGCAGAGCCAATTTCCCAAGTGCCGATTAAGCCTCCGATTAAGCCTCGGACCAAAAAAGTGGTGCCGGCTGCTCTAAAAGAATGGCCGTCAGGCTGTATTAATCATCATCAGACGATTGGTTAAAGTTCATTACATGGATGCGTTTCTGCACTAGATTAATTGTTATACTCACGACAGCTATGGTGTTTTTTTTCCCTCTAAATGAAGGAATAAAGAGTGAGAAAAGAAAAGCCAGTCAAGCCGTCAGTTCAAGTTTATTTTTAAAGTGTATGAAAATAGCAAATGTTGACCAGAGTGCTCCACACCTGATTAAAAATTAATTAAGCATACTGCAGAAATAAAAAGGCCAGTGCAGTGAAACAATAAGGTAATAAAATAACACAGTCCACACTAAAAGTCACCACACAGTTCAGAACAGCAATTCATTTCAATTAAAAAATGTGATTAATGCATTATATAAATACATAAAATAACTAAAGTGGTTATGCATAACTACTCATAAACACACCATATAAAAAAGGAATCTCATAGTTTTAAAATAAAGAGTTTTACAATGTAGTTGTAAAATTATATATTAAGTACATATATTTTGAAGCCAGTGTAACAAAATACAATTTCGGAGCATTTTGGTCCATTCATCTTGTAATTTTGTAAAAATCTAAAGAGCAACTGCTAGAATAACATTATGGCAAAAAATAATACAAAAATAAATAAGACTTGATATTGTGAGGTAAGCTATTCTAGACAGTTCCCTTATTTTAAGTTCATGCCCACAGTCTAATTTTTCCAAATTCCTCTTATTAGAAGGCATAAAACAGTTACATGGGAGAGTTTTGAATATATGCTATTTATGTTCAAGCCAGTGTTACAAAAGACAATTTTGGAGCATTTGTATTGGTCCTTTCATCTTGTAATTTTGTAAAAAAAAAAAAAAAAAAAAAAAAAAAAAAAAAATATATATATATATATATATATATATATATATATATATATATATATATATGAACAGACTTAATATTGTGAGGTAAGCTATTCTAGACAGTTCCCTTATTTCATGCCCATGCCCACAGTCTCCTTTTTTCCCAGTTCCTCTTATCAGAGGGCATAAATCAGCAGTGGCTGTCATGGTGAATGGAGCATCGACATGTAGTGAGGCTCTTGTGGGCAGGATGTGGTGGTGGGGCTGGTGTCAGCAGTGTCAGCTTCGGCTTCCTGCGTCCTAATCATTTCAACATGGAAGGCCGGTGCCTGGGCTAGGGCTGCTCAAACCGCCACCAAGGGCCCCCTTCTGCTAGGGGTACTCAGGGAGCAGGCCCTGTAACACCCCCTCCCCCTTACCCTCCCCTTCAAACTCCCCCCACCTTCCGCTCCCTTGGCTTCAGAGCCATAAATATTAAAGATCGGCTATAAGTGGAGCGGAGTGGAGGGAGGTGGTGAGGGGGGAACTGGATGATTTCACAGTCTAACTATTATAACCCGGGGTAAAGTAAGCTAGACTGCTGGGGTGTTGAGCTGAGGCCCAGGATGCTTTGGAGGAGTGGGGTGAGATGAGGGAGGTGAAAGGTAGAGGGATCAAGGAAGGACTTAGATGACTGGAAGAAGGTACTGTGAGGGTTGTGTGACTGGAGTTTTGGTAGCAATCGTGACATGCAAAAGTTTGGACACCCTTCTAGTTGCAAAGTCTCAGAACTTGTTGACCTCATTGGGCCTTAATTGACTTGTTGGCACTAGGCAGTAGTGCACTATTCTACTGTGCAGTGCTTCTTGGACAAGCATGATCTGCGTGGACAATCTATCAGTTTTCAAATCTTTTTTTTACCAATGTGATGTACTTTTGTTTGTCAATTTGTATAAACAACCAAATGTCCCACATAGTCAGGAAGTCTATTTGAGGCCATAGCTTACACAGCTTAAGGAAGAATATGCTGAACAAGGAAACTTCAGACACTAAGCATTTCTTGTAAGTATAGTTAGGAAAGTTTTAACATCACAACAACTTTTGTCAGCCTCTGTGACTGCTCCCACCCTCTGGAGCCTTTAATCACACAACATGGCAAAAGGTCAACACCCAGTGCTCTCAGTTTCTCCACAACTACTATCTGTCAAACAGCACCATTATACACACTTTCCACCAAGAACTTCTGTCAAGAACGCACCTCTAGCCATCAAGTGCCACCAGCAGGCCTTAGCTCCACCTCTATGCCCCCTCCTCAAAGTGGTCTGACCGGGCAGCAGTGTATAGCCCGGCTGTCCCAAGGCTGAGGTGCCTGTGTAGGGCACTGGCGCACTCAACTCCCCTGCTTAATCTACAGCATCCCTGGGGGCCGTCTGAGGCAGGTTTCGTGAACGTGTCGGGGAGGTGAGGTCAAGGGGTCGCCAAGGTCAGGCCTCCACCTAACCATTCCAATGTGTGCAAAGATGGCAGATGAAGTGAGCCTCGGTGTAACAACAGTGTAAGGTTTCAACTGCTCTGACAGAGTGGAGGGAGAGAACTGGAGACTTGCTGTCGTACAGCAGAGCTAAGGCCCAGATGGTGTAATATTAATGCTTTTTGAGATGAAAAATAACAGTTCTTTATTTCAAAACTTATAATATAAACTTATAATATAATCTTACTGATAAATATTGTTCTATTCCTTCGAGAACAAATATCCAAAAATCTTTATTCAACAGAATATCATTACCTAATGAGACTTCCACCTAAGGAATGGGGTCAACTAGATAACCTAAGCCACAATTTTAGACTTCTCCAATAGAAATGTCTCATAGGTCATCTTCTGTTGACCCTTAAGTCATACTTAAGTGATCCGTACCTGCTGCTGAAACGTCTGCCCATTGACTGCTATGAACTTTATAATTGCACTTAAAATGATTCAACCTCCATTTACAAACCTAATTTATCTTAGTTAGCCGAGTTTATCGAAGTAAGCTGGTCAAAATCAAAAGTAAAGACTTAATAAAAATATGGACACCATGAAGAAATTAAGTCAAAACTGTAGAGACCAGAGGTGGAGCCAGACTCAGCTTACTCTTTTGATAGATCTACCTCTTCTCCCAAGCATGTCTCAGACCATCTTCACTGAGCTTCTATCGCAGAAGCAGATCGGGTTCCCCCCCTGTATTCCCAGTTTGTCGGGTAAGTGGACACTCCATCAGTAAAAGTACAGCTCATGTAAGTTCCTCTACAGCTCAGCTCCTCCATGTAATGAACAGAGAGGGCGCCATACAGGTCCTGCAGATAATGCAGGTCTATTCTAGCCAAGGCTAATTGTAACTTAATCACTTAATTCCTAATAAATGTAGCCATGCCTTCTTACGATAGAGTAAGGTTTAAATAAATAAAAATGGGCCGATATCAGCACAGGGAGGACTAACTGCTGGAATTCAGAGATGCTGAAGATGGAATAACAGAAAATTTAGGGGGGGAAATTGAGATGGAAAATGGGCTGTTTTGTCATTTTAACATATGGGGATGGGCGGAGCTACACATCATACTGCAACCAGCCAGTAGAGGCGCTAGACTTGTGGTTGCCACATTGCCATTTTTCAGAGACATTGCACTGTCCATGTTTTCTACAGTCATTGGTTCTGGTTAACTGATGCTCAAATGACTGACCTCCCCCAGATCAGACTCATTATGATCAGATAAACTATGGCACTCTCAGCGGAGGGACAGAAGATGCAACTTTTTTGATTGTTAATGTTTTAACTTCCTCCATTAATTCCAGTTGTTGTTGTAAATATAGCTCAAGGTGGCCTAGGAATGTTTAAATGCAGGAGGTAAGAAAGACAGGTGGGTCATAATTGGCAAAGCAGGCTAGACATACCTGCTGTAATGGGCCTCTGTGGCAGTGCCCAGTGCAGAGAGGATTTATACTTCGAGGAAATAAGGCCATCACTCAGACGAGCGCTAACGCTGGACGCTTTGCTGGAGGCCAGTTGGGGAAGACCTCATCAATCCTGCTTGGCAGGCCCACAACATTCCCACGCCACAGCAAGCGGGCTAAAACTCCATGAGTAATTATCAGAGCAGCCGCTCCAGTCACCCAGCCTGGCGAAAATGAAAAGCGCCGCCTTGGAAAATGATGGAAACTGTTTACATTTGCAGACAAAGTAGCAAGAAAAGAGGCTCATCCATGCTAACACACTGCAGCTCGGTCAGATACAGAGCCATGAATAGTGTTACCATTCCCATTTGTTATTTTCATCAGTAATTACTTTTAATACCCCTCAAAAGTTCAGAGGCATACATTAACCCTCATGTGTGGGCTTGGACGTGGGCAGCCGTCGATTGTGTTTTTTGGAGGTCAAGTCCATTTGGCGCTTCCTTCAGCGATGTCAGTGAGTGCTTTTCCATTCTGGACGTTAGAGGGGTCAGGACTTCAGGTCTCCTTGATTGAATCCTCTTTGAGACCGTTTCTTAACCTCACCTTGTGTACAATCTGTCTCCTCTGTTCTTTTTTCCTCGCTGTCTCTTAGCAACCAGTGCAAGACGTGCTGTGGAATCATCAGCGAAATAATTTCGCGCCAATTACGACTTTAACTCTTGACCTCAGAGCATTTTGAAAAATCTTGCTGAAAGCGGAGATAATGGAAGTCTGTTAGCCAGGCTGCCGAAGAGGGAAAAAAGGATATAAAAGAGTTTTTTTGTTGTTTGTTTGTTTGTTTGTTTGTTTTTTGTTTGCTGCGAACTTTACGCCACAAAATGCTTCCCATCTGTTCTCGACACAGGAGTTCGGTCATACAAACAGCCGCTGTCAATACACAGCAATGACTTCTTGGCATTTCCATAGGGAAAAGGTTTGGGTAGGGAGGCTTCATATGCATCATCTATCCATCTCAAACTATTTGGGGTCTTTTAATGAGACCAAATCATATCCTTTTATTTTTTTTGCATTTTATTTTAATGAAAAGGCAGATCTAAATGAGTGTAGGTTGAATGGATGGAAGGGAAAAATGTCTTGATTTTTTTTTCTCCAAAATGTCTTGATTGTCCAAATGTCTTGATTTTTTTTTTCTCCAAAATAATGACTTTACAAAAAAAAAAAAAAAAAGAAAAAGATCTGAACTTTGAATGGATGTCTATTTTGAATAATGGAATGGAATAAAATAATGGAAGTTATTTTGAGCATTTCTATTGGTCCTTTCTTCCAGAATTATTCACACAGTGTACAGAGCTGCTACAGAGTTTGAATAATAGAGAAAACTAAAAAAATTATAAAAATAAAGAATGCAGAATGATTTTAATTGTTTATTTGTTTGTTTTACTGTCCCTTTAAGATTAATTATATGTGAACGACCCCTGTTCTTATTGGATGTCATATATTGTGTCCTATTTTAAAAGCCAGGCTCACGTTTTATATGAATAGTCGGGGATAAGATGCTGAAGGCTAAATGAATAGTGTGTAAATGCACTGGTTGTCACATCATAAAAATAATTACTGAATTGCATATATATATATATATATATATATATATATATATATATATATATATATATATATATATATATATATATATTATCTCCATTCATAGATTAAGGAGTAAATTGAACATTTGAAAGCTTAACAATGTTCACATGCTACAACTAACAAAAAGAAAACAAAACAAACGTAAACAAAACCCTGATATTGGCCCTTTAACGCAAGCAAACAGAAAGGCTGAGGTGTTATAAGGGGGGCACCAGGGGGCTGGAGCTCAATTTTGAATCAGTTTAATTTCCTCTTCTCGCTTTTCTAGCCAGGAGCGCCCCTCTGAATCCCTCTGCAGTCCGCAGACTTGCCGATGAGGCAGAGAATATAAATTGTTGAGGCCGAATGCTCGAGGGACTGGAAAAGGGGGTGTATTTGTTTGTCTGTTAGGCAGAGGCCATGTTTGTCTTAGATTGGAGGCACAAACGGAAAAAAATATAAAATCTACCCCCCCCCCCTCGCCTCCTCCTCCTCCCTCAGGAAGCCATGCTATAGACTCCAAATCTAATAATTTCCTTTTCAGAATAGAGGGATAATCCTACAGTATATGGCTTTCATTTCGATCCCTCCCGTCTCTAAAGAAAACAGAAATAAAAGAAAAATGGGGTCGCAAGCAGATGCTAAATCGCCCAGGACCTCTTGCCACTGATCCCAAATGAGTTTTGAGAAGTGCAGCGAATTCCGGCACGCTCCATCCCCTCCGGAGGGAATTAGGCCCCAGACTAGTGGTGTAATGGCCGGCAGTGCAGGTGGGGCAATCACAGTGGTGCCTGTGGTGTGGGCGGGCAGGGGGGCATGTGTGCCCTAACACTTTTACTCAGTACACTGTTCTTTCACTCAACAATAAATATAAATTAATAATAAAATAATGAACTTTGTTTATATATATTTTTTATTTGCTGGGGTATTTGCTGGATACCTAGCGATGCTGCAACAGCCGCAGTTCTAAAAGAGGCCCCAGCTCCACAGCACCAGCTAAGAGACGCCTGTGTCGGCCAACAATGCTTAAGAGAGATGAGGGAAGATAGCGCCATCCACCCACCTTGGCCAATTCTGCTGATGGCAAAGATGGCATGGCTCGGGCTTCGAACCTCAGGCAACCCCCAGGCCATAGTGGTAGTGCATTCAAGTACATGTTTAATCATTTAAATAGTGCATTTATTCATTAATTAATTAAGAAAATATTCAATATCAGAATCAGAAATACTTTATTGATCCGAGGAAGGAGAATAAACAGTATGTAAAATAAAAATGTAAAGCAAAAAGAGAAATGATTAAATAGGCACAGGTAACTATGATCATGAATATTGAACATGCTGAATAATGCAGTTCAAATATTGTACCTCTGAAATTAATGCACAAATTGCACCGCAATGAGGTCTAAAGGTCAAAGGGCTCATTGCTATTAATTAGATCCTGTTATTATAAAGTAACTTTTAGCCTTTTTTTTGCATTAGGATTAATAGGATCCTACTTATGCCACCGCCTCAGACAGATCAACTGTTAGATAAGATGAAGCTTCACCCTCCTCAAATCCAGCCTGACAGAAACAATACCAACGTGTTCAAACGACTGATCAAAACCTGAAGACTCTGAGCTTTTTAGGTTTTTAAAGATTCACTGCTGCTTCACTGCTGGGCGTAATTGAAATGGACACCGCACTGACAAGAAGATCCAAAGCCTCTGACAGAGTGTATCAAACGAAACAAGCCCTCTCTGAGAGAGAAAAAAAATTAGATGACAAAAAGAAGTGGAATGAAGAGAAGCACTCTTCTCAAAAGACAGCGCAAAGGCGTGATGTGAAGATGCTCCTTTTTTTTCTCCAGCTCAAAGATTTAATTTTTGCGTTCCTTCACTGGTGTGCCATCTAATGCGCAAGTCTTCAAAGGTCTCATGCATGAAATTAACTTATATTATTTGATTAACGTGGCTTTCTTCCAAAAGCTTTGGAGGGAAATAAGCCCTCCTGGTTGTGCTTTGAGTCTTAAAGAGACAGCGCTGTCCTTCACATGCCAAAACATCTGACTGCAAAGATGTGACTAACAGCATGAGATAAAAGACATCATACCTTCAGAGATGGAGGTGACTTCATTGGAAGCCCCTTGCCTTGCATGATGCATGAACAGTTATCAGCTGTAGACCATATCTGGCCCTTGATCAGAGGTCAATTTCTGACCAGAGAACCACTCTTAGATTAGTTTTAGTCGGTTGCCCACTCTTAATCCAGCAGTGATGCTGACATGACCATCCACCACTTAATCCACCAACAATCTACCATATAAATAATAGCTGGTCAACAGTGGCTCTGTGGTCAGAAACTGACCAATGATGAATGGAGTACAAGGTGGAGTACAAGGTGACTGACACTTACTGTATACAGTAGAAATATAGGGATGGTACAGCACCCATGAAGGCCTTCACAACTGCATGTGTAATCTGTACTACTTACTGTTTACACGTGGAGGACATTTCACAAAGCAGGATTTCTCAGTTTAGCCAGATAACGTATGCCTAAGGTCAAGAATATTCGCTAGAAGAGCTGACGGACATTCTTACAGGACATTCCTCAGCGTTTGGCTTGAACAAGCTTTGCAATGCATCAATTCAGTATATAAGCTGTCCTTTGACATATAAAAAGTAAATATGTGACTTCAGTTGGAGAGAAAATGCTCAGATATGACTCAAAAAGCATATTTTCCACCCTGTTATTTTGTCTTTTAATAAAAACACTGATTTGTGTTTTATGGTGGGCTTGTGAAAAACAATCCCTGGTTTAATAGGTTGGTTTATGGCACTGCAATGGCTCACAGGTGCCATATAGCATAATTTACCGTAGACTAATCTTGCCCAGTCTAGACCTTTTTTTGTTTGCAATTATTCCTTAGTCTTATGGAATAGTGTGCGGTCAACTAACTAAGGAGACTGTAGCTGGTCAGCCTGGTTAGCTTTTAGCATGACATCTGCCCGACGCCCAAAGCTCATTTCCACAATTTCAGTCTACCTTTTTAACCTTGTTTCTATATTCTCCCAAAGTAGCTGTTGTATTTAACCTCGAGAAGCTTTTGCTAGCGGACTGAGAGTATGTCAATTTCTTGGAGTCACAAGTGTTACATAACGGTTTTGAGGTTTAGAGAGTGGTCCTTTTTTAAGAGCTCTATTTTTAGTTTTGTCAGATTTGCTGACAACCTCGGGCAACCCCAAGGCCATAGTGGTAGTGCATTCAACTGCTGAGTCACTCTGAGCTCATACTAAGTATGTTTAATCATTCAAATGTTGCATTTATGTATTAATTAATTAATAAAATTTTCAATATCAGAATCAGAAATACTGTATTGATCCCAGAAAGGAAAATAAACACTCTATAAAATAAAAATGTAAAGAAAAAAGATAAATGATCAAATATGGACATGTTTATAAATGGTATTAATATAATAAAATGGCAAAGTGGTGGTAACTCTGATCATAAATATAGAACATGCTGAATAATTCAGTTCAAATATGGCACCTCTGAAATTATTGCACAAATTGCTTCTATATTCTCCCAAAGTAGCCGTTGCATTTCACCTCGAGAAGCTTTTGCTAGCGGACTGAGAGTATGTAAATTTTTTGGAGTCACAAGTGTTACATGACAGTTTTGAGGTTTAGAGAGTGGTCCTTTTTTTTTCTTTTTAGAGCTCTGTTTTGGTTTTATCAGATGCATTTTAGTTTCTTTGCCACTTTACCATGAAATATAATAAATACAAAAAAAATAATGCTCAAATATGGGTTTACAAACATATTTACCACCCTGTTATTTAGACTTTGAATAAAAAAAAATACTGTTTTTCTTTTTAGTTCTGATTTTGTTGAGCATGAGCCATGTAGCATAGTCTAGCATAGCCTAACCTAGCTTAGTCTGGCTTAGCACTGTTATTATTCCAAAGGCTCCACTAGCGTTGATCAGCTTTTAGCCTTCCTTACCCAATGGAAGTAATCTGCGTTTAAGAGGCTTTTGCTTGTGGGCTTAGTGTAACTTTTCTTTTTGGGATTCATAACTGTTACATAACCATTTTTAGCCTTGTGGTTTTGGCCTGTTTACAGCTCTATTTCGGTTTAAGTCAGAACAGTCCTCCATTCAAGTTCTTTACCATGAAATATAATGATTATAATACTTCAGAAATCATATACTTGGATTATTTTTGCATTAACGTCTGAATCTATGTAACACCTCATGCTTAAACCATCTTTTTCCATGAAACATCCATTACAAAAATGTACATTTTGACTGTATCCCTCAAAATTCACAATATTCCACAAATGTTCAGCAGAAAGTTTCATCATCTGAATTCCCTGAAGATCGTAAGAAGAATCAATCTACTTTCTAACACTGTTCTCTTTGTGGGTGATCTGAGTTACACTATGTTTACATCTTGTGGTCTCCAATCCCGACCTCAAATTAGTGGCTTTCTGGGCTGCCTCCTTCTGGCTGACCAGGATTGTTTCTGTGGTCTTTCCTCTCCATGTCTGACCACTGAGGCCAAAAGCCAGAATTCTCCTGCTGTAGACTGTGTTTCGTCTCTGTGATCTGGCCTCGAACTGACCTCCCTGGATAAGCTTTAGCTTTAGCTATGTGCGTGTGCTTCCTCACACATCTGCATGCGAGGAAGCACCGCTGTGTTTGCACTGAACACTATGTTCGGCCCATGTTTTCTTAGCACTGGCTGATTCTTGGGGGAGCTCTGGGGTGTTTGTATCAGGTTGTAAAGCAAAGGCAGACTGAGAGAGCGAAAACTTTCCCCCCACTGAGACACACACACACACACACACACACACACACACACTCACACTCACACAGACAGATTACAAATTCAGACATTACCTCACCAGCAAGCATAGCCAGAAGTGGACGGGCAAGATTGAGAGAGAGAGATGTAGAGAGGATAACAAATTCACCCACCGGTCTCTGAAAGTCAGCGAGGTCACAAGGCCGCACTTAGGTCAAAGCCTGAAGAGTTTAACAACAAAATCTGGCCGGTCTATTACAAGACATGTCAATTTTAGGCTACGTTTAACACTTCATCAAACGTATGTCTCAATTCTAGCTATTTGTTGAGGTCCAGTCCTTCTGCTCTTATTGTTTACACATGACTTATTAAGGCTAAGGTCAAGCTAAGTGGTCCCCCGTTGGACCCCCTAAATTAGACTCTTCTAAATGGTTAATTTACTATGCATTAAGCTGTAGGACAGTTTTTTTGTGCAAAATTCATGTTTGACCCTCTAGCCAGTGCTTGGTGCTGGGTATGATGATCTTAGGCTCGTTTGCATGATGCTACTCCAGAGCATCCCGTTCTATTAGCTTTGCTTTTAATGGAGATTATACAGGCTGTGCATGTGCAGCATCATTGGGTTCACCTGAGTAAAGTTTAACTGTATGGGCCTGTATGGGCAGCCCAACTGGGAACCAGACAGTTTCCCCAGATGTTGGCCCACATTTGAATGCCCACCAGGGTCAGTGATGGGACCAGGAGGGGTTAAGCATGGGCTTTTTTTTGGGTTGTACACTGCACATGGGATCACGTGAGGTTAAGGTGGGCTGAAACAGTAGGGCACATTTGGGAAGCCCAATTGGGTCCTGGTAACAAAGTATGTACAAACTCACTTAGAGACCACCTGGAGCCCAGTTTCCAGCCATGTGAGCCCCATATATGAGCCCTAATATACACCCCTTGACAGGAGCCACTGTAGATTTAGATAATCATTGAGTTTGTATACATGCATTTAAAAATCTATTCATAATCATATTTCTGCAGTTATCTGATTGCCCAAGTGATCATGTAAACAGCAAACACTGATTTCTTAGGCCCTGTTCACACCTGCTATTAATGTCTCAGGTGATCCGATCACATCATTTTTGCTGGAGGAGGGATGCTCATTAATGTACTAATAAAAAAATAGAATAATTATTATAATCATATCCGTCATGAGTATCGTCTTTATCCATCAGTTAGGTTTTTTATTGTAGTGTGCTCAGCTAACTCATGTGGGCAGTGGACAGTGTGGTCTTGTGGTCATTATGTATTTTCTGCCAGGGGCCGTGACGTGATTTTTGGGGGCGGTGCTTTTCTGTCGGGGACATATCTAACATTTACACACTTAGCAGGATCAATAAATAGCCATAATAGCCTATATGATCAAATAATCTGTCAGTCCAACGTACAACTTAGGCCTACTTGAAAACCCCCTGCTTTGACATTCTAACCACCCATGTTTTCAGTGTCTTCTATCCACACATTCAACCAGGTATGTCCAAACTTTTAACTGGTACTCATGTTCATAAATTGGCTCGATGTGCATCAAGTTATTATATTATCATCTTATTCTGTGAGCCTATTGGCTGGCAGAAACCTGATGTCTGGTAGACCCAGAGTTTACCATTATCTGATTACTTATCATTGATCGGATCATTGATCGGATTACTGACAAAATCTGATGTTCTGTAGTTATCAAATTATAAAGTGCATGGAATTGCGCTCAATGTTTTTCACCTCATCTGTCAGTGGTTCTAATGTTATGACGGATTGGCGTAAATAACACCAGTAAAATGGGCTGTAAAAGAAAGCTTTAGCCAGATATTCTCTTCATCCAGCCTAGAAGCACATATGGAAGTTGCTTAAAAAGTATTTATCTGAGGTATTTGTCAAATCTAAGCAAAGAAAGTCACATGTATGGTGCTTAACACTGTAATGTGAACGCAGCACTGCGTCTGTGGAACACACAGCATTCTGCTAATCACAGATTTGTCAGTATGAGAGGAAAATGGTAGCGTGGTTTGCGCTACGGAGAAACATTGCAGGGCTCTTTGCAGAGCCAACTCCAGTCCAGATCTCAGCCCCTGATTACACTTAATCCCTGCAAACCACTGCACTTACACAGTGCACATAGCCAGCCTTGTACGTAGCCCATAATATAATATGATATTGTAGTTGGGGGATACGGGTTGCTAAAGACAGAACAAGCCTGTGTAATCAAGCAAGCAGAGCATTCAAATCCAAGATGGAGGCTTTGTGTACTGGCCCGGGCCCTGATGTGTGTGTGTGTGTGTGTTAGAGAGAGCGTAAGTGTGTGTGCGTGTGTGTGTGTGTGTATTGTGTGGAAGGTTTGGCAATGTGTGTGGGAGGCCCAACTGCCTGTGGAGGGGAGGTGTACCGCAGGCCCCGGCGTGCAGCCGTCTGATAAAAAGCCAGACAGTAAATCAGAGAGTTAGCGGAATGGCCGGAGCGTGCGGTGGCAGCGCAGTCACTCCAGCTGTACAACTCACACACAGCCAGCTGCCACTGAGGCTAACGGCCACCGAGCACACGCTGTCAGCTTACACACAAGCACAAACACACACACACGTTCCCACACAAGCTCCCACAGCCGTCATGCAAACCGCCTTGAATAGGCTTGATGTAGCGGGTTGACTAGATTGTGACGAGGTGACTCATGTCATGGTGTCATGGTTAGCAAGACTAGCCTAGAAGAACAAGCAAATAAAATACACTGCATGGGCAAAAGTATTGGGACACCTGCTCATTCATTGCTTCCTGTGGAATTAAGGGTGTTAAAAAGAGCGGATTCTGCTTTTGTTGGAGTAACTACTGTCTCTACTGTCCAGGGAAGAAAGAGGCTTTCTACTAGATTCTGGAGGAGCATTGCTTTGAGGATTTGATTGCATTTATCAGCAAGAACATTAGTGAGGTCAGGATATTTGATGGAGCTCCATCATCCATCATTTCAGAGAACACAGCTCTTCCACTGCTCCACAGCTCAATGCTGCTGGGGGGCTTTATACCCCTCTAGCCCACATCTGGCATTAGGCAGTATGGTGCCAATAGGCCCATGTTTCCATCTGAACTGGATTGATCATTGATGGCATGGATATAACAACTACTCAGCACCAGTATTGTGTAGTTTATGTGCAATATGCATAATTATGTGCCACATGTCAAATCTACACACTATGATATCAGTGAAGCTAACTGCACTGTCTGCCGATGTTTGGAGCCACTTGCTTTTTTAAAATGTTTGTAATAAATGAGTGTGTTTCCTTTGTTTTTCCGCAGTGACTTAACATAATAAAGATGCCTTTTAGCACAAAGCTGCTTTGATCATGCATTTTTAGATTAGCAAAATCTGCAGAACTGAAGAAACCTCTGAGTGAACTGGTACCTTGGGAATTATGACAAAACTCCCATATTTTATCCCTGTGCTGTGATATCAGCACTTATCAGCGCTCAAACCTTGCAAGTGTTTAAACCAAGTTTGGGCCAAAAGATTTTAAATATGTTAAATATTTTTACAATTGTTTAAGGAACAAAATAGAAAAGGAACAATTTCTAATTAGTTATTTTATTATTTGAATTATTAAACCTGCTCTTGAGACCAAGAAGATTAACCTAGAAGTCATTAACAAAATATATATATATACATGCAAGCAAATATTTTTGATGGGTGTTGGTCTCAACATCACAGAAAATCTATGGGGAACGCTTAAGGTTTAAAGAAGGCCTAGATAGAGATAGATTTTCTTAATTTCTGAGAATTAAAAAAAAAGAGTCACCCTGCATGTTTAAGGTGGTTGTAACTTCAGGCTCCTTCAGATAATGATTACGGTTATAAATACCTGTGGGGTGTGTGACAGGATTCATGGATTGAGGAGAGGTGGTACAGTGCAGTGATTCTCATCTCGTTTGATGTCACAAAGGGGTCACAAAGGAGATACAGTTCATGATCGGCTAAAAGAAGGGACTGCATTTGGGCGTGGCCAAAGACCATGGCGTGAAGGAAGTAGCTGAATCTGCAGGTGTATGGAAGCTTATGGTCATACAGGTCTACCAGCAGTGGCAGAAATCCCAGCCTACAGGAAATTTTCCTCACTAGTCATGATCCACCACTATGGAAAGCAGGCGTATAGGCAGAAGGTCTACCAGTACCAGTACCATACAGTACCAGTCAAAAGTTTGGAGATACCTTATAGAATGTGTGCTGCTCACCATCTTAACACATTTGCAAACCCAAATGTGACCATTTTTCACTGGCATAATTGGTCTTGCTAAATGAGTAAATGTGTGTGTATTAATGCATGTGTACATTAACATACTGTACCTCCATGGTTTGAGTGGTATTTCCATCCAAACACACACACACACACACACACACACTGCCCAAGTCCTATAGTACCACGATATCCTAACCATGGTTATCTGAGATCCTTTCTCTCTCTCTCTCTCTCTCTCTCTCTCTCTCTCTCTCTCTCTCTCTCTCTAGCACTCTTCTGCATTTCCTCTCTCCATTGTTCTCCATAGCAGTGTGAACATCCATGCTTCTGTGTTTCCCATTGACTTGCCAAGACATCTTATCAGGATCTGACAGCAGGCAACAGGATGGGAGGGTCACACTTTAAAAAAAAAGGTGGCAAATGTGTTCTTTGGATCAATTAACTACTTTTAGGGGCCTAAAGAACCATTTTTGTAAATGTGACATGTGTTCCCCCACATACTAAACCTCTATACCCACTAAAGGTGTCCTAGACTGTATGCCCAAGCCAAGAACCATCCAGGAACCTTTATTTTTAAGAGTATAAGGGAAGCACCCCTAGCGTCATGGCTACTGCTTGGTGGTCTGGCCCCTGGCCGCAGTGGGGTCAAGGGGTGCTTGGGTGTCTAGCAAGCCTGGCCCGCTCTCAGTGTGGGATGAATGTGAGAGATCCTGGTCTGGCCCCTCTCCAGATGTACAGAAGCAGCAGGGGTTGTTTGCTTGTTTTGCTCTTGCTGTGTTGGAGCTTAAAAAGGCCAGCCAAAACAGCTTGTGGAGAGTAGGGTGGACACTGATTTGGAAAGAGATACAGTCACATGGTCATTTGTTCACCACAAAGCCTCATTGTTGGATAGACTGTGGGCTTCATTATAGTTATCTTGTATTGTGTGCTTCTGTATTTTGTTCTATTGCAAGAAAGATAAATGATCTGATTATAAATTCAGATACATTTTAATAGTTGACACTCAAAGGAATCTGGAAAAATGATCTAAGCCAGTTTTGTAATTCCATGAGGGCCACCTACTGTGCCTGAGGTATTTCTGAAGGCATGTGGCCTTTCCTGCCTGGAGGCATTTTTATCGCCTTCATTTTTGCTTGTGTCTAGTAACAAATGGACACTTTATGAGAAACGTTTACTGTCTACTTTTTACACTCTCGAAACATAGGAACATACGTATAGGCCCGTCTCACAGGTGTATAATTACAGACTGTAGCCCTACTGCTGTTATGTACAGTGGTTGGTGTGGCGCAACGGGTCGCACCACCACCTGCCAGTGAGCTACCACATCATGTGGGAGACTGGGATTCGATTCCCGGTCTGGGTGGCTAAGCTGTGGTACACCAATAAGAGTCCTTGGGCAAGACTCCTAACACTACATTGGCCCTCAACCTCTGTAATACGAGTAACCTTGGAAGTCGCTCTGGAGAAGAGCGTCAGCTAAAAAATGCAGTAAAAAGAAAAATGCTGTAAATGTACAAAGTCTCAGTCCCCCTTTTTAGCACCTCTTTTGCTCAATGTAACATTTCCTTTGTAAGACAAGACAAGCAATAGAAAGTCCAGGTGCAGAAAGTACATTACATACTACATACACCATCAGATTTCAGCTGTTGAAGGCCAACTGAAGGCTGATCTACACTAACCATCCAATTTATTAGGAATTATGTCATATACACCAAGCAGCCAAAACATTAGTACCACTGAGGTGAAGTGAAATACATTGATTATCTTCGTCTACAGTGGCTCCTGTCAAGGGGTGGATACATTAGGCAGCAAGTGAACAGTCAGTTCTGGAAGGTGACAAAGGTGATATGCAGTGGTCAGTGCCTACCAAAAGTGGTCCAAGGAAGGACAACCCCTGAACTGGTGACATGGTCATGATGGAGGCCCCACCCACCTCACAACTTACTGGACTCAAAGGATCTGCTGCTTATGTTGGAAGCCTTGGTGCCTGATACTACAGGATGCCTTCAGAGGTCTTGTGGAGTCCATGCCTGGAATAATCAGATCTGTTGTGGCGGCACAAGGGTGGCCTACTCAGTGGTAATAATGTTATGGCTGGCTGATGAGGGTCAGATGTACTGCCAGGGATTTTGGGCTACATTAAAAGATATTACACTTGTCAATTGTCCTTAGAATTCCCCACCATGCAGCAGCCCTGTATCTGGTCCATAGAAACACTGACTTGACCATGGTATACAAGGGTTAGTGGTGATGGTCCAACTGGGTCAGGCACAGTGTTGTTCATGCCACTACTACAGTGACAGTGGTCCACCAGCCCAAACTGCCCAACTATTTATGAAGGGACATAGGGTTCTTTAACACATATGTGCATCAAAAAAATAGACTACAACCTCTAACTGAACCCCAGCAAGGTTTAGTTTAGTCTCAGTTTGTGTTTTTTTAGTTGGAATTAGCCATGCTTTAGCTGTAGTTTTGATATTACGAAGCGTATAAGGACATGAGCACAAAAAAAGCAACATGCCCCTTCCATGCTGTTCATCCCCTCGTGTTGTGAAGTGCTTTGACGGCTGGGCATGAACAGTAGAAGAATCCGAAATTTCAGAGCAGGATAGAGGCTGGAAGAAACTTGGCAGACGCAGAATAAAGACGGTAGCAATTCATAGCGCTTTGCACTCCTGGGCTTTTGTAAAAGCTGGATGACAAATGCAGGCCGTCTGCTGCTGCCGGAGAAGCTCGCGTTCCTTTGTGATTCGCTAAATTTTTTAACTACTGACAGAGTGTGCAATGAACACGTCTTGACACAGTCAAAAATATCCCATGACTTTGGAGAAAAGAAAGTAGATTTTTTGCAATTGATACGTTCCTGCTGTAGGAAATGTTAATAATTACTAAGAAGGATACCATGGAAAGCGTCTCTTATCTCGGAGGAGCTAATATTAGAACGCACATCAACAGGACGTCCTGGAAACCGGGGTTGTGTCGGGAATACTCTGCTCAGTTTTTGGTCTAAATTAATGATTGATGAGGCAGAATTTTCCAAAAACTTGACTGTTCCTCATTGACAGTTCTGCCCGACATCCTTGTTGCTGGCTAGAACTGTAACCCATTTTCATGGAGGGTGGAACAGTAGCTCAGACTAGGATCATTTGAAGTCTTAAAAGGCTGTCCTCTGGATAAAGAATAAAAGGGGTGTGGCTTAGGATAATAGATTATTTCCGAGTGAATGCCCACATTCCCAACGACTGGAGCATTTTCTGGAGCTTCTTCTGACATCTGCACTCTCAACAATAATGCCTCCTAGACAAACAAACAGACAAACAAAACTAACAAAACATGAGCCATAACATTATCACCACCTGCCTAATATTGAATTGGTCCCCCTTGTGCTGCCACAACCGATCTGACCATTAGAGACATGAACTTTACAAGACCTCTGAAGGTGTCCTGCTGTGGTATCTGGCAATAAGACTAACATTAGCAGCAGATCCTTTAAGTCCAGTAAGTTGTGAGGTGGGTGGAGCCTCCATGGATCACATCAATGAGCCTTAGGTGCCCCTGACTCTGTCGCCAATTCACCAGTTGTCCTTCCTTGGACCACTTTTGGTAAATACTGACCACTGCAAACACCCCAAAAATACCCCAGAACACCTGTCTGATGTTTTGGAGATGATCATCTAGCCATCATAGTTTGGTTCTTGTAAAAGTGGCTCAGATTCTATATATTATACTATATGGACAAAAGTATTGGGACAATTGCTTATTTATCCTTTCTGTCGAAATCAAGGGTATTAAAATAAGTCTATCCTGATTTTGTTGGAGTATCTGTATCTGTACATTCCAGGGGTGGATTTCTCCTAGAGTTTTGGAGGGGCATCGCTGTGAGGTGGACATACAGTTTATATTTGATAGCTGTAATCGCTCTGACAGTAAAGAAAGTGTTGTCTTCTGGCATCCCATACACGCCATATGAGATCCAACGGTACAAATGTGACTAATGTGTGTCGCATCATCTTTATATTACAGGACACAGAGTTCTGCTGACTGAGTCACTGTGATCATTGATGCAGGAGCATAACGGGAACATCAGCTGTCAATACTAAAAATAAGTGATCAGCGGGGGCGCTAGAACAGACAGAGTGACTGCTTTACGCCTGCATGACACAGACAGCACCTTGGCTTTAGGTCTTTTACATGTGCGCATGTGTTTGTTTTTGTATATGATCAAGACAAAAATGTCTCGTAGGGAAACAGTTAAACTACAATGTCAGGACCAAATGAAATTAGATAGGCCTAGAAAATTCTCATTGTATGGGTGGCACTATACTGACTGGTTCAGAAGCATTCTAACCGTTAACTCGCCATTACAGCTCATTTTTTCTGCTCACACTGTATCACTCTGCTGAACGCTGTTGCTGTAAATGATATAAATGAGCCAAGAAGTAAGGTAAATATAAATGACAAGAATAAACAATAACAAACGGAGATGAAAAAATGAAGTTTAATTAAGTTTTATTTAATTAATTAATCCAAAAGCTGGAGAAGGAGCTGCAGGCTGTGCAGGAGGTGAGTGGAGTTTGTTACTGTTATGAACACTGGTTAAAAGTATAAGATCCTTGAGGAACTTTTGGAAGTTCTTCAGTTGGAAATAGTGGAGGAACCTATTACGGTGCTGTTTTGAGGAACCTTCAATGAACATTTTTCTTCTAAAAACCTTTTCTCGAAGGTTCCTCAAAGCACTGTAAGAGGTTCCTCCACTTGTTTCCAACTGAGGAACCTCCAAACATTCCTCAGGGGTATTGTGCTTCTAACCAGTGCTAACATTAAAACACATTAAAGGGTTCAAACACAAATTAAATCGTGGTAGGTTTCTACTAGATTGTGGAGCAGCATTGCTGTGAGGATTTGATTGCATTCAGCAACAAGCATGAGTGTTGTCCGGATGTTGGATGGTCACCACCAAACCTTATCCTCACTTTCTCGACTCATCCCAAAAGTATTGGATGGAGCTCCACCATCCATCATTCCGGAGAACACAGTTCTTCACTGCTCCACAGCTCAATGCTGGGGGGCTTTATACCCCTCTGCTAGCCCACGCCTGACATTAGGCAGCAGCATGGTGCCAATAGGTTCATGCTTATCTGCTCCAGAGAGTCCTTTTCTATTCGCAGTACTTCTCCACAGGGACTAGACAAGCTGTGAGTGTGCATTTGCGCATCTGTTGGTGCAACTTAAAGTAGCTGAAAAGCAGATCTACACCAAGAGACCTTAGAGCTTCAAGTATGGCTCAGCTCGACCCGCCATCCTTTAAGATCCACGGAAGATGAGCGCCCAGACTTTTTTCTGTCCTGCATCGAAGTGGTGGAACAAACTTCCCCTGGGTGTCCGAACAGCAGAGTCCAACGCTCGCTGTCTTCAAACCCAGACTGAAGACCCTCCTCTTCCGAGAGAAGGGAAGAGTACTATGGTCTCCTTATTGACTTGGGTTTAGTAGAGTCTAGGATTACAGGATCTTTGAATTTTTAGTCTAAATAATGAAGCACTTTTGTGGATACGTTTTCCTGGATAAAAGCATCTGCTAAATGTCATAAATGTAAATGTAAATGACAGCAAAAGCCTGAAACCATGTGGTGATACTGTAAAGGAGGCCATTGGATCTGTTTTTAATCCATCCCTCTTCACACAGTACATCAGACTCTTTTAGAACAACATTACTGAGAGTGCATTGGGAAAAATCAGGGGGGTTATTTTACATATCGCCACAGAAAGCCTTATACAGAAGCCAGAAGCGAAGACCAGATTGAGTCTCCCTTGTTTAGCTGTGTGCATTTATTCAGATTTTCTCATGTTTTTTATGCATGCAGGCAGAGAGTGTGTGAGGTCTTGTTTTTTGCTGCTTGCATCTTTAGCAACAAAGTGATTTGCCTTGCTGACCTTTTAAAACACTAGAGCCGAGTTTCTGGGCATAAAAAAAAGAAGCAGGATGCGCTTCAAAAGAGGGCAGGTGAAAGCGTACAATTAATTTTGTTCAAAAACAGCCAAAACTAGCTTTTCTTCTATATTGCATGAGTGACTAGAAAGAAGGCATCCTCGACCATGATTGGTCAGCTGTGGATGATGAATGGTGCTGTTTTGGAGGGGCTCAGCAGAAGTGTTTCAACCTAAACGACTGGTGTGTAAATGTGGAAGCGTATTACACAGCCTACAGGAGCCTAGAGGAGCTATATATATATATATATATATATATATATATATATATACAGTGTTAAAAATGATGATATATGGATCAGGATCGGGTCTTGGCTTAGCATCATTAATGGGCATGATTCATCAGGGCGGACGTTCTCAGAAGGTGAATAAAGGAGTTGAGGTTCTGCAGTGTGGAGCTATTTTACAGTGGAACCTGAAAACAGACCATAATATCTGACCCTTTATAAACTCTCACTGAAATGTTCTGTTTTACCAGCGAGAGAACCGGAGAACCGCTCACTCGCCTTTCTCTGCTTTTAAACCAGCACTGAAGAACCCGTTCAGAACCGAGTCGAGGAGGCTAACGCTAATGCTACCACACACACACACAGCACATTCACCCACTATAAACTAGTTATTACACACCAGTAGACTAACAACCACAGCTACCTTTACATATACAGATTGTTCTGGTGAACTGACCAATAGAAACACTCCAGAATATTTTATTGACCTCCTGAACTTGAAAGTTAAGAAGGTTGGTTCTGCAGTAAAGTTCCCATTTTCAGCTGCAAACTTATTTACATATCTCTGCCCACTCTAGCTTAGCCCTGCCCACTCATACTGGCCACAGAGCTAGTTCATCACCTTATTTCTCATATCTTAAACAATAACATGAATGGGCTGTTTAAATCTAAGGGATATAGAGTAATTTGGAAATTAAAAAATCATGAGAATCAGTTTTTGAACCATAAAGCCACACAAACATAAGCAGACCTCAGGGAATACTTAAGTACTAATTATGTAAAGCTGATTTGTGACGACAACAGTTGTAAAAAGCGCTATACAAATAAATTTGACTTGACTTGACTTGAATACAAAGCCAGGAAAAATATACATGACATATGCTCTTTAATTACAGTCTTCATCCTACACCTGTGAGCCGCTTTACTGCATTTCCTCCAAATACCAACAGAAAGTCCTAATGAAGGCACCCCCACACAGCTGGACCTGGCCAAATACACAGGAACCACCACAATAGAATGGGGATTGATGCCGTTATTAAGTCAAGGAGACGTGTAACCAAGTCTTAGAAAAGACATGTTGCAGTCCAGTGAGCTTATGTATGACCCCACGTCCTGACACTGCATTAAAACAAACTCCTGTATGTGTGTTCTGAGCAAGCCTTGCAGCCAGCAAGCTCCACCTCATCAACAGGGTCAGCGCTAAAGCTTGTATTTCAACCTGCACACTACTGCCGTTCCACAATTCCCCAGGAAATTGCCCAATTTAACAATAAGGGATCAAGGGGGGGGGGCAAATGAAGTCCATATTGTTCTCATGCTGCATGTTCCAAAGAAGCTCTGCAGCACTGGAGGACCAGGAGAGTTTTCCAGGGCTAAAATCTGGGACACTTGGAACCAATTAAAAGCAGTGAGGCCTGCCAGCCTCTTTGCCTGAATATTGTTTCTTTCCCTGATTTTTTCCCTCCGCCTTCAGTTTTTTCCCATTTTCATCTGCTCATCTCTCTCCACTTGGCTTTGTGTGTAAGAGAGCTTCCTTCCACTTGCTATTTCTGGACAGAGAGGGAGTGGGTAGGGCTTGGCGTGGGAGTGCAGATGCAAAGCCTTGTCTGTTCCCCAACGGAGGGATTAAAGGTGAAGTTCACCTGTGTGGAGGTCAGGGCTTTGATTTTATTCAAGCCTGATTATACGATCTATATATATATATATATAAATGGAAGAACAGCATTATTTGAAAATTTTAGAAAATACAACTACCATATCACTTTATTAGAAATACCTGCCTAATTACTGGCCACTTTATTAGAAACACTTTGTTCTTCTAATCACTGGCCAATATATTGGAAACACCATATATTTTTTCTCTCTGGCCACTTTATTAGAAACACTTTGTTATTCTACTCACTGGCTAATTTATTGGAAACACCTTATATTTTTCTCTCTGGCCACTTTATTGGAATCACCATGTACTTTGTACTACTACTCACTGGCCACTTTATTAGAAACACTTTGTTCTTCTACTCATTGGCCACTTTATTAGAAACACTTACTTTGTACCTTTACTCACTGGCCACTTTATTGGAAACACTTTGTCCTTTCACTCACTGGCCACTTTATTGGAAACACCTTGTCCTTTCACTCACTGGCCACTTTATTGGAAACACTTTGTCCTTTCACTCACTGGCCAATTTATTGGAAACACCTTATATGTCTACTCTCTGACCACTTTATTGGAAACACTTACTTTGTACACTGGCCACTTTATTAGAAACACCTTGTCCTTTCACTCACTGGCCACTTTATTGGAAACACCTTTTATTTCTACTCTCTTGCCACTTTTTATAGACACTTACCACGCCTCGCTCAATCACTACTTACTACTTACTACCTTACAGGTCCTCTGTGCTGTGTACAATTAGAGACTGTAACCCGATGCCCACCACTGGTCAGTTTTTGACAATGACACTTTGACACTGACCCGACAATTGCATGGTAGAGCGTGTGGTGCTGGTACGAATGTATCAGGAGTTGTTACTGGGGTATTTACACACGTCAGTGTCACTGCTCGATTGCGAGTGTGTCCACCCAGCAAAAATGGGCAAGCTAAGAACAGCTCTGTGGTCAGAAACTGACCACTGAGTAATCCTTTTAATTGATCCATCTTGTGCATGTTCTGCAGCTACCAATAGATATCGGAGCTTTTAACTGAGCTTTAATTATTGTCTGATTTTATCAAGCCATTTTGTATGCACGCACACACACACACACACAAATCATACGGAGACTCTATTTAATCACAATCTTCAGGCTCATTTTTATACTCCTGCATTTACAAATAATGGACAGCAGATGGCAGTAAAAGCCCTCTGAAAGCGCAGCTCCCCATTTGACCACTAACATGCATGCGGTTGTGTAAATATTTATTAAGAAAGGGAAACTAGTAGACCTCATTATGAATGTGTCAAGCTCAATAAGAAGACACATGTTTAGGATACGCGATTATGTTTTTGCCCTTTATTTATGACACAGACCTTCACGTCCACTGAAGATCTTTCCGAATGTGCTGGAAAATGACTTCTCCAGATGCTGCTCTGCTGCTACAGCCAGGCAATATCTGCACTGTCAGAGAAGACTCTGAGAGAATCACTTTTCTCTATGACCGCACATTCCTGCGCTGCATGGTCCAGTCATGTCCCCGCACAGTAGCAACTCTCAAGCAAGTGGGTCAGAACATGGGGTCACCCGGGCTGGGCTACCCCATGATGTAGCTGATGAGGAACCGTAGGCTTCTCTGAAGTCTCCTTTGGAGAATCACATTGCCATGTTCAGCTGGGGTTCCCAGTGTTGCAGGGAAGTGAACCAGTCAGAATGAAGGAACAGCTAGTCTGCAAGGACATGCAATTTTGTTTTATTATTTTTTTTGCCTTCCTACTTTTAACTACTTCTAGCTAAATGACTATATTTAAAAATTACCCTGTAGTTGCCATGAAAAGCTACCACATATATTTATATACAGGGGCCTTGGGAGCCTGGAGGTGGAAGCTTTTGCATAGCTTTAGTAAAAAAAAAATGCTCTTTTCATTTATTTCAAAAATCACCAGTAGTAAATTTAGCTTGCAGTGGCATCAGCTGTGATTCGGCTTCAAATAAAGAACCTGTCCTAATAGAAAACCTTTAATTTGATGGGCAGAACAAAGCTCTACTTACAGTAAATGCAAGTGTTTTACAGTAGGAAGCAGATAAAAGAAGCTCCACAGTTGGCTAGTATGTACATTGGCCTACTGGGTTGGATTAGCCATTACACTAGCTTGCTATTTAGTAGACTTGCTATACAAACTTCAGACTAACTGTTAAACACAGGGAGGAAGGACAGCTCCAGTTCTGTCCTTCAGACTAAAACTTTGTCTGTACTGAAAGGTTCATATGAGCCCCGTCTGAAGTTCGTCTGAAAATCTGCACAAATCACTGGAGGGTCAACTCGACTCGGACTTTGACTTGTCCCCTTGAGACTCAATACTTAACTCAAACTTGCGCCCCAGACACTGAAGACTCGACTCAGACTGGCACTCCACAGTCTTTAGACTGAGCTCAGACTTGTCTCCAATAAACTCAAGTCTTAACTTGGACTTGAGACATGACTCAGACTTGCACCCTAGAGACTTAAGACTCAAAATCGTTCTGTCCCTAGACTTGAAATTGTCCCACAGAGACTCAAGATATGACTTGAGCTTGTCCCCCAGAGATTTAAGACTTAACTTGGACTCGAGACATGACTCAGACTCGCACCCTAGAGACTAAAATCTCAAATCTTACTTGTCCCCAGACTTGAAATTGTCCCATAGGGACCCAAGATTATTTGTGCCTCAGAGACCCAATACTCAACTTGCATTTGCGCCCCAGACACTGAGGACTCAACTCGGACTGGCACTCCACAATCTTGTCCCCCAAGGACTCGAGTCTCAACTTGGACTCACGGCCAAGAGACTCAAGACATGACTCAATTTGAACTTGTCCCTCAAAACATTCAAGATTCGACCTGAACTTGTCCCCCAGAGACTTAAGACATGACTCAGACTCACACTCTAGACTCAAAACATGACTTGGACTCCTCAGAAACTCTAGACTCAACTTGGACTCGAGACATGGCTCAGACTGTCAACTTAGAGACTTACAACTCTTGTTACAAATCTTACTTGTCCCCAGACTTGAAATTGTCCCACAGAGACTCAAGATTCGACTTGAGCATGTTCCCCAAGACTCAAGACTCAACTTAAACTTGTCTCTAAAAACATTCAAGATTCGAACTGAACTTGTCCCCCAGAGACTTAAGACTTGTCTCAGACTCACAACCTAGATTCAAGAAATGACTCAGACTTGTGCCCCAGAAACTCAAGACTGAAGTGGAACTTGCACTCAGCATTCTTGACTCAATTCTAACTTGTGTCTTTAGAAGACTCAACTTGGACTTGCACCTTAAAGACTCGGACTTGGACACCTCAGACACTTAAGACCACTCTCTGTTTTACAGCAGGTTACTACAGACTATATCAATTAATGCTAAAAAATCCCTCCTTTGTCCACCAGCCAAGGTCAAGGTTGGGCCCATTGTACATATATTGTGTGGAGCACTGGGACAGACTAACACTGATCAATGGTTCACGGAACGTTCATGTACAGTGGGTCAGCGGAGGGGTCACTATTCATCTGCTAGCTGGATGCGCAAGTTGCTATTGAACTACAAGCGACCTCTGCCACTCCACTGCATATATATCTGCTCTGATGAAGCTTCTGGCAGGGCTTCAATCAGGGGTCAATGGACTCCACCTCCTTCTAACTCTCTCTCTCTTTCTCTCTCTTGCACACACACACACACACTCTGTATCTCTCTTTCTCTCAAGCTCAGCAACGTGCAAACCAAGCCAAACACAGTGCTGTTGTTTAGGGCAGGGTGTGCTCTCCAGAGCCCCTCCCTGGGTCTAATTGCTGCAAACTTCTTTTCCAAATTGCAATTAAAGATAAACAGAGGCCTTGATGGGGACCGTCGATAAAGCAGCCATATCTGGCATCAGGCTAATTGTCTCAAACAGTCTCTGTACAGTGAGCTATTTTTTCTCCCAGGCCAGCGCAGTATGTGTGGTGCGTACTTCCAGGGCGATCTGTTTACGCAGCAGCTCATTTCAGCCACTTTGATGTCCTGGAGAGCATTTCTGAAACAGTTATTCTAACAGTCTGAGTTTGGAGGTATTATTTAAACAGTGGCATTATTTCCGGGGCTGCATGATTAAGGGATCATTTGGGATAGTTTGCTGGTATGTCATCTTTGAAATCGGCAAGCGAGACCCAAATCGGGACAGACGAAGTGGCAGCGAGCGTCTGAGGTCGTTTTCCTTAAGGCTCGCCACTTGGATTTGTGAACGTGGGTCAAATTTGTGAAGGATTAAGGCTGAGTTAGAAAGCTGGTGTTTAACAAGTTGTGAAATTCCAAGCAACTAGGCCCGAGCACACAATATGTGGAAATGCTCATCCGATTATTCACTCGTTGTCCGAGAATGACTCAGACTCTGCTTAGAGAAACAGGCCGTGATTGAAAGAGCATGTGTTGCTCTTCCAAAGCATGTCGTGCACATGGGTGGAAGTCCCAGACAACTTTCATGTCTTCCCAGTTTTCTTTTATTTATTTATTTTCTGTGAAACAGAAAGAGAGAGAGAAAGAAAAGAACGGGTGGGAGTTTTTTCCCCTCCTCTGTTCTCCAGCCACACTCAGGCTTTTACTAAAACTGACAGAATCCCCTGCGTGAAAAGGCCAGGAAATGAGTCAAAGCAAACAGGAAGTGCTGCGAGGTGACCAGTAGCAGGCTGAATGGGGGAATGCAAGCCAGGCCTGGGACCCCAGCCGCTACCAGTGCAGGAAACAGCTGGACTCAAAAGAGAAAAAGAGAGAGAGAGAGAGAGAGAGAGAGAGAGATACTGATGCCATGGCCTACTGGTTGCCAGCATGTATGCTAACAGCTAAGCTAAAGAGTGGACGAACTGCCATGGCCATCAGCCCACCCAAACAAAACATTGGATTTTCTAAGATTTATCAAAGTAGTCGAGAGACGCTTCAGAGCATAGCCCTAATCTGCCTGCGAGGACAGTTTTACAGTCAAATAACCTAACTCACCTTTCCACTAATGCTAACTCCTGCCAGTGGTATCTGCTAGCACCATATGGGATTTCTAGTAGTATGTTAGCACTATGCTAACACTGTTGCATGGCATTATAAACCAGGGTTGTGGTTGTTCCTGACTTAACACTGACTTTTATGGCATTTAGCTGACACTCTCATCCAGAGCAACTTACAAGGTTACTCGTAATACAATAGTCTTGCCCAAGGTCTCTTATTGGCGTAGGCACCAACACTGGGAATTGAACCCTGGTCTCCCACATGGTGTAATGGCTCATTGGCAGCTTGCGGTTTTATCTGTTGCGCCACACCAACCACCTTTTAAAGCTAGCTTTCAACCTGAAGCCTAAAACATCAACATACACTACATGTCCAAATGTTTGTGGACACCCCTGCTAATGAATGCAGGGGTGAGTGAAACACAAAGTTGCGCCTACTGCAGACCCAGATGTGCAAATGCACACACACACACACAGCTTGTCTAGTTCCTCTAGAGAAGTATTACCAGTAGAATGGGACTCTCTGGAGCTAAATATGAACCTGCTGAAATCACATCTAAGGCCAGGTGTGGGCTAGAGGGGTATAAAGCCCTCCAGCAACTGTGTTCTCTGGAATGATGGTGATGGAGCTCCATCCACTACTTTTGGGATGAGTTGAGGAGTTGGGGATGAGAAGGCAATCAGATCCTCACAGCGATGCTCCAAGATCTAGCAGAAAGTCTTTATAGCCTGAATAGTAGAGACGCAGGTGTCCCAATACTTTTTTCTCCTCCTGGTACAATTTGTCTGGTTTTCTTTTACATTACTTGGATGGTGATTGGACACCGTTAGCGTGGTCTTGAATGTGTGTGTTCTCAGAACTCACAGAAAGCATTCTCCTGAACACATTCCCAAAGTAAAACGAGAGAGTCTCCAGAGAAAGAGTCTTGCTGCTGAGAAATTCCTTCGTATCCACCGCACGTCAGATTCACGTTCAAATCCCACAAATGTTACTGCCCCCCCTCCTCTCTGTCTCTCATTGTGCCCCTAATGACTGGGCTGTCCCCATGAAGCTTATTAATCACTAGCCCGCTCGATAAGAGAGGCCTAATCTGTGGCACTGGTTAATAATGGGCCTGATATGAATAAAAACCATCTGGTTCTGGTATTTATAGAATGATATAAAATTTCATTGTATCTGTCACCCAGCTGCTGAAAGCTGCTCTGGCTGCTGTCCCACACAGACTTGGAAGCAGCCACTCTTCCTCTCTCCCAGCGTACCGCACTGTGCTCTCGCTAATGCAACCGAAATAGCTCTCCCTGTCTTCTCCGTCTTCTTCTGTTATTTTTTTTTATTTTATTAATTTTTTTGAATAAATGCACAATGGCAAAGTTCCATGCCTTGGCCCAAGGTGAAACAGCCTGGGAGTAATCTGTGTTGAACAACTGTTGTCCAAGACCTTTTTTTTTTAAGTTATTATAGCTGCAAAGTGCAACCGACCGAAAAGTTGCTACCAGGAAATACTTATGGACATGTTACATGTAGTGAGTTGTGGCACAAAGGCTGGTCCTGATGAGTTGGGGAGTTGTGGGCTGAGAAGGCAATCAGGCAATCCTTACAGCAATGCTCCATGGTCTAATACAAAGACTTCCTTGGATAGTATAGCAACAGAAAGCAGGATTAACTCAGAATGCAGGTGTCCCAATACTTTTTTTTTTTCATCCTGATATAATTTGTCTGGTTGTCGGGTTCTTTTGCATCCCTTGGATGGCCAGGTTACACTTGTGGATCCCTGGCATATCCATCCACAAAGGTTGGATTAAGATTAATTTTAGGTGTAGTTTAAGGTGTAGGTTAGGGTAAGGTAAAGAAAAGTTTTAGGTGTAGTTTAAAGTGTAGGTTAAGAATAGGTTTAGGTGTAGATGAAGGTGTAGGTTAAGATTATGTTTAGTTGTTGTTTAAGGAGTTGTTTAGGGTAAGGCTAAGAACAGGTTTAGGTGTAGATTAAAATGTAGGTTAGGAATAGGTTTAGGTGTAGATTAAAATGGAGGTTAGGAATAGGTTTAGGTGTAGATGAAGATGTAGGTTAGGGTTAGGTTAAGAATAGGTATAGGTGTAGATGAAGGTGTAGGTTGGGTTAAGGTTAAGAATAGATTTAGGTGTAGATGAAGGTGTAGGTTAGGGTTAGGTTAAGAATAGGTATAGGTGTAGATGAAGGTGTAGGTTGGGTTAAGGTTAAGAATAGGTTTAGGTGTAGATGAAGGTGTAGGTTAAGATTAGGATTAGGTGTAGATGAAGGCGTAGGTAAAGACTGGTTTCAGGTGTATTTTAAGGTGTAGGTTAAGGGCATATTAAAGCTAAGTTTAGGTGTAGATGTAGGTGTAGGTTAAGGTTAGGTTTAGATGTAAGTTAAGGTTTGTAGATTTTCCATGGTTACAGTAACGTTGACTTTGATGACTCGACTCGACTAAGAGGAGTCGCCTGTAGTCTTTTCCTCGCCACTAGAGGTCGCATTTCCTCTAAACGTATAAATGAGCCGTTTTACAAGACGATAACAAACGACCGATGTGGACGTTTACACTGGAGATCAGACTAAACTGTGTGTTGAAGATGAAGCTGAAGAACGTTCCTCAGTTCAGTCTCCTCTCCAGCTCAAACATGCAGCTGAGCTGCTCTGCTGATATGTCTGCGGAATGATTGATGACCTCAGCTATGCTACGTTTCTGTCTCATCACGTTTGGAGACGATTACATTAAAAAAGATCTATTTGTCCACGGCCGTGGGACAGATTGACATTTTGCATTTATCTAAAAAAGCTCTCTTCCCTTCTGTGGGCCTTACACCCACACACACACATGTTGCTCTCTCTAATGGAGTATTCCAATAAGCTGTGTACTACTGTGGCTACGTTCTGCTATGACTACAGCTAAAAGCACCTCTTAACCCCAGAAACCAAAAGTTAATGTGCCTAAAATGTCAGACCTTTTAATTTTTTTTCCTTTCACTGTGGTCAGATGGACCTCAGAAAGGAAGTAAAATGTAGTAATCTGCCTAGCTTCACACACACACATACACACACACACACACACTATCATTCAATATCTTCTGCACTGAGTTCATTCGAGTAATGTATTTTTCATATATCACCAACCTCGGCTCTGTTGATATACACCATATGTCCAAATATTTGTGGACACCCCTTCTAATGAATGCATTCACCTAATTTAAGTTGCACCAACTGCTGACACAGATGTGCAAATCCACACACACACAGCTTCTGTAGTCCTTGTAGAGAAGTACTGCCAATAGAATAGTACTCTATGGAACCTATTGCCTTCATACCTAAATGCCAGGCATAGGCTAGAGGGGTATAAAGCCCCCCAGCATTGAGGTGTGGAGCAGTGGAAGTAGGTGGTGCTCCATCCAGTACTTTTGGGATGAGTTGGGGAGTTGGGGTGATGAGGTGGGGTGGTGATCATCATCCAATATCCTGACCTCACTAATGCTCTTGCTGATGAATGCAATCAAATCCTCACATCAATGCTTCTCTAAAACTAGTAGAAAGCCTTCTTCTCTGGACAGTAGAGACAGTTAGTTACAGTTACAGTTACAGTTTTTTTAACCCTTTATTTCAGACGAAATGATAACTGGGCAGGTGTCCCAATACTTTTGTCAATTTAGTGTGTCAAATGACATTGTCATGCCCTCTGATAGGCACCTCCTCCAAAACTCCCCCAGGCGCCTGCCCTCAGACACTAATCAGGTAAGGGAGGTGGGGAATTTCAGCTTTGTAATTTATGTTCATTTGGAACCGGGCCAATACCAGATACAGGCCAAATAGCTCATATACTATATTTGAGAGTAAAGGCAAGTGTGGTTTTGACTTTAGAAATGTGAAAAGTTATGTAGATGCATAAAAAACTTTTATTTCTATTAAAAATAATGTAGCATAATTGTAAAAAAAATAATTTGAGAAAGCTAGACCAAATTACTTTTTATTTATTTATTTATTTATTTAAAATGTATTATTCATTGCCAGCCGTGAAGCATGGGGTGGATTTATCATACTCTTGGGTGATGTTGCTTCCCATAATATTGTCAATATTGCACAGGCGGCAAGAGGGATGAGTTCTTCCCTATTCCAGCAAATCCTGCATGAAAATGTCAAGCAATCAGTCGAAAGGGTGAAGGGGCTTCTACACCAGAATAATGATCCAAAACATAAAATCCACCACTGATGACCTGAAGAGACACTAGCTGAAGCATCGGGGGAAGGCCCTCACAGTCTCTTGACCTACTTATGATAGAAAACGTGTGGCTAGAACAAGCTGATGACTCAAGAACATCTCAGAACTAGAGGCCTTCTGCAAAGAAGAGTGGGGAAGAAATTCAACTACAAGAATTGAAAGACTTTCAGCTGCTACTGCAAATGCTTGCAAGCTGTGATGGGCCCTGTCTGGACATCTTAGTGGCCACACTGACCCTACATTCTCAGTTTCTCTGGTTTTACTATTTATAGACAATTTATGAACATTTGCATTATATTTTATAAACCATGGACAACATTTCCCCTAACTCCAAATAAAAATATTACTATTTAGAGCATTTATTTATTTATTTGCAGAAATGACAACTGCTCAAAAACAGCTGCTCAAATAATGCAGAGAAATGATTTTAATAATTAAAATGTAAAGAAGTCATTATTCATATTTAAACACAGTGCTAATATCTGAACTTTGAGAGCATTCACTATGGTGAAATAACCTTGACTGCCAATCACAGCGTTCATGTCTCGGCCGGCTCTTCACTAGTCTTTTACATTGCTGTTGCGACTTTATGCCAGTCATAGTCTGCAAATTCAGCTAACTCAGCTTTGTTTGATGAAATGCCTGGAATAAAACGGCTGCTGTACACATAGATATGCAAATTTAAGAAAAAAATATATCTTAATTTTTCCAGAGCTGTATATAATATAAAATAAATCATTTGGCCAAAGGTGCCAAAACATTTGCATAGGTCATCTGCATTAGAAGTAGATGTGTAGTTCTTATAACCTTGTATGGATGGTTAACCAATCCCAAGCCTGTGTTATAACTGGGGTGTCCTTCACATTACAACAGCTAAACAGCCAATGTAGACCTGTGTTAATGTGAAGGTACCCCCACAGCATCTAACCAGGTGGCAGCTCCATATATAAGAGCTGATAAGAGCTCTGTTATGGAGGCAATCATCAGTCAGTAAATGGTGCCACTGTACAGTAAGTAGGCAGCAAGAATAGATCTAGCTTAAGTAGCATTTTCCCACAATCCTTAACCAATTCTTAATATGAGGGAAGAGCAAAAATCGGATGTAAGGAAGGTCTGGGTAAAAAGAGTAAGGAGAATAATGCCATAATGCCTGTTACCTCTCAGATATTGTTTTAAGGGTGTGTAGACAGCCAGGGGTAGAAGGAGAAAGATGTAGAGCCAAAAAAGAGAGAGAGAGAGGGACTGCAGTGTGCTCGCCCAGCAGCAGGCAGACGGGGGAGCTGTGTGTGTGTTTGTATTGGAGCAGCCGGCTGCATACTTGGGCCACATGTGCACTGAGTTTGGAAGTAGCGGGCCAAATGAAAGACACATTGTACCCCAGAAGTGCAGCGTCTGCACTTGTGCCCGTGGAAAGGGACCAGCCAGTCCAGGGAAACAAGACCTGGAGCGACATGAGAAAGGGGGAAAAAAAACAGCTGGAATTCAGTGTCATTAGCCAGCCAGGCCTGCCAATTGTGGTGCTGAAAGTAAAGTACCAATAGTTGTGGTTTTGAACCCGTTTGGTTCGTTTTATGTGATTTCAGTGCTTTCAGCGAAAGCAAGAGCACAGCTCCTTTTAATTACTTAACATTTTTTCACGTCGCAGATTTGCAAAAAGTCTATTTTATGGGCAACACCGAATACGTCTGATTCGTCTCTGGTGTTAAAAAATGGTTTATCATCACTGTGGCCACTTAAAACCTGGCCAGTCGGAGAGTTTCTACCATGCATTGCAGTAACAGCGTCCATCTGCCAGGAGGCAATAGCGAGCTATGAAAGGGATCTGGCCTTTGAGTGAATTTCCAGTCAACCCTTGCAGTAAATAAGCCATGAACCCAAACACTTCGCACTTTTCCTTTGTGTCTTCCCTGCAGCCCGGCTCGATTCTGTGAACATGAGAGAGATTCGTGGCGTGGCCAAACCGCACTCGCCCTCGCTCCTTCATATTTGTGCATTTTTGAGTCACTGCCAGCGACTTTTCGGGACGTTCCAGTCGGTTCCAGAGAGAAGAAAGCTATTTGTCACATCAGAATGGAGCCTAATTTGAGTGCCGAAACATGACCTCTGCTTGCATTTCTCAGCTTGACACGATGTTCCTTGTTGTTGACAAGGCAGGAAAAAAATCCTCTCATTTGGAAATGAGACCTTGAATTATTAGTATTAATACTATCCAGCTTCCATGTGCTTCTTTCTGTTCACTACAGCTGTTTATTTAACAGATTTCTCCCCAACATTCCCTCCAGTGAAAGTCAACAGTAGGTTAACAGGCCAGACGAAGCATCAGCAGGTGAAAGGTGATCCGTTATGTGGCCAGCAGTAAAAGCCCAGGTCAAACCATGCCCCCTTTATTTAGTTTGTTTATGGTCAGCATATGGTGGCCTGTCCATGTTTTCCTACAAGCCACACAAATGCTTCTTAGGAGGTACTGATGGACCCACTGATTGTGGAGGTTCATATGGAGTTGCAGTGTTGCGGTCTTGACAATAAAGATGCTTGACATGGTTCTTTAGGTAATGCCATGGGAGAATCACTATTGGTTCCATAAAAAACCATGTACTGTATGTAATAGAGATGGAGTAATAGAAATTAGGGCAAAGAACCTTTTAAATGCCTGAAGGTCTTACATTTCCTCACCCTCACACTTATTGCTTAAAGATTCTACCACTGCACCCCCACTGCTTCTTCTGGTGAGTTTTGCATCAGTTTAAGCTGTGATTGGCTGGGATGGCTAGACATCTGGGTCAGAGCATCTCCAAAACATCAGGTTTAGGGGGGTTTCACTGGTATGCACTTTGGTTCGTACCTACTAAAAGTGGTCCGAGGAAGGACAACGACCCATGGACTGACGACAGGGTCATGGGCACCAATGGTTCATTGATACAATCCATTGAGGCCCCGCTCACTTCACAATTTACAGAACTTAAAGGATCTGCTGCTAACATTAGTCTTGGTTCCAGATACCACAGGACACCTTCAGAGGTCTTGGGCAGTGCATGGCTCAAACACTCAGCTTGGTTGTAGTATCTCAAAGGGGGACCTACTCAGTATTAGGCAGGTGGTACTAATGTTATGGCCGATCCGTGTACATCGTTCATGTAATTTAAGTTCTCTCAGATTTAGAAAGTCATGTTTGTTGTAGCGAAAGCTAAAATTGTACCTGTCTTGTTTGAGAGAGTTTTCCCGTAAGGGAAAGGGATAGATGAGACTGCTCAAGGACGAGATACCAGGTCAACCTCCTCCCTTTTCCTTCCTCAGTGGCTGTCCTTTTTGCTTGAGCCCTTCACTCCTTCACTCTCCCGTGTTCCGGTCCCACAAGGCATCTGACAAAGAGCTTTTACGCCGGGGGCTGGGGAGTTCATGAACTCCAGCTTGGCATTTTTAATATTTACATTCCATCTTGGCAACTCTTGATCTGTTTATGATAGCCTTCGCTCTTCCAGTTATTTGTATTGGGATTTTGTTCTATTTATGTTCTACGTAGGTACGGATAAACAGCGTCTGAGAGGTCAGATGCTAGCCTTATAGCGCGTCTGAAATCTGACATTGTATCTTCTCAAAATAATAGTGGGAAAAAGCAACTTCTGAGAAAGTTTGCATCTCAACTTTGTCAAGCAATTCTACAAAAGCACAGGACCCTTGGGTGTATTACAGATCCTCCCTACTTGTAGTCCAAAGCTTAGTTCTGACAAGTTTCCCACACAATTTGTGTGAAGTTGTGATTAACTGAAAGTATAAACCTTGATAGCAGCATCATTGTTGCTCCCTACTCAGCTAACATGTCTATATGGGGCCTGTATGGGTATCTCAACTGGGAACCAGAAAGGCCTGTTCCTGGGTTGCATGTTTGCCACATCTGGATGCCCACCAGGAAAGACCCACCTTAGCATGGACCGTGAATCCAGTTTACAGTTCTGGGCTTTGTAATTTGTAATTCTTGGCAGGTGACACTACATGGCTAATTTGTTACAAAACTGAATTCATGGTCCACATTTGAAGACCCCTGCTTTCCTGTCTGCTTGGTCTCAAGAATTTCAGGATTCATAAAATATGTACTAAATATAGTTCAACCATGGTGTCTTGTGAATGTTACAAAGCTACCAGTGGAATTTTGTTCCGTGAACCTAAACTTAACCTCCTACACGCAACCTAATTCTAACCTTAATGTAGGCTAAACTTAACCTAACCCTATTCCTAAACACAAACATAGTAGTTGAAAGTAATAAAAAAAAGTTTCTGCAAGAGTTTCCGTCCATTAATTCCTTTTTTAGAAGCTCCGTAACAGAGAAAAGCAGAATGCTGTGGTGCCGATGTTTTCTCAGTGGTTCTTCGAGTACATGGCTTTGAGTCTAGGTTGTGTGTATTTGACAAAACAGCACCACAAGTGGACAGAACCATAAGGAATGTACAAAATATCAGACAGGACCTTCTTGTGAATAGTAAAATAGACTATTCACAAGCACAAATATTTGAATAGTAAAATATATCAATACACTAATATGTATGAATATGTTTGGGTGCAAAAGTTAAAAGGTGTGAATTTTATTAGATGGTGTTGCTACTCTATCAGTCCACATGCTTCTGTTAGCTTGCTCATAAATGCATGTGTACAGCATGTGCCTCCTTTGGGGTGGCTCAAAGCATGAATTTCACTTCCTGACTGTAGGGGGGAGCCCAAGAGCAAGAAATATCAATTCTCCAAAATGCTGCTTTAAGAAAATCTTTGAAACTCTATGAAAGTTCACCTTTATTAGATCACACTTACATTACATTTCCATTACAAGTAAAAGTAGTTGTAGGGCAAAAATAGTGGCCTCTGACATTCCTGTGGAAAGGGGATCCATGTAGACACAAATATATTTGCTTTTAACATCACACTACATCTGCTGGTATGTATTTTAAGAACCTGACCTCTTTATCCTTACCTCTCTGAAAGTTCTCAATGACCTTTATTTACCAATGCACTCCCCAGGCATTCCATTCTCTAGCAATTACAAGCATCACACTTACCATCAGGTTTATTACCTTTTACTTCCACCTACTACCTGCTTAATGAGGGCCACCTACCTTATGGGTACACTGTGTTGGTGTATAGTTACAGACTGTCAGCTTTCACAACGTCACCACCAGATATTATTTAGGAGGTGGACCTAAATTCTCAGCCGTGACGCTGACATAGCAGTGGCATAGCGGTGAATGAGTGTGTGGCGCTGGATTTTTCAGTTCCAGAGAAGTCCACCATCCACGATTTTCCAGCCAAGCTCAGCTCTGTGGTCAGAAACTGACCACTTGATGAAGGAGTAAAGGATGACTAACACAAACTGTGCCTCGACAGATGGCCGAAAGTCTCTCAATGCACACCAGCAAGGTGGAGCTACAAGGCTGGAGTTTCTAATAAAGTGGCCCTTAGCCAAATAAGTGCTTCTAGAGTGGCTTTTCTATCTATTAATATGCCTGTAGTGTTACAGTGAATAGCACAAAACTGGACAGACTCAATATGGGGGTTAAAATGGCAAAGAAGTCACTAATTCACTGCATGTAACATTGTCAGAAGGTCAAAAAATACAGGTTGAAACATCCATATGGGGAAGCGTTCATCATGTATTATCAGAAACGACGACAGCTTCTGAAATTGAAAGACTGATTAGTAGAGCTGGTGCCAGATATAGTATCATTTTTTCTCAGCCTCATACCTTAAAGGTCAGTTTTATGATTCATTGCGATTCATGCTGTACAGAGGTTGTGCTTACACCACCTTATGTAGGCCAGATGCCCATGAAGAGCATCTGTATAGCTGCTTCATCAGATTGAGAACCCGCACCGCTTCGTCTCGCTGACATTGTAGGCCTCAGAGAAAGTGGCCTGGCTTTTTTCTTCTCCACAAAGCTCCATTTAGGATTTTAAAAGTTTATTCAGACACAGTTCTAGCTGCACCATCGCTGTCTGTCCCGAAAGAGAGAGCTTGTGTTCACTGAGATGCAGAGAAGTGCAGAGGCATGTGGAAAATACGGTCAGCGCCAATATTGCACACAGGCCTGTGGGCAGATTTATTTCATTACTAAACTCTTTTACACCATCGGTGTAAGACTATCCGTCTGCAGCTCTAGCTCGCTCTGCCTCCCACAACACTTTCGCTTTCTCTTACTCCATCTCTT
The DNA here is from genome assembly GCF_030463535.1 of Salminus brasiliensis. Taxonomy (NCBI): domain Eukaryota; kingdom Metazoa; phylum Chordata; class Actinopteri; order Characiformes; family Bryconidae; genus Salminus; species Salminus brasiliensis. The sequence continues at coordinate 35,100,466 of NC_132890.1, forward strand.
CACCTTCTCTCACTCTCACTTTTTTCCATAGCATGTAGTCATGCTAGCTTTTTGACAGTGAAAGGACATTATTCAGTGGGAATTGACACGGTCAATGCGACTCAATTAAGAAATTAAGCCGATTTTTCAGGCCTATACACCCAAACCACTGCTGTAATAATGCTAATTTCTGCTAGCCTGTCTATGGTATTCTCAGTGTTGCATTAGCTGCAAGCTAACAGTATTGATGTTCCTTTTCCTGCACTGACTTTAAGACACCTGGTCTTTGATTAGTATGGACTCTCCCAAGGTATTCTGTGAATTTCATGATAAATGGACCAATAGAAATAGCTAGAAATGTTCTATAATATGACGGAGGTAGGAGTCTGCACACCCTGTCCCCTGAAAGTTGCAGGACTCACCCAGTGCCCAGTGCGTGGTCCAGTGGGACAACACAAACATGTAGTAAAATCCTACAACTGAATTAACTCCATTCTTGTAGGCTACATTCCAAACTACGCACTACTACACTAAGAAGTATCTTAGAATAGTCCACTGCCATTTGAAGTGCACTTATTACTGCAGTCTATAAACTATTGAAGGACGTAGATGTAAAAACTGTTGGGCAACCTTCATCTGCATAGCCAACCAAAAGTGAGCATACTGGCAGTCAAGGCAAAATTCTCAGACATGCATATTCATACACTGATGGTTAGCAACTTGAGAACCACAAAAAGGTACTTAATATTTCAGCAGGACAGTACTAGATGCCAAATCTTTTACCAAGTAATGGAGCAGACAGAGTAGTGATGACGTTCAGATGATGTGTGTGGAAGGTGAAGGTCTGTGGAAAGCAGTGAAGAAGGTGTAGGGGGTGATTAGTTTAGATCTTTCTAAGGAAATGTTGAATGAATAAGAATGTGATGTGAAGTGGTGTAAGACCTAAGGACCTAAAAAAAATCCAGATAGACACTTAAGCCCTATTTAGATGGGATTACATTTAGTGGGGTCCTAGGGTTATTTCCTCAGGTGCTCCTCTGTAATTTTATTTCCGTCCAGAAAAGGACTACGTCTGTGTTTTTCCTCCCTTCTCCTCTGAGAACATTACTGGCCGAATTACCTACTGTTTTTACAGTGGTGGTTTGATCATATTAGGCTGGTCCAGATCATAATATCCAGAACATCTTTGTACTATTTAAGGCAAAAGGAACAAACTAAAAACCTTGTATTTCCAAAATAGCAATTTTACAGGAGCAGGAAAAAAACATCTTGGGTTTCAATGGAAGTTAACAGAGGTCATTTTGGAACATTTCTATTTTGACACAGTATAAAGAACAGTCCATGGAAGATGAGCGTCCAGACTTTTTACTGTCCTGCACCGAAGTGGTGGAACGAACTTCTGGGTGTCTGAACAGCAGAGTCCAACGCTCGCTGTCTTCAAACCCAGACTGAAGACTCTCCTCTTCTGAGAGGACTTGGGTGAAGAGTAGAGTATAAGGAAGTGAGTGTAAGTGTTCATCATTAGAACATCTCCAATGTTCTCCTCATGGAGTCTAGTATTATTTAGAGTTCTCCTCAGATCAACACCTGGTTTGGTGGTAAATCAGGGCTTAATGATGGTAAATCAGGTGAGCTGCTGCTGCTGATGATAAACACATCCTCCACGCTGTGCTGGCTGGACTGGGGGGCGTCCAGGAGGAACCTGGAGGAACCGAGCTCTGTTCTTCAGACTAGCTCACCAACAAGATCTCATTATTTTCTTAAAAAAATTAAATTCTTGTTGCTTTTTATGGTGGTTTAATACAATTTCAGATATTATGGTCTGTTTTCAGGTTCACACTGCAGTCTCTCTATTTAACTCTTTATTTACTGATATTCTGACAATGTCTGTACATCTTTATATATATATATATATATATATATATATATATATATATATATATATATATATATATATATATATATATGTGTGTGTGTGTGTGTGTGTGTGTGTGTGTGTGTATTTAAAGTGCATCATTTCTGATATTACTGTAGCTTAACTGAGTGCCTGTCTCCCTCTCCATCTCTCTCTCTCTCCTTCTCTCCAGCTCTGTGTCTCCATTTCTTGTCACAGCTTTCTTGTAATCTCTGCTTTGCGGTTTCTGAGCCATGGGAAAAAAAAAAAAAAAAAAAAGCTGGCCCAGTCACTCCAGTGACTCTCCGGTGACCCCGCAGGACGTCCCTAATCTGTGCCGCTCCACAGCCCTGAAACAACACAGACAAAACCCTGCACAAATACGCCTCTCTGTCTCTCGGCTGGCCCGGGCCTGGCGAGATGGGAATAGTTCCAGCCTATTACAGGCCTCAGACTGGGACCAGCTATCTTCTTTGGCTTATCATTCAAACACTGAGTTTACCACACCCTCACTTACAAACCCGCCTTTTCTCGGCTCCAGCCATGAGGGCCTACACTTATCACCTTTTAATCTTTAATTCTGCTCCATCAAAGCCAACAAAATTGAAAGGGTGTGTCACCAGTGTGACTGTTATGATGTGCTCGGTCGATAAACCGAGAAAATAAGACCTAAGATCCCAGTCTGACACCAAATAGCGAGACTAGACTTATAAAAGTTCTTGAAGGTCTTGGACTGAATGTGTATTTCAAATAAAAGCTTTTGATTGGTGTAGAAGCATTGTTTGAAGTAATGCATTTATTTACACAAATCAGCCATAACATTAATACCATTAATTCCTTGTTTGTACACTCTCACTCACTCTACGCTATTCTATCAGCATCACTCCCCATATAGCAGCACTGTGTAGCACTATGCCTCCACCATACCTGTATCCATATGTTTCTCTGCAGACTTTGTTAGTTAGCCTCCTCTCCTGTTCTTCAATGCTCAGGATCCCCACAGGACTGACCACCACGGAGCACACTGTAGTATTTTTGGGTGGTGGGTAATTCTCAGCACTGCAGGGACATTGACTGACATGGTGGTAGAATAGACACAGCAGTGCTGCTGGAGTGTTTAAACACAGGTCTGTCCACTCGCTGTCCACTCTCTATTAGACACTCTAGTTGGTCCACCTTGTAGATGTAAAGTCCATAGCTCATAGGACCCTGCGACAGGACGCTGCCCTCAGAATGATGCCCATAGGATGCTGTCCTCAGGATGATGCCCATAAGACGCTGCCCTCAGGATGCTGCCCATAGGACACTGCCCATAGGATGCTGCCCATAGGACTCTGACCTCAGGACGTTGTTGGCTGGATTTTTCTAGTTGGTGGACTATTCTCAGTCCAGCAATAATGCTGAGGTGTTTAAACACTCCAGCAGCACTGCTGCATCTGATCCACTCGTACCACCAGCACAACACACACTACTAACACACACGCCACCACAGCAGTGCTGAGATTGACCCACCACCCAAAAATACTACAGTCTACTCTGTGGGATCCTGAGCTTTGAGAAACAGGGTGAAAGGAGGCTAAAAGTATATAAATATATAATATATAATTATTATAATTATATATAATTATATATATAATTATATATATATCAATGCATTCTGAAAGGTGTTCATATGCCAGGTGCATTGATGGCAGGAGGGCTTAGGCCGCTTGCAGGAAGGAACTGCCCAGTGCTGCTACCTCAGTGTTCCCCCAGCAGTATAAGCCCCCGCAGTGGCCATTTTTATTTTTGGAATGAGGGATCAAGTTTTGGTCATGCAAAGACCCCTTCAACAGGAAGTTGCCCAGCAGGACACCGTGCTAGCTCAGGCCCAGAGCTCGGTTCACCCCAGGGGCGAAATACACACACACACACACACACACACCCACACACACCCACACACACCAACATGTTGTTCAACTTCAGCTGAACCCCACATCAATATCCTCACAGGCTGGTCTGGCTAATCGGAGAATGCTAGGCTGTCTGTGTGCAGTTCTCATGGCCAGGCTGGGGAACACCACTGCGAGCCCGTTAAACACAGCCACATGAGGGTCGTACTACTTTAAGACTGTTCAGGCTTCAAGCCTGTAAGAGCAGATGGTTGATATCTTACATATGACTATCATATTGGCTATGAGGTAATATAGTAGCTGTGAAACCACAGCTATCCATGTCTAGGAATCTATATGTGCAAATATCTACAAATGTATTTGGACAAAAGTATTGGGACACCTGCTCATTCTTTGTTTCTTTGGAATTCAAGGGGATTAAAAAGAGGGTTTCCTGCTTTTGTTGGGGTAACTGTCTCTACTGTCCAGGGAAGAAGGCTTTATACTACATTGCTGTGAGGATTTGATTGCATTCAGTGACAAGAGCATTAGTGAGGTTAGGATGTTGGATGATTATCACTCCACCTCATCCCAAAAGTATTGAGTGGAGCACCAGCCATCATTCCAGAGAACAGTTTTTCCACTGCCCCACGGCTCAATGCTGGGGAGCTTTATACCCCTCTAGCCCATTCCTTGCATTAGGCATAGTGCCAACAGCTTCATGTCTGATTCTATTGACAGTGAATCTTTATTGGTGAAAGCAGAACTAAATTCTGATCATGTCCATTTCTGTTCTACGTCTTGAATGAAGCTGGACGGTCTGACATATGGTAAAAAAAAGCTGGGTACCCACAAACATTACTTCAGATCCTGTTTCATTCCCCTGCAATTTAAAAAGATGATAAAAATATAACCTTCCATAAAACTCACAGACTCTCCCCCCAGCCCAGCCCCTCTCCAACCCTCAGACATTTGGAACCCATACGTCTCCAGCAGAGCATCATAAAACTTTTTTGCACATGCAGCCGTACACCAGCAGTGCTTGCCCCCCCTTACATCACTAAAGCAAAAGGACCAGCTCCTGTAAATCAGGTCCAATGACGCCAGTGCATCTCACGTAGGCGTGCGCGGTTGAGGTGTGTCTGAACGTGTTCAGGTGTGGCTAAATGCAGTGACTTCGGCGGTGTGGGTCTGGATCCTATCAGCCATCACCAGCGCGCTTCTACAAACGAAGGTCTCCAGTGGCACACAAAGGAGGGGGCTGTCCATAATAAATCCTGCGTCAAATAAAACAAATGCTGGCTCGGATTCATGTCAGCATAGTCCAAAATAAATCTAGTAAAAGACTTCAGGAGATATTAGGCATTATAAACATAAGCTGCAGGTATGAGCTGCAGGCAAAGCCAGAAGGAATTAAGAGAGCTGGCACACTTGGCGTCAACGCTAGGCCTCTAACGCTAGGAAAACTATGAAAATATGCAGTTTTTCTGTAATTATCGATCCAGATTTCGCTGCAGCGGTCTGCTGCACTCCCAGGTCCTTTCATCTAGCTTTGCTTTAAACCCAGGGACCAGCAGAATGTCTCTCTGGGGAGGTAGAGAAGGAGATGATGCTAAAAGCAGCGCTACAGCACAGGAGCTTGAACAAAGGACAGCAGGGCCAGGGGGGTGGGAAAAGTAGTGTAGTGATTGTTTATTTTAATATTTAACTTTAATGCTGTTTGGGCACGCTGGACATATTTTGTCACACATTTTTTGAGAAGTAGTAAACCTCTCAAGCTAATCCTAATCAATTCATCAATCCATGGGGTACACATGCTATCAAAATGTAAAAACCTTCAGGTTTTAACATAAACCTTAACCAAAACCTCGAATCAACCCTAAATCCTAAACCTAACCAAAACCTTAACCCTAAATCTAACCCTAAATCCTAACCCTAACCTTAACCAAAACCTTGAATCAACCCTAAATCCTAAACCTAACCAAAACCTTAACCCTAAATCTAACCCTAAATCCTAACCCTAACCTTAACCAAAACCTTGAATCAACCCTAAATCCTAAACCTAACCAAAACCTTAACACTAAATCTAACTCTAAATCCTAACCCTAAGATTATCCTTAACCTTAAATCTAACCCTAAATCCTAACCTCAAATCCTAACCCTAACCAAAACCTTAACCCCAAATCTAACCCTAATTCCTTAACCCAAACCTTAAATCTTACCCTAAATCCTAACCTTAACCTCGAATCAACCCTAAATCCTAACCCTATTATTAACCTTAACCTTAAATCGATCCCTAAATCCTGACCTTAAATCCTAACCCTAACCTTAACCACGAATCAACCCTGAATCCTAACCCTAAGCTTAACCTTAACCTTAAATCTAACCCTAACCATAACATTAACCCAAACCTTGAGTCAACCATAAATCCTAATCCTAACCTTAACCTTGAATCTAACCCTAAACCCTAAGCCTAACCTAAACCTTAAATCTAACCCCAACCTTAATCTTATGATTAAATCAACCCTGAAACCCATATCCCTAACCTTAACCTTAACTTTAAATCTAGACCTAAACCTAACCCTAAAAGGATAAGGTTAAGGTTAGGATTAGGATTAGGATTAGGATTAGGGTTAGGGTTAGGATTAGGGTTAGGTGTTGTCTTACATTCAATACAGTCATTTACATTCATCTTAGAGTTCAGTTGCATCCAAAAAAAACATTTGAACCCAATTTAGACTGGAGTGGGATTCATCCGATTAAACCTGCAAATGTAAACACTTTATTCTAACACACTATTAGTGTATTAATGTAAAATTAGTGTTATTTTTTTAATATGAATAGTAATCATGACTTTATTTATCTAGTGTTTTGGGTTTTGGGTTGGAGGGGGGGGGGGCGGTACAGTACGGAAGTACTGAAAGGAGTAGTTCTTAATAACTTTCCACCTCTGCGCAGGGTTCAAGCGCAGGTAATGGTTTAATGTGCTGTGTAAAGAGGGGGGACGTAGCCTTCCTTGTAATCCCTGTCTTTGTGTCTCGCTCCCCCTCTCTCTCTGTCTTTTGTCTTTCCCTCGCTGTCTCTATCTCTCTCTCTCTCTCTCTCTCTCTCTCATTAGGACCCAGTGTTATAAATGGGTCTGTCTCAGCTCCCCTCCAGCTGCTCTCTGTTAGCTCTGTTAGCTGTGTGTGTGTATTTGTGTGTGTGTGTGTGTGTGTGTGTGTGTGTGTGTGTGTGTGTGTGTGTGTGACATGACCCAGAGACTCGGCTGAGGCTTAAAGCCCTGCCAGGTAGCTGTGATGAGACCCAGTGCTCAGGTGCAGCATGTGTGTGTATATGTGTGTGTGTGTGTGTGTGTGTGTAGAGTTGGGCTGCGTGGGAGTGCACTTCCGCACCCAACCCCTAAGCCCCCCGTCTCCCTTTTCCTACGCCCTGCTACACTATTTATATCACTCATGTCTTTTATTGCTTTACCTCTTTTTCTCCCCTTTCTCCCTCCCTCTCTCTCTCTCTCCCTCTCTCTCTCTCTCTCTCTCTCTCCCTCTCTCTCTCTCCTCTCTCTCTCTCTCTCTCTCTCTCTCTCTCTCTCTCGTTTGCTCGCTCACTCACTCCCACTGTAATTTATTGTAATAAATGAAAACTGTGTGTGCTCTCTCTTTTCCGAGGGCCGTAACCGTTACTTTTCCTGGATCTGGGCCAGCGATGAAAGCAGGCGATGGGGCTCGGCTAAGCCGGACTCTACAGGCCGGTTTTATGAAAGTTAGCAGATCAGAGAGGGTCTAGAAAGTAAAAAGGGGGGGGGGGAGGTGGGGGTCTCAAGAGTTTCAGTAGAGTGCAGAGAGTACATAAAGAAACCTAACTTCATACATTTCTCCAAATTGAACAACATTATGTAGCATTTTTACCCTAAAATAACAGCTTCAATAATCTTAACGCTAATCTTAACCTCGAATCAACCCTAAATCCTAACCCTAACATTGATCCAAACCTTAAATCTAACCATAAATACTAACCCTAACCCTAACCTTAACCCAAACCTCGAATCAACCCTAAATCCTAACCCTAACATTGATCCAAACCTTAAATCTAACCATAAATACTAACCCTAACCCTAACCTTAACCCAAACCTCGAATCAACCTTAAATCCTAAGCCTAACAAAACTTTAACCCCAAATCTAACCCTAAATCCTAACCATAATTTCTTAACCCAAACCATACATCTAACCCTAAATCCTAATCCTAACCTTAACCTCAAATCAACCTTAAATCCTAACCCTAACCAAAACTTTAACCCAAAACCAAAACTTTAACCCAAAAGATTATCATTAACCTTAAATCCTAACCCTAAATCCTAACCCTAATTCCTTCACCCTAATTCCTTAACCCAAGCCTTAAATCTAACCCTAAATCCTAATCCTAACCTTAACCTTGAATCAACCCTAAATCCTAACTCTAAGATTTACCTTAACCTTAAATCTATCCCTAAATCCTGACCTTAAATCCTAACCCTGACCAAAAGCTTACCCCCAAATCTAACCCTAAATCCTAACCCTAATTTCTTAACCCAAACCTTACATCTAACCCTAAATCCTAACCTTAACCTCGAATCAACCCTAAATCCTAACCCTAAGCTTAACCTTAACCTTATATCTATCCCTAAATGCTGACCTAAAATTATATCCCTAAATGCTGACCTTAAATCCGAACCCTAAATCCTAACCCTAAGCTTAACCTTGACCTTAAATCTCCCACTGCTTTAAAAACCATGTTGATGCTCTACTGACTGTATAGTGAATAGTATCGCTGTTGTTGCTACGCTGGGCTCGGCACACTGCTAACTGCACTATGTAACTTGTGCCGGAGAAGCTAGCAGGGCAACACTCGTGAGAACTGCGAAATGCTGTGTAACCCGAGTCATATTCGTTTACAACCTCTAACAGTACCGCCTCAGCCCACAGGCTGCTTTCACTTTCAGTGATGGTTCTGTATCTTTTAGCTCGTCCAGAAAAACGTGTGCTTTAGGGGCGGCTCAAATCATGAATTACACCTCCTGACTGAAGGGGGAGCCCAGGACTAATACTCAATACTGAGAATAGAGGGTCTATCATTGTTACTCTCTAGTCATAAATGTGTAAAATCCTGCAGTATTACTCGCCTCAGTCCACATGCTTCTTTACTTTTGTGGTGGCTCAAAGCGTGAACTACAGTAGCTGACTACACCGTTTTCCATAGGGTTGCTTTAATTATTCAGGATATCATGACTGAGTGCCTGTGTGGAACAAAAAAAGTAATCTAATCAATTAATTCATTCATTAACTGAATCACAATCCAGTTACATTTGTGTTCCTGTCAAACTGTTTCTATAATTCATGGCTGATTTTCATTTTCGTGTCTCAAAATAGTTCTGAAGTCTGGTCTTGGTCTCAGGACTGCAAGTGAAAGGTCTTGGTCTTCTCTCAGTCTCTTCTGTGGCGGTAAGGAGGCGGGGAGTGAGCACGGAACGGCCACGGCACCACCTTAACATGGCCCTTTTGTCACGTTTTTGTTTGGGTGTGGTGGAGGGTGCATAAATAAAGCTATGTGTGTCACTTGAGCCCTGTGTTTGTGTCGAATCTGGGCCCCGCTGCCTATCAGGTCACAGTGGCCACACCCCTTTCCCCAGGGGTCGTGTCACACTACATTATATAGATTCAAGATTTAAGAGTTTGTTGTCATGTGCACAGCAGAAACAAGCAGTTGAATGAAATCCTTACTTTGCAGCTCCTCCATTTACAGACAATCTTATAAATATCACTATTAAAAGAGAGAAACAGTAAAGGTATAATACTATATATATATATATATATATATATATATATATATATATATATATATATAGTACACTAACATTATGTACAGTTTAACATATATATAATGTATATATATACACACTAAGGATATATATATATATATATATATATAAATATTAATATTTATAATATATATATATATAAATATAAATATATAAAAATATAAATAATTTATAATATATATATATATATATATATATACACTAAGTACACTAATGTTAAGTAAAGTAAAAGAAAAACACTAAGTATAGAAAGTAAAGGAAAGTAAAAGAGTAAGAGACCCCCTTCTTCTTGGTCTCAACAATAATTGGACTCATTGGTCTTGTCCTGGTCGAAATCTTGTCTCCATTCTCCATAATATTTGGACTATGGGTCTTTTCTTGGTCTCAACATTACTTTGAGTCCAATCTTGTCCCCATCCTTTGCCACCAAGCCAATGAGTTGGATTGGACTCATTCCACTATTCTTCAATATTTTTAATCTGGTTAAATGTTTTTGTATGTCAATTATTTAAATTTACAGTTATTATAACTTTTATAATAAATAATAGTTGGTTATAGTTATACTATAGTTAGTTATAGTTATAGTGATTAGAAATGCTTCAGTAGCCACCTGGACATCTTACCTCATTAACTGATAGCCATATGTAAATATGCAAATGCCTATAGTTGTCCCTACTGTCATATAATATGGTCTTTGAATAATCTGTCAGACAGGGGCTATTAAACATTAAACAGTGAGAAATATTTTACTATTTCAGTAAATTTTAGTATAATAGTACTATTATTCTGCTTATTGTGAAGAAGAAAAATATGACAATAAAAATCCTGGACCTCCAAGAGTCCAGATACTTCATTGGATTTGTCTTACTGCTGTATGGAACAGTGTGCTGCAGTGTATCGGTCACTACTGGGATATTAGTTGCAGTGTTTGGATGTAGATGGGCTGAAATGACCCCCCCCCCCTTTTTTTTTTTCCCTTCAACCCCCACTGTAGTTCTCAAGCCTCTCACACAGCCACTTATGTGGGGGTTTGAATTCTCATGCCTGGCTCTTGAACACACACAAACACATGCACACACACACCCACCCGTTCACACGCATAATTCACTCACAAATAACAGTACGATATTTCTCTCTCTCTCTCATCAGTAATAAACTTGTTCACAATGGGGCTCACCCCTCTACCCCTGGCAATCCGAACACACACACATGCCTCCAATTATGGATTCATTACAGAGAAACAGGGAATACACACATAGACACATACATTCACATACACACAGTCCCAAAGGTTAGTTGCTGTTTGTATATTGAATATTTTTGTTCTAGCCTTTAACAAATAGAATATCTTTGCTGTCCAATAAAAAACATGAATGGGGACTTTACAGGAGAAGGCAAAAAATGGAGGTCAATGTGAAATAAGAGTTTATTTCAAAGTTCAAATGGAGAAAACTATAACTAAAAAAATGTATATATATGCATTTTCCTTGTGAAAAATGCTCAATGGATATGTGGTGCAATTTCAGCAAAAATCCACCAGGGGAGCTCTAAGTACACTTTGCAAAAGTGGCCCAGACTTCCACTTAAGAGCTGAAACCAGTTAAAACAAAGGTGAGCACTCAACTGCATTGGTAAATCTTTGATTACAATCCACTTTGGAGCATTTCTATTGGTCCATTCATCATAAAATGATGTGAAATAATGTAAAAAAAAATGTAAAAAAGATTTACATTATGTCAAAAAGTTAGAAACGGCAAGATTTTTGCATAACAACGACTGTACATAACTGCTTTACATAATCAGAACACAAAAAGCTAACTTGTCATAGGATAAAAACAGTAGTCAAATTATAGATACATTATAAAAATAAGGTCATTTAAAACATTAACCCTTTACGCAGAAATGCTTATCACACACTACGGTGTATTACTCAGCAACTACAGGGACTTCTGTACAAATTGGTGGGGCTATTCTCTGGTAACAGAGGTTTGTAATAACACAGCCCTCCAACAGGCCATAAGCTTTTTAAGGGGTCAACAGCATCACATTTAAACCTCTCTGGCATCATAAAGCAAAAATGTATGTTTTATTTGCTCTCTGTTCAGTTATGATTCCAGACCAAGCACAAAAAAATGTTATTTCAGCAGAATCCAAGCAAATAGGAACACCACTCAAAACTCAGGTTAGCACACAGAGACTATGCAATCAGGCATTGCCCTGCAGGAGTCTATCCCTGGAGCAAATGAGCTTCTCTCGTGAGGAGCAAGAGCTGAGGAAGGCAGTTGTATCAGATCATTGTAACAGGTCTAAAGTCTGATCTGTATAAAGAGCTGGAATCAGATTGTGGAACAGGTGTATTGTGAACAGGGTCTGACCCCAAATCTTTGGCATGAAAACTGGAACCAAATCAAACCAGACAGCCCTCAATGGAGCAGTTGTCCTAAGGGCTGGCAACAGAGCAGACAGGTCTGTAGATGGGGATTTCTGCCACTGCTGGTAGACCTGTATGACAGTAAGCTTCCTTACACCTGCAGATTCAGCTACTCCCTTCACTCTATGGCCTTTGTAATCAATCCTTTTAGCCAATCACTGCACTGTTCTACTCCTTCTCAAGCTATAAAGGAATGGTGCTGCAACAGCATATCTAAAAAGGTAAAGGTGCATGTATCTGTCACTGTGCAATATACAGCGAAATGTGTGGGTCTGCATTTGACCTGTCTGTGGTAGTGAACACACAACACACACTAGTGTACTAGGGGCAGTAAGCACAGAACCACAGAAAGCGTTCATTCTCCGGAGAATTCGACCCTTCCTCTCTAGAGAGTCGCCCAGGTGCTCCTTCAGTCTCTCGGCACTTCAAGACTTGACTACTGCAGCTCTCTTCTGGCTGGTCTCCCTTTGCGCACCATCAGGCCCCTGCAACTTATCCAGAATGCAGCGGCACAGGTCGTCTTCAATGTTCCTAAATTCAGGCATGTCACTCCACTGCCGCGGTCTCTCTTCACTGGGTTCCTGTAGCTGCTGCCCAGGTCATCAGATTCAGAACCCTGACTCTGGCCTACAAAGCCAAGACTGGACCAGCCAGCCCCTCCGTACTTGATGTCAATGGTAAAAGCAGATCTGCACCAAGAGCCCTTCCAGCTTCAAGTACAGCTCAGCTCGACCCGCCATCCTTTAAGATCCACGGAAGACGAGTGTCCAGGCTTTTTTACTGTCCTGCACTGAAGTGGTGGAACGAACTTCCCCTGGGTGTCCGAACAGCAGAGTCCAACGTTTGCTGTCCTCAAACCCAGACTGAAGACCCTCCTCTTCTGAGAGTACTCAGGCGAAGAGAAGAGTATTATGGTCTCTATATTGACTTGTGTTTAGTAGAGTCTAAGATTAGAAGATCTGAATTGTAGTCTGTTCAATCTAGCTGAGGTTTTTCTTGGGTAAATAGCACTTTACCCAAGAAAGCACTTTTGTAAGTCGCTCTGGTCTCTTGTCTTTTAGCTTTTGTAAAATGGATAACAGCCCACCCACTGTCACCTTATATCTTTTTTCTAAGGCCCAAATAGTTTCTACATACATAGTAAGCATATTTGCTACAGAGAAGTTCAGAGCCGGCGAAGCTGTTTGGCCTTTGTTGCGATTGCGCTGTCCTACAGTGAAGAATGAGGTCGCACCAAAGTGGTTGTTGTGGTAAATGGACATTTGATGCTAGGTCACATGCTTCGCCTGACTGGGGCGACAAGGCCTGAATTCAGTTCATCTGAACGTGGGCTCAGATGCTAAAAATACGGCCTGGCTTCAGCGAGATGAGCATTTCTGTAGGTGTTAAGTTCATCACAGTTTCAGAAGCCTTCAGAAATGTGTCTTAAAGAGCACCTGGCGTCTGTTGGGGTTGGAACACACCTCAGTCCAATGCAAAATGAACTCCCCATAAAAGTTAAAGGAGCAACCATGAGGCTGGCAGTTGAGCTCATTGAGCTATAAATGGAGAGAATAGTGGTGCATTGAGGTAATCCAAGTAGTACAGTACATCCTGTGTGTGCGCTTTTTTGTTTGTCTGTTTACTGCATTTCAGCCCATACTGTGTGTGTGTGTTTTTTAAGGAGCCACAATATGCATTAGCCAATCAGAGCACAGCTCTTAAAATCACATTAAGAAATAAACAGAGGTTTGAAATTGGCCGTGTACAATTTAATAGCATGACATTTTTATTATTTATATGAACACTCATCATTTTATAAGCCTATAATACAAATAAAATTATTCTTAACTCTGTTCTTAACTCTGAATGGAAAGTAATGTAAAACAAGAGTTTATTCCAGGTCATTTAGAGCATTTCTATTGGTCCATTTATCCAGAATTACTTACATAGTGTACAGAGCAGCTACCGGGTTCAAACTGTGGAGAAAACTAAAAACTGATAAAAATGGAAATATTAACAGCAACAATTTTTAAAAATAAGAAAAATATGTATATATACAAAAAATATACAAAAAATATTACAAATATCACAATAATAAAAAATAAAATAATAAATAAAATAATAAAATAAATAATAACATGCATATTAAATATATATAGAGAGAGATTTTATATAAATATTTCTTATAAATATATTTTGTAGCTATATATATTTATATTTATTATTTATTTATTATTTATTATTTCTATTTTTTTTAAACAGTCATTTAAAACAGTGGCATTTGTTGGTGTGGCGCAACAGATAACACCACTTCTTGCCACTGAGCTACCACATCACATGGAAGACTGGGGTTCGATTCCTGGTCTGGTACACCAATAAGAGTCCTTGGGCAAGACTTCTAACACTACATTGGCCCACCGCTGTAATAAGATAAGATAGTCCTTTATTAGTCCTGCAGTGGGGAAGTTCTCAAAATAATAATAAGTAATATGAGTAACCTTAAAAAGTCGTTCTGGATAAGAGTGTCAGCTAAATGCCTTAAATGTAAAATGTAAATGTGACAGTGGCCTACTTCAGCAGAAATGACTGGGCATGTATTTGAAAACGCAGAATTGAGATTTTAAGCCTATGATGTTTATGATGTTCATAAGTCAACATCAGCGTTTCTGCAGAAACCGTCAAACTACAGTCCCCATGTTTTCTTTTTTCTAGACCAGAGCTGTGGGTGGTGATTCAACTGGCTGTTGCCAAGACAACACTTTAATTTGGCCTCAAAGTAAACATTGTGGTTTGTGCAACAGGTGCCCTTCATTTCGGTGTGTGTGTGTGTGTGTGTGTGTGCTCACACATTGTGTGTGCAGGCAGCTATTGTGGCTCTCTATCTTTGCTACTTCAGAAGCTGCTATTAATAAGTTGCCTCTATAATTCACACACACCCAGGGGGTCCACCGGATTTCTTCCAAATTGACGCCCTCTGAAGATGTGCAGCACTTTCTCTGCTCCCTCCTCTTCTTCATCTTTTCCATTATCTTCGTCTTCTTCATCTTCTTCTTCATTATCACCAGGAACACTTTCCCATCATCTTCAACACAGTGTTCTCCATCTTCTTCTTTTCTTCTAATTTGCTTCCTCTTCATCATCATGTTCATCTTATTGCCTCATCATCCTCATCCTCTTTTTCTTAATTCTCATTATTTTTATCTTCTTCGTAATCTCCACCTTCTTCATCTTTCCTCTCCTACCTCTTCATCATCTTCATCATCATCATCTCCAATATTATCTTTTCTTCTCTTTCTTGATTCTCATCTTAATTTTTCTCTCCATGCTCTTCTTTGCTCTTAGATTCTTTCTTCATCGTCATCTTCATCTTCTTTTTCTTTAATTGATCTTCATCACTTTCACATCTTCTTCAGCTTCTCCTTCTTCATCTTCTTTCTTCTTCTTCATCCCTTAAGTCTTCATGTTTATCTTCTTCATGATCTCCATCGCCTTCTTCATTTTCTCTTTGTTCATCTTCTGTCTTCCTCTTCACTGTCATCATCATCATCATCATCATCATCATCATCATCATCATCACCTTCATCATTATCTCTTTCTACAACTTTATCTTCTTCATAATCTTCACCATCTAGTTTTTATCCTTTATCATTTTTATCTGTATCTTCCTCTTCATCATCCTTATCATCTCCTTCTTTATCATTTCATCATCATCTTCTTCTTCTCCTCTGGTCTCTTTTTTAATCTTCATCTTCATAATCTTGTCCATCTTCCTCTTCTTCTTCTTTTCATCTTTTTTCATTTTCATCATCATCATTATCATCATCTTTAACTTCATCACTATCATCTATCATTTCTTTTTTATCATAATCAACACCATCATCCTCTCTCTCTCCCTCTCTCTCTCTCTCTCTCTCTCTCTCTCTCTCTTTCTCTCTCTGTACACTGAATGCATGTGATTTTAATGTGTGCACACACAGATCAGCCATAACATGGCCTGTATAAGACCCCCTCTTGCCCTCAAAACATCTGGCATCACAACGTTAACAGCAGATCCTTTAGTCCTGTAAGTTGTGAGGTGGGCGGAGCCTCCGTGGATCACATCAATGAGCCTTAGGTGCCCACGACCCTGACGCCACTCCACTTCCTGGACTTTTGTTGACTCTGTCAACTACTGTTAACCTCCATCACCTTCTGTTCACTTGCTGCCTAATATGTAGATCCTACCCCTTGACACCATTGGAACCATTGGAACCAGATCATCTGTCAGTGGTTTTAATGTTATGGCTGTTCATTGTAATTTCCACAGGAATAAAAAAGACGTTATGTAACACGTATCATTGTTTTACCAGTGGCTTCTGCACTACTGTAGCTAAGTGCTGCTGTGCAACACCTAAGCCAACCCCAACCTTCACCTCAGCACCCAAAGGAAATCATGCAGCACTTTTTTTCCAGGCTGGTTTGTATAAAAACAAACAAGTGAATAAGTAAATCAAGTAAATAGCATTTCTGCTTGTGGAGACCAGCTAAATGTCCTCAGACTGTTCATGTTTTCCATCATTTGGTCTCCACAAAGGCCTAAATGCATGGCTGCACACACTACACACTCACACACACACACATTTTTCTTCTTCTCTCTACCAGTGCTCTTTTCTCGGTTCTGTTCACGTTTTCTAGATTGTGAAGAGTCAGCTAACCGCTGTCTTCCCTGACCTTTCAGTTAGTTTCCATTCAAGACAAAAATGCAGAAAAAAAACGTTGCGAGCGCGCCCAACTTTCTTTCTCTCGAACAGAATCAAGCTGAAAACACAGAGACAGCACAAGGAGACGCCAACCGTTTTACGCAAAGCCTTGCAGGGATAACCTTTAGTACATCTCACAGACCTTTGCAGCATTCGGCTTCATGGAAGCAAAGTGCAGAGCAAAGCTGAGGCTGTTTAGATCATGCGTGAATGTGAATCTTGTGCACTTATTATTACAGGGTTTCCTGTACACCTTGCGTCTGCATGTCAATCAATCAATCAATCAATCAATCAGCCTTTATTTTCACTGGAAAGCATATTGAGGGCAACCTTCATTTTCAGTGTGGCTGAGCATCTACAGTAAACAGGGATTGAAAAAAAATTACAATAAATCAGGTAAATGAAGAAATTAAAAAATGATCAATTAATCAATATGATAAAAGATAAGATTAAGATAAGATTATATATATATACATTTTAAATTATATATACATTATATATATATATATATATATATATATATATATTGATTTAATCTAAATCCAATTATTATTTAAATTATAAATTATTTAAATTATTAAAAAAAAAAAAAAATAACAAACCAAAATAACATAAATACAACCAGAAAAAAAAATTATATGTGTTTTTTTTGTTTATATATATATATATATATATATATATATATATATATATGTGTGTGTGTGTGTGTGTGTGTGTGTTTTCTGGTTGTATTTATGTTATTTCGGTTTATTAATTTTATTTTAATTATTGAATTTATATATATATATATATATATATATATATATATATATATATATATAGATAGATATTTCTTTCATTTTATTTAATGAAAAAAAAATTCAATTAATAAACCAAAATAACATAAATACAACCAGAAAATAACTAACAAAAAATTACAATGCACAATGCAAGATATAGACAGATGTTTTCCTCCATTTTTGCATTGGTGTTGCAGTAATTGGTTTCAGATCCTCCTACGAACTGTAAAAACGCTGAAAACACTGTTTTTACTTGTTTGATCTCAGGTAAAAATGTTTTATACCACCCATAAGTTTGCCTACCGCTCCACCAGTATCCTGTTTTTTGTGTCTCTCTGATTCTCGAAATGTGTGATTTGGTCGTCAGTTAAACAGAACAGAGTCTGTACAGATGGTTCTTCAGGCCTGTGAACTAAGCTAAGCTAACTAAGCTCATTTGCGACATTCAGTTTTAGTCTTTGCTCCAACGCCAGTTACTCGACTTACGCTTGCGAGAAAATGACTAGCGCAGCTTTTAGCCAGGATCAAACCTATAATGCTCTGTGTGCGGTGGAGCTATTGATGACAGGGTTGTGGGTTTGATACCCGGGCTCGGCAAGCTGCCACTGTTGGGCCCTTAAGCAAGGCCCTTCACCCGGGCATTGGAGTTGGCTGCCCACCCCTCTGGGTATGTGTGTGCTCACTGACCCTAGTTCACTAGTGTGTATGTGTTGACTACCACAGATGGGTCAAATTCTGAGGTCACATTTCGCTGTACAGTGACAAATACGTGCACTTTTACCTTTATTTGATACTGACTGGATCTGTAGCTAGCAGGGTAAGGAGATTTTGTCTTTCTGTCACTTAAGCAGCCTAACCGGTCTCACAGTGCTCATTTATGTTATGCTAGCTAGTTTGGTGTTCCTAGTCAAAACTGAACTTAAATTTGCTATTGATGGCCTGTATTTTTTTGACCTGAGCTCATATAACTTGTTATAGAGTAAATCGAGCCTTTTTTTTATTTTGACTATAAGAAATACTCAAATTAAGTTTACATAGAAATAACAAATAAATAATAATTTTCATAAAATAAATATTAATAGCTAAAAGAAATAAAAATATATCTAAATATATACAATTTATATTATAAATATTGAATAGACATTTGATATAAATATGTTTATATATTTATGTATATATATATGATAGGTGGCTAAGGTGTTTCTCAGTAACTGCTGCGGTACCCCGTGCGGTTAGTGTTACTAGTTTTATTGTATCATCTGTACACAAAAAGGGTGCACAAACCTTTGCACTTGATTAGTATCTCTGGGGAAAAACCTGTAATAATCCCCGGTCCTACAGTCAGACTGAACAACCTGCAGCTGAGCAGCGTCGCTCTCTCCAAAAAAACAGCCCCAGCCTGAATTCAGCTCCATCCATACCACAGAGCCACTGTACCCACATACATGTAAGGGTAATGGAGAGGAACAGTGTCCATCTGATGTAGGATTATGTGTCTGAATCCAATTTTATACACTTATTCTACAGTCATCCGTCCCTTTTCTAATGGTTGGTCATTTTTTTTTAACTGGGACAGAGGGTGTATAAAAGTTTAATTAAAAATGTATTTGATGTTTTGACAGCTGATGATAATCACGTTCAATTAACTACATTTTTATCCACAATTGGAGCTAATTCTTACATAATGCTGCTTTAAAATATAGAAATGGACAGCTGGAAGTGGTCAGCTAGAAAGTATTAAAATATGTTTTTTAATTTAAATATGATTTTTTTTAAGTAAGACTTTTTAAATGACTAAAAATTAAATAATTAACTGGCTAAACAAATATCTACTTCTGAATCTCTCTTAGCAATTTGTATTTATGGCAGTTGTGTAAAATTGAACCATGTTCCCGGACTGTAGGGGGAGCTCTTGAGCAGCACTTTCCAATTTTCATATAATGCTGCTTTAAAACTTGTTACTGGACAGCTGAAATAACAGTATAAGCCAGCAATTATGCCAGTATTTGAAATGGTCAGCTGGAAAATTTAAAAAATTATTTTTAATGTGTTTTTAAAGTTGTTTTGAAATGAAAATTTCATTGACTGAAAAGTATATATGTGTGTATATATATATATATATATATATATATATATATATATATATATATGGCATTATTATAGTGATATGCTTAGTGATTGCTTAGGCTAAACAAAACAAAACAAAAAACAACAAAAAAATTTAAATAAATAAATAATATAATATAATATATATATATATATATATATATATATATATATATATATATATATATATTGTTTTGTTTTGTTTTGTTTAGCCTAAGCAATCACTAAGCATACCACTATAATAATGCCATATATATATATTTATATATTTTTTTCTTTCAGAATTTACAGTTATACCTGCCAACAGTTAACCCCGTGAGAATCTCAGGCCAACCGCTTTCGTCAAACCTGCGATGTGAAAATGGATACGATGCACATGTATGCATCGTTCCGGCTGAGATGATGACCTCAGAGGCCATTATTGCAGCACATGTGGCATTCATCTCAGGCTGCATCTCTGGTAGCAGCTCTCCCTCACCTCTGGCCGTCTCTGTGGGAGTGTGGCCCCTGGGGTCTAGCCGCTGGAGCCCACACAGCAGACATGAGTTAGAGCCCTGTGTGTCAGCTCAGCATATGGAAGGTGGAGAGAAGTGTGTAGGGTGGAAGGGGAGGACATTTACTGCCCTGTCTGCCTCTTCTTCACCTTGCTTTCTGGGCGGCAAACGGCATGTCCACCTTTGACCCCTGTGGATGCCTCCTCAGCCCTAACACGGAACCCAGCTGTAATCTGTTGAGCCCGTTTACACTACTGTTTACATGTGTGGAATCAATTGTCGTGTAGAAAAACTCTCTTTTTGTGGCTCAGTATGTCTCAGCCCTGTTCTCCTGCTCCCTGTCAATCTCTCTCGACCTCTTTCTCTCTCTCCCTCACTCTCTAAATCTCTCTCGACCAATTTCTTTTAATCTCTCTTGCTTGCAATCCTTCTCTCTCTCTCTCTTAACATGTCTCTCTTTCTCAATCTTTCTCTCTCTGTACCATGGTCTCTTAGTCTTTTCCACGCACTTCCATCTCTCTCCCTGGTTGCCTGGTGATTTATGTTGCCCTGTATTCTGACCTTTCCTGACCTCATCACCCTTCAGAGTTGATGTCCAGCTCGAGCTGCCTCCCCACACAGCGCCGGCCTTCTCCAATGTTATTCCAAATATCCGGTTACAGGCTCAAACCCAAGGGGGTCTTTAGGAGGGCATTGGTTCACGACCCTGGCTGTTAACAGCTACTAGGTAAGGACTGCCCATCTTTTCTCTTCTCATGTTGACCTGAGGGTGTCTTGTAGGGGCTTTACTCTTGCAAGAAGGACCCAGAACCCACCACAGAGTCTTAAACGGCCTTGGGAGAGCATACTTCCCTTACTTTCCACAGCAGCAGATTGGTTTACCTGATGGTGTCATCCTTCATCGTGCCAAAGGCTTGCTAGTGCCAGAGTACTCAAAAAGTGGAAAAGTACCAGAAAGAAAGCTCCCCATTCGGCCACAAGCATTTTTTGATCTCCGTACTACAGTAACTGACATAAATGACATCTACAGACATGCTGGATTCACATTACAAGCTGGATAAATTTGGATTCAAAGGCCTGGTGATCATTATTTAATGGCTTACCTCACATGCAGCCAGTCTAAAGGTTGCTTCTTCAGTTTGGAAGAATGGAAGGTGCTTGACCAACATTGTTAATAAAAACTGGTCAAGATCAGACAACACACTATAAGTCAGATTTGGCCCTCATCATACCATAAATATGTGTATGTCTAGCTCAGGACACTGGCAACACCACACGTTTCATGGGCTGTCATAGAGAAGGGTCCTGGCTACAGAAGCTGTCCCAGAAGCATGGGTGCAGCATCCCTCTTCTCTTCATCCAATACTTTTGGGATGAGTTGGGGAGTTGGGGAGATCAAAACAGGACCATGTAACATCCCAACCCTACTAACACTCTTCTAACACTCTGCAATCAAATTCTTACAGTGATGCTCCTCCAAAATCCTTCTCCTCCTGCTCCTCCATAAGCCTTCTGCCCTGGACACAATCTCACAATCTGAAACAATCTCTCCAACAGGCAAACCAAACAATGAATTAGCAGGTGTCCCAATACTTTTGTCCATATAGTGTATGTTTCTACATGTGGATGATATGCGTTTGAGAGTGAATGTCATTTTAACAGTGTTGTGGGTTTTTATGGTGCAGATTCACTGGGCGGAAGGGTCAGTGGCGCATCTAACCAGTGCCATTACTGAAGACCCCTGAAGAACCTTGAAGGATATCGACAATTACTATTATGCGTTGATATTTGGTTAACTTTAACGGCCACAGTTTGCAATTATTGGAGGTTTTCAGTGACATTTGGTTTACACTGACATTTTCCCCCCAATTTGTTCCCAGTTGAAGGCTCTTGTTGCAGCCTTTGGTTGTTTATGGGTGAAATCCACAATCGTGTGATTATATATGGAGGTGTGTCACGTCGTCAGTTCATACAGATTCAGTATTTGTTCTTCTGGGAGTTCTCCTGCTTTCTGCAGTAGGTTTACTTTGCAGTGTGCCCTTGTCATTCATCAAATTGATGGTGTAATGGTGCTAGCCTTGAGGGGGTACATTATTTCAGCTAACTATTATCTCCTTGTGTTCTGAGTCTCGGCTTGTCAGAGTCGATAGCCGGTTGGTAATTGAGCCTTGATCGGGAACAGAAACCAATAACTTTTGCCTCGTTTTTTCAAAATCATACCTGTCATGTCTTATCGGTGGAGATGCCGCTCATGCTAAAGCGTTTAAATTGTGCATCAGAACTGGTGTGCAGCGTCACCTTCGGTGATCAAAGTTCACAGCCCTTCAAAATGGAATTCTAATCATTTCACCACAAGAGGAAATGGCTCAACCTCAGGCTTTTTTTGTGGGTTTAACAGCAAGACCGTCCATTTTCAGGCAATCTGGCCAGGAGAGACGGCGTCTTCTCTAATTGCGATTTATATTTTCATCAAATTAGGCATTCCAATTCATTTGGCACTCACGTACGAGCACAGGTACGAGAAGTACTATGAGATTATCAGTGGCATAGAGTTCAGTAAAGTTGCTGTTTGCATAGTCTACAAGAACCAGATTCACTTCCTTCATCAAAGAGGATCTAGATACTACAAATTTACATTTTGAATGAGTGAATAGCCTAAAGTTAGCGCTCTTTCGCCAGCCTTACATTTCTAGTCAGATTTTGTGGAATTGAAACAGTCATTTAAAGATCACATGCAAATAATGGCTGTTCCTGCCTCTTTTACGCAATAGCTTTTTGCATCTGAAGACAGGTGGATCGTTATCTGACAAGTAAATGCTTCCGATTTCATTTCTTTTCCGCTTTTGCCTTTTTTTTTGACTGTATGAAATGGTTCCTCAGTGGTTCCTGGCTTGGATGTATAATTGTTATAGAACTTTTACCTTTACCTGGATTTTAAAACATATAGTTTACAAAAAATGTCATTTCATTCTGTAAACATTCATGGAAAAGTTCTTTAGAAAGTGTTTCTTCTATAGCATCACTCCAAAGTACCCTTTTTGAGTGCTGTTCTGTAATCATTGTCTGATGGTGGTGCCTTGCTGGTGTCAATGAGATATTAATCAATAAAATAGCATAACTAAACTATGACCTGATGTCCAAGAATGCAGCCTTTTAATTGGCCTGGTTCTCTGGTTCTAGGTGTGCAGAGTGGACCACTCTCTGTCCCCATCACTCACAGCAATGCTAGCCAATATAGGTGTGTCACAGAATTAAGGGAGTTGGCAATTACAATAGTTTGGGGGGTGAACTGGGAAAAATAAAAACATAATAATAGAATTAAAAGTAAAAAACTTACTTTTTTAACATAAATTCACCATTGAAGGTAGAATAAACATGACGAAGGCCAGAAAAATAAGCCTCAGATTAGTCAAATTAGCCACAGCCTCCAGACCACTTGCTTTCATTGCTACATTACCGCACCTTTATTTCTTTCTTTGAACAGACGGTAAGAGATTTTCTAATTAAATATTCTATTAAAGTTAAATAAAAATAATATTTATATAATAAGAGGTTATAACTTCGAGCATACACATCTTTTTCATGTTCCTATGCAATTTTACAAATTTTGAAATTGTGTTTTGAAACACATTGAACGTATCATGCAGTCGTGAACACTGTACATTATTGTAGGAGCTACAGGACGCCTTTAAAGTGTCATGGCGTGCTAGGCCAGATACAGAGGGATGAACACTCGCAGAGATGAAATCCAAGCAAGTTGTTTATTAACAAAAACCAAGGTGCAAAAAGGGCAAACGAGGCAAAAGAATCAGCAACTATGGGGTACAAATGTAAACACAACACAAACATGACAAACAAGAGGGCGAAACCAAATGAACCTGGGACTGGGAGGAACCGGGAGCTGAGCTGGCGTAAACGGTAAACACAGAGGGGAAAACCAAAAGGGGACAAGAACAAAATCCTACAGGCAGAGCCTGGGTTAAACAGGGGTTAACTTAAGTTGCGCTTGACCGGCGCTATAAAGACAAAAGGGGGAAGAGCTGGGGAACCAGCCACTAAGCAAAATGGCAAGGCCGACCAAACCTGGAACCACAGTGAGCTGCCGTGAGTGTGGGTCGTCTAGCTGGAACGTGGGTAGCCAGTGAATCCTGACAGTGAGTGAGCGAGCCTCGCTGATAGCATGGTTAGCAGGGTGACCAGCTCCTGAACGCAGATATCAAGCCGAAGCTGACCATAACACACCTTACGGTCGTACGGGGAATCTCTCGGGCGACCTCAAGGTTCCAAACGATACATTTCTCGGCATTGAACCCTGGTGTTGAGGCTCCTTAAGTACCCCCAGTCCCAGGTGAAACACATGAACCAAACAAAAGGACAATGAACAATCAGAACTGAATCACAAATTGATACAAGTGAACAGAACCAAAACCACATGAACACGAACATGACGAAACTAAGGCGGAAGTCTTTATTTGGGCCTGTGGGTGGCGGCTCGGGATCACCCCGGGGGAGGGGCTGACATAAAGTTAAAGCTTGAAGCTGTAGGCTTGGTTCCACCTGTAATGTCATCTTCACAAATATGCATAAACTGTATTCAGTGGAAACACTGATTATTACATCTTTTTATTATTATTATTATATCTTATTATTATCTTTTTTGTTGACGTTTCCTAAATTTGCTTACAATTTACATGGAATCTTGCTAATGATGACCGTAATGCTAATGACTCACAAACTCAGTGCAGCTATCATTTCTTATTGTCCTTTGCTGGTCAGTTCAGACTGTCCTGCCCTGTCCCAGCCCAGCAACCCCTCACATTCAGCGCTGACCTCCAGTAGGGCTTCCCTATTGTCTGAGACCCCCACCACCCACCCCCCCAGTCGTGACCCGGCACGCAGCGAGGGGAAGGCTTCATCTATTTTTACCCCTACATTTCCTCCTTTAGCATTGTGGTGGTCTCGCACTCCTTTTCATCCCACTTTCCTCCTGAATTCGCTGTTGCTTCCCATACTTCCTGTTTTTGCAGCCCATCTAAATGGCCCACTGGGGGCCTCTGGGTTGGCTGCTTGGCTAATTACACCAGTCTTAGATTGGGACAGGGATGTGTGTGTGTGTGTTTGTGTGTGTTTTAGGCTACAGAGGTGTGGTTCACTGAGTCATGTCTGGAACATCTCTACAGTAATAGACTGATCATACTGAAGAACAGATAAAACAGTAGCAGTATTAGGATACACAAGTGACTCCACATCCTCTCCAGTCTCCAAATTTTAGGAAAAGATGAGACATAAACTAATGCTGGTTTATTTCGTTTTATCAGTCCGAAGTAAAAACGAGGGTCAGATATATTTCTTCATCCAGGATAAAGAGATTAACCCATTAGAGGCATGTTGCAGTTCAATATTACAGCATGAAAAAAACCTTTAGTTTTTGATGTAGTCTCTTTCTGCAGGCCTCTCAGCAGCTGTTCTGCTGCCAGAATAAAAATTAAAATTAATATATAGGGCCCTATTTTAGCGATCTTTTGGAGAGCCATCAATCGTGCACCGCGCAGCTTGAGCTAGTCAGTGTGTCTTTGCAAAAGTCATGTACTAAGTCTCCTAATTAATCATGGGTGTGTTTGTTTTGGGCGTAACATTCAGTAATAAACCAATCAGCGCGTCTCTCGCCGTTCCCTTTAAGAGCCAGGTGTGGTCTGACTTTGGTGGGTTGCTATTTCAGTGGTGTAAAGCGTGGGGGGGGGTGTACGAGCGTCGGGCTGCACGTGCCTGTGTTGACAATTCACTGCCGAGATAGCAATGACTGCCTGACTGTTGATGAACATCTGTCTAGGCTGTTTTCAGTCAGTGGAGCTCCTGGTGTGTTTTCCGTTGTCAAGATAGCAGCAACACTGCAGAAATGGACCTAAACACCCCTCATTTCGAGACCACCGCGCCCATCAGCATGGATATATTCACAAGCAGCGCTGCTGTTTAAATGATGCAGGCAGTTGGAAGGCGTAAACGGGGTGTAGCCATGTTGGCGGGGTGTAAGATAGCAATGAGCATCATGACATACCTTGCGCAGGATGTGAGATAGGGCCATTAAGATTAATATTCGGATACTCTTGGATCTCCATGAAGTCCTGTGTTGAGCTGCTAATGAACAACGAGGGAGAAAAGGGGAGGGTTGAGAATGCCACACTGAGACAGACAGCAAATCTGCAGCTTTTTAAAACTACAACAATAAAAAAATAGCCTCTTTAAAAGTTAAAAGTTAATCAGACTCATTTCCAATAAAATATACTATTCCATTAATGTTCAACTAAAAGACTGAAAAAGAAAACAGGCTTATGGACACTATGAAAAACAGTCCAACTGGTCTGGATATTATTCTTTTATATATTACATATCAGACACCCGCTGAAGCGTAGACTCAACATCTCAATGGAGAAGCTAAATCCAATGTAAATATGAATTCCTTATGTAATCATGTAATAAATGATGTAATTATGTAATCCCATGCACACTCCTCATTTAGACATGCCAAAACAATAAACGCTCTAAACTTCTAAAGGTTAAAGGGGTGAGTGGATTCCTGAGTGGAAGGTTTACTTTATATTTGGGACTATCAGATAAGATACAAGCAATAAAGGCATCTTTTTTACACTCTGATATTATTTATAATCTATAAAAAACAGAAAGAAAAGGAAAAAATAAACACCTCATTCTCTCTCCTCATAACACACACTCGCTCGTGTTTGGTTTTTGATGTGGAATCCCAGGAGACTTCTCTTTGAGTCATACAGGAACACATGTAGAGGCCCCCGAGGGACGCCGGTGTCTGTACGCATGACAGTTTCCGTAGGTTTTGTCTCTCTCTTCATTGTTTTCGCCTCACATTGTTACACGTGTGACTCGTTACTGTTATGGAAATCGTCAGTCACTGCAAACATGTTTTGGACAGTGAGAATGGCTTTTGTGTGTTAACCCCTCAAACTGCCTATGGACCGCCGGCGGGCCGAAAGTGTTATTACAAACTTCTATTACCGGAGAATAACAGCCCCAACGATTTCTACAGAAGTCCCTGTAGTTACTGAATAATACACCTTAGTGTGTAATAAGGCTTTGAGTGTAGAGGCAATTAGGACATCACCAGTCAAAAGTTTGGAAACGCCTGATTGAATTCATGTTTTTCCTCATCTTGAAAAAAAAAGTCACATGAAAGTTGTGTCATTAATGCTAGAATGTCTTAAATAGAAATACTGAAGGAAAAACTGTATGAATTTATTTGCAAAATAATTCAAGCCAGTTTTTTTTTTTAATGCACCCTCCCCAAACAAGTCATTTTCAGCAGCCAACAAGGTCTCATCATGAGTAGAGTTCCTTCATCTGTAGGAAAGATATCCCAAGTGGCTTCCCTTGAAGCTGCTGGAGTGCTGCATTAAGACAGAAGGGGGCTGTGCACACAGTTGGGAATTTTACTGGAGATAATAAAAGTGGATTTAGGAGCATGAGTGTGTCTTTTCTTACCATTAAAATGGAGAAATGACACTATTATACATCCTACATTATAGTTAATATAGTATAGAATGTGAATCGTTGTACAGATGCTCTCAGATTATATTCTCACAATATATGCCAAATATATGTTTGTGGACACATGAAGGAATTCAGCTACTTTAAGTTGAGCTGTGGAACAGTGGAACGATGGTTGGTGCTCCATCCTAAACCTTTGGGATGAGTTGGGGAGTTGGGGAAGAGGTAGGTTGGTGATCATCATCCAACATCCTGACTTCACTGACATTCTTGTAGCTAAAAGCAATCAAATCCCTGGACAGTAGAGACAATACTCCAACAAAAGCAGGATACACTCCTTTTTAAAAACCTTTTCTGGAGAAAAGGTGACTGAGAAGGTGTCCCAATACTTTTGTCCAAATAGTGTACAAAACAGGTAGTTTATCTTTAACTTGCATTCAAGTAAACATCCATTAAATTCACTTTCATTATTAACACCTAACCTCAATCCCAAACCATGTCCTAATACTTACCCTAACCATAACCTCAACCCAGAACCTACCTGCCATGGTCCTAAACCATTGAAAGACTTGTTTATATACTTCAGTTCATACTTTACTTCATACTTCATCAGTTCAATCAGCCCAAAAAAAACAATTCATCTCAAAATTTGAATTCCACAGCTGTTAGAATCAAAAGTTCTAAGGAGTTCTCCAGTATTCTGAGGCAAATCTAGTCTTTAACCCGTGTGAAAATCCAATCATGCAGTGAATGGGGGCTCGCTGATTCATGTTTTGGACTTACAGACATAGCCATAGACAGTCCAAGCATGGCAGGAAATGACGCAGATGGAGGACCTGCAGGACCCGAATCACTTCAAGTGGGACTCTCCAGAGAGCTGTCCCCAACAATGGATCAAACCTGAAGGCCGAACAATAGACCTCAGCTGTAGCTCGTACACTGAGCCAGGTGTCCATCTCTAGCATGGAAAGAAAACCTCATGTTTAATTGTTTTCGAGTCCCCAGTGTTCAAGCCAAGGCAACAGGGCTCACTTGATCATGAGAGAGTCGGGCCAGCAGGGACATGTTTCTCTTAACCAGAGTGAAAACACTGTCGAAGGAATATTACACTGATCAGCCATAAAATTAACACCATCTTCTAATATTGAGTAGGTCTCCTAAGCATTCAAGGCATGGACTCCATAAGACATCTGAGGGTCTGCTTTGGCATCTGGCCCTAGCAGTCCTAGCAGAAGTCCTGTGAGCAGAAGTTGTGAGGTGGGACCTCCATGGATCACATCAATGAGCCTTCAATTTCCATGACCCTGTTGCTGGTTCACAGGTGGTTTCTTTCCACTGATCACTGCATACCAGAAAAACCCCACAAGACCTGCCTGAAGGTTTGGAGATGTTCTGACCCAGATGTCTAGCCATCCCAATTTGGTTCTTGTCAAAGTGTCTCAGATTCTCACGCTTGCCCACTTTCAGTGTTCTTCATTTCACCTGTGAGTGGTGCTAATGTCATAGCTGATCAGAGCCATGGATCAGAGCTTACCAAAAGTGGTTTAAGAAAGAAACCACCTGTGAACCAGCGACAGGGTCATTGGCACCTAAGGCTCATTGATGCGATCCATGGAGGCCCCACCCATCTCACAACTTACAGGACTTAAAGAATCTGCTGCTAACGTTAACCTTGGTGCCAAATACCACAGAACGCCTTCAGAGGTCTTGTGAAGTCGATGTGTTGGTTTGCATAATATTAGGCAGGTGGTACTAATGTTAAGGCTGTTAATATACCTGGATGACGTGTTAATGTTGTCACTGATTCAGTTTCTACGTTTAGTTTTGATGGTGTTGAACTCCGTCCTCTCCCAACAGTCAACTCTCTTTTAGGTCCTCGCTGGACAGGGTGTTGTGGGCGGCGGCGGGGAGCGTTTTTACACACTTTACACATTCTTATCAGGCCAGGACATCTGCTGCTCTCACAAGCCCAGATGTTTCCTGTCCGGCCAGCCACAGGGGACAAGGCCGCCGTCCGCGGGCTCACCTGCGCTTCAGTCCTGTCCTGGCTGCTCCCTGCTCGGGCCTGATTCAGCTCTAGTTCCCCTTGATTCTTATCAAAGCAAGGTACCCAAGCAACCAGACTAAACAACCCACCACCCTCCACATACACATACATACACACACAATCCAGCTGGGAACAAGGAAACAGACAGCTATTTTTGAGATGATTTAAAGTTCGGATTCAACCATGTGATTGAAAAAACAAAGAGTGTAAACAGTGTCTCTGTGTTATTGTAAACGCGAAAGGCCACGAAATGGTTAGGTCAGCTGCCTTCCCAGGCCAAAACAGTGCGCTGGGATTATGCATGAGCATTGTTTAAGTATGATTTATACAAAGACGTAAAAGTGATTAGTCTACTGTACGCGGCTCTACGTGACGGCTTGCACCTCGTTCCCTTTCTGCTTTTGTTTTAAGGCTTTGTTTTATTTAACGTTGAACCTGGAGAGAGGCCAAGAATTTCTATTCATGTCTATGTGGGAGGTCGATTATTGTCCAGCAGATTGAAGAAGCGGTCATCAGTGTTGTTCGTGACCGTTATCATGTCAGAATTTCATAATCTTCTTTAGTCTTGAATGTTTCAACATTTGAGAACACCGGCCGCTTGTAGCAAATAGAAATGGTCCGAAATGCTGAATCAGCAACAATGAATCAAAGGCTGATCAGCCAAAACAGCTTTGACAAGGCCCAACTAGAGCCACCTCACAAACAATGGGCAACAGTTAGCCACCAACGCTCAGCGCACAACAGCCTGATGGCATATGGCTGCTAACAGTTGGCTTGGGGTGTCAGGAGTATTAAGTAGGTGTATGTCATCTGTATTATTTGCGGTAGTGGGGTTATCTGTTGCTCCACACCTAGCACCAAGCACCAAGCACATCTGATGGGCGGAGGCTGAACCTGCAGGTGGGGATTAGCAATGAACAAACTGAAGATAAAGAGGACAGTAAAAACCTAATCAAAAAGTACACAATTACACTACAACACTTACCTAATGCTGTCTTGTTGAAATAACTGAGATGCAGAACTAAAAACATGTGATCTAGGAGAACTTTTGACTAAACTGAGTTGAGATAACTGTAAAAAAAAATCTGCATTTACAATTTTAAGGTTATCTGACGTATATTTTAAGAGCAAAGTTACCATTTGTTTTGATTATGATATATTAATACCCATAGACGTGCCACTTGTGGATGTACTATGGAAAAGATAAGGGAATACATGTATTTATATATCTACATTATATGGACAAAAGTATTGGGACACCTGCTCATTCGTTGTTTCTTCTGAAATCAAGGGTATTCAAAAGATTTTACTCTGCTTCTGTTGGAGTAACTGTCTCTACTCTCCAGGGAACAGAAGGATTTGATTGCACTCAGCGACCTTATCATCACTAACTTCCAGTACTGGATGGACTCCACAGCTCAATGCTGGGAGCTTTATAACCCTCTAGCTCACACCTGGCAGTAGGCATAGCGCATACTATAAACTATACTTTACATATATATATATATATATATATATATATATATATTAGCCCAAGCTAATACTGTTTATGTTTGTATTTTTTACATATTATATAATCATAATTATATAATTATGAAAAAGGTAAAGTAAAAATAAACATTTTTATTTTTACTTTAACTTTTTCACCTAGCTTCATTTAGCCTATCTTGTGGTATGTTCTTTGACACTTGGAGAACAGCATCTGTTTGTGTATGTGTGTTTATATGTGTGTGTGTGTGTGTGTGTGTGTGTGTGTATGTGGTTTTCATCTCACTTAAATGCCACCCACACGTCCTTTCACATTCACGCCTACACACCCTACAAAAAGGGGTCTCGGTGTATGTGTGTGTTGTGTATGTGTGTATGTGACACCATGTGGCTGTCTATGTATACACTGCTAGAAACTGATACTGGTTTCTCACTTTTCAAAACATTGAAGAACATCAGGCTGACCGTTATTCTTGGGCACTGTGTCAGCTGACATTAGTCTTTATGGTCACGAGCATGAATGCCCCATGCAAATGTGCAGGGTCTAGTGGAAATTTGCCTGGGTGATAATTTTGGATCTTGAAATGCGGTGCACACCTGCACATTCCAGCAGAGTTTCTATTAACCCCTCAAAGTCTATTACTGTCATTTTGCTACAATCCTACAAATCTGAATGAGATGGTTTAATACACCCTAGATAAGCTATGTGTGTGTGTGTGTGTGTGTGTGTGTGTGTGTGTGTGCATTTGCACATCTGTGTCAGCAATGGGTGCAACACGAAGTAGCTAAATGCATTTATTAGCTGGGGTGTCCAGAAATATTTGGACATATAGTGTATACTCACTTTTTTATTTTACTGTTTGTGATAACTGAGTTAGCTAGCATGCTAATCACTACGTTAGCTATGTGGAGCTGAACACATACATTAACTGAAATCACCCAACTTCCACCAAACATGGCAGTTCTACATCATTTTATGTGGGGTAAAGCTGGGCGATATGGAATTTTTTTTTATCACAATATTTCTTACGACTTTTTTTACGATACAGAATATTTATCGCAAACTTTTGTCGTGTCGACAAAATACACCAACCGTGTAAATTTTTCAAAACTGCATTCCAAATACTCCATATGCTGTAATGAAGCATGCAGATTATCTGTGCTTTTTAAGCCCTGACGACATTGATCAACAAAATTGATCACGGTCTGATAAAATACTGTCATATTGCCCAGCTCTAGTGTGAGGTACTGTACTGTGGTGAAAATGTGATATAGCATAATTAGGCTTTTTTTACCGTTGTATCCGATTTTTCACCCATTTTCTTCCTAATTTGGACCGCCAATTACCCAACCCTTACATACTCTCCTCCCCATCGGCCGCAATGCCCCTCACACTAGTGAGGGTGGACCAACCCATGCACAGTCAAGCCTCTCATTTTTCAAATTGCCGCTGATGTATGCAACATCACCGGGCAACCAATGCGCCTGGAGGGAAGCACCGCATATCCGGCTTTGATGCATCAGCCCGCAGACACCAGCGATGACCAGCACCGCAGCGAAGCAAAGTTGGGAGAGAGCGCCATCTACCCGCACTAGAGATAGCAAGTCTAATCATGCTCTCTTTCTGGGCCTCAGCTGCCGATGGCTAGCAGCATGAGCGGGACTCGAACCAGCGATCCTCTGATCATGGTGACAATGCCTGCTATTTGCCAAGTTTGTCGGTATTCAATTATTGGTAAGTTAGCTTAGCTTAGTGAATAGCACCCTCTAGCACAAGTTTTTGGAGTCCAAGTGTGTGTCTTAATTACATATGAATTATTAATACTGACTATTATTAATTGCTAGTCCTACTACAAACTAGTAGTGTAGACAAAGTGTCAAAGTTGAGTGTACTCAAATATAAGCGGGCCAGTGGCGACTCTGTGGGTTCGATGCCTGGGCTTGGCAATCTGCTGCTGTTAGGCCCTTGAACAAGGCCCTTCACGCTCTCTGCTCTTCGGGGGCCACAGCAATGGCTGCCCACCGCTACGGGCATGCGTGTTCACCGTCACTGTGTGTGCTTGATCACTAGTGTGTATGTGTGTGTGTGTTCACTACATGGATGGGTTAAAGGCAGAGGCCAAATTTCACACGTCCAACTCAAATGGTGAATATAGGAGTCTATTGCCTTAAATACCGGTTGGTTTTTGAGTGTGGCTACAACTATGGGATGCTATTATCCCACAATGCAGTGCAAAACAAAAGGCTGGAGCTACATATGTCTAGAATAATTATTAAAAAAAAAAAAAAAGATAACGATGCAAGTGCCGACAGGAGAATTTGCAGTGGCTTATGTTGGCACAGCAACGCTTCATCACTTCCTGTTAGTACAAAAATGGTTAGTATGTTAATATTGAGTGTACTAACCTGCCAAACCTGCACTATTAGGATCAGAATATAGTCTGTACCTGATAGTCGTAGTGTGGATTACACATTTGGGACGCAGCCCTGGGTTTTACTGCAGCCACAATCAGCTCCATTTCGCAAAGGCGACACAAGATGCAACCAAAGTCTGGTGTGACCGAAGCTACAGGCCATGATTTTAGTGATTACAGTTCAAAAACTATTTAATTCTTCCACCAGTGAGGCCTGTGATTGATAATGCGTCAACTAATCATGACATAGTGAGCTTTTT
Organism: Salminus brasiliensis; assembly: GCF_030463535.1. Lineage (NCBI taxonomy): Eukaryota > Metazoa > Chordata > Actinopteri > Characiformes > Bryconidae > Salminus > Salminus brasiliensis. The sequence goes on from NC_132890.1 coordinate 35,134,317, forward strand.
ATCATTAATTTAGATACTATCAATAATTTATAAGAGAGATATAAGCTTTTTAGTTTGTGAATTATAAGTTTACCAAGCTGAATGCAATGTACAGGCTGGTCTTGCATACAGCCAACTCACCTGATTTTCACATGAGGTTTTATTGTGAAATAATCTGAAGACAGATATGCTGCATTGGTCATAAATTGTAGAGTATTTCAGATTATAAATGGCTGCTATCTCGAGTCAGTAAGATTTACTGGCGTTTAAAGGCGCCGGATTCGTTTCATATCCTCCTGGTTTTCATTTGAGTTACACGGATAAGTTGATATTTATGGCACTACCAAGTTTGGATCCTCTGCAGACGGATTCTGGCTCAGACTTCAGCCAATGCCCGGCAGATACTCTATCTAATTCACCTTTCATGTCCTCCTTTCCTCGCTCGCCTGCTCTGTCTTTCTTTGCTTTTTCTCTCTCTCATAAAAGAGGGGAGATTCACATGAGTCCTTGAGGAAAAAGGAAATCCGTCAGATCATAGCGTGGCACCGTGCCCCTCATACATAAGCTCTGCACACTTCAAAGTTGAGGGGAAGTGGAGGCTTTTTCAGGGGCATCATGCACACTTCCTGGAAAGCGAAGTCAGGACATGGTGCACTGAGTTTTGGTCGACCCAGGCCCCCACTGTCAACTCCTTGAACTCTTGGGTTGTTATCCAGTTATACATCGTTAGGCTTAATATTCAGCAACTACACTGAAACTAAACCATACGTTATGGCATTATGGAGATTTAAGTAAAGTGTTGGCCCACAAACAGGACCTTCAGCTTTAACCAAACTTACCTGTGTTTGTTTAGAGAATTTAGTGGTATCTCACTGTTAAAAGAACAAGATCCTTGAGGAACTTTTGGAGGATCTTCAATTTGAAAGTGTAGAAACTTTTAAGGTTTTTTAAGGAACTTCTTTCTTTTAAACATTTCGTTAAAGCACCTCAATAGGTTCTTCAACAGTTTTAGATTGAAGAACCTCCAAAAGTTCCTCAATGATCTTCTTCCTTTAACAGTGTGAGGAACATTTGAGTTCTTGGAGGAACCTAAAAGTTCTTCAAGAATCTACTTATTTTGTTTTCATTGCCCTGCCAACCTATATAACCAACTTAAATAACCAAGCACCATCTCTCATAAGTAACACCTACACTCTTTAAAAAAGTAAAAAAGTGCACAGGGTTCTTTAAGTGATGCCATAGAAGAAGCATTTTTTGTTCCATCAACATAGATCTGTTGAAAAAGGGGTATATAGGTGAAGTGTAAAAGTTTACAGCAGAGGTTCTGGACCAAAGAACCATTTTGGACCAATTGCCACTGCCATTGCTTCAATAACCCTTTGTAGTACCTTTACTATACTGTATATGAGTATGAGTATATTACCATTAGCATATTTGTCTACATAGCACTGTTAAATGTATAAGGTCCTTGAGGACCTTTTGGAGGTTCTTCAATTTGAAACTGTGGAGGAACCTCTTAAGGTGCTTTGAGGAACCTTCAGAAAGAAGGTTCCTTGAGGTTCCCTGCAAACACCTTTCAAATTGAAGAACCTCCAAAAGTTTCTCAAGTATCTTGTCGCATTAACAGTGTGAGGAACGTTTGAGTTCTTGGAGGAACCTTGAGGTTCTTCAAGAATCTACTCATTTTGTTGCACCATATGTTCTAGGGTTGGGGGAGGGGGGTGCACTGCCTTGCCAGCTTTAGTTTTAGGGGGCCAATAACCCCCTAAATAAGCACCATCCCATAATTAACACCTACACTCTTAAAAAAAATCCAAATTTCCTCAAGGATCTTATAATACTTCCAACAGTGAGGGGCAGCTGATGTTTCCATGGAAACAGAACCTGGTCCTAAACTTTTCTTTACTAGTAAAGCAATACATCAAAGTACGGTACTTCATAAAAGGCTTAATTGGGTAGCCCATCTGGGCCCAATCTCACCTGAGAGCGGGACAAAAATAGCACCTCCGTGACAAAGCGTGGCTTAAGCATCACAGCCACACATCAAAGCCTTAAGAAAAAAGAGAGAGAGAGAGGAACAGGAGGGGGGACGTGGACCCCAAGAGTCAAGCTAAAGGGGGCTGAATCACCTGCCAAACCAGCCATCTCCCAGCTAAAAGATCCGCAGGGGTCATCCTCTCCCACCCTCGCCCAGAGATAAGATACGCTCGTCCCAGATTGGACACGTTGAGAGAATATGTTTCCAATTTGACTTGTGCCACTACTCCTCCCCTGTCTGCTCTCTCTCTCTCTTCCTCTCTCTCTAGCTCGCTCGCCCTTCCTCTGTTGGCCCCATGTGTATCACACCTGATTAATTCAGCTTTAGAGCAGGCAGCCAAACGTTGCGATCAATAAATCATTGTTTTTATGTGTCTGCAGGTAAATGAGAAGCACGTCTGCGGCTAAAAATACAGAGATCCACTCCAGCACAGCCGTGCACAGATGCTTCACATTAATGCCTTCCTGAACTGGGGGGAGATTCAGAAACTCTTTCATTTGCTCTTCACTCTATCTCTCTCACTCTCTATCTCGTTCGCTCGCTCGCTCTTTGTGTCTCGCTATCAGCAGACATGTCTCTTTTGTCTACCTCACTGACATTTACAATACGCTCTTTAAAAACATAAAGGTGCCAAAGAGAGATATTTGGAGCCACGCCGCAGCAGAACCACCTTCGGTTTGACTGAAGAACCTCTCAGTGGTCGCTTCTGTAGGCCCCAGTCACGTTTCTCGTTTCTAACCTCACATGTGTGATTTTTACGTGCCTTTTTGTTGCATTCAGCCATTACTGCAATGTTCGCTCTCTCACAGCTGGCAGTAAGTAGCTTCAGGCTCAAATATACGCTTTCAAATGACGAGTCTTTAGGAACAGAGATGCAGTAGCTGCTTCAGCTGGGTGACCATATTTTGTTTTTTTTTAAAAAGACGACCCTGGGGGCACACAGGCGTCCACTGTGGTAAGGAAGTTGTGCAGGCTGTGGGGGGTGGGGGGTCAAGCAGGCCTAAGTTGTTGGAGCGTGGGAGGGGCTTAAATACCTTTGAGGTAAAGTAAAGGTGCACATATTTGTCACTGTACTATGTACAGCGAAATGTGTCCTGGTAGTGAACACACACACACTCACACACATACACTAATGAACTAGAGGCGGTGTGCACACACACACACCCAGAGAGGTGGGCAGCCAACTCCAGCGCCCGGGGAGCAGAGAGGGTGAAGGGTCTTGCTTAAGAGTCCATCAGTGGCAGCTTGTTGAGCCCGGGTATCGAACCCACAACCCGGTCATCAATGGCACAAAGCTCTATAATATCCTTAATGGCCTAAATGGCCAAATTATCTAGACCTCTGTGGTTGGAGGGGTTTCAATTAGGCCTCAGGAGTTGTAGGACCATAGCAATGTGTATGTGTTAGGGTGGGAGGGGCTTAAATACCTTTAACAACAGGCTACAAACTATATTAGTACTTGTTAGTACATACTCATTTACCCTGACCATTAAATATCCTTAATGGCCTAAATGGCCAAATTATCTAGATCTCTGTGGCTGGAGGGGTTTCAATCAGGCCTCAGGAGTTGTAGGACCATAGCAGTGTGTATGTGTGAGGGTGGGAGGGTGATAATTACCAATAAAAACTATATAAGGACATTATCCCTCATATACCATGACCAATGAATGAACCTCTGTTCACCCTACTTTAAATCATATGTCAGCTATATTAGCTAGTAGCTACTAAGCTAAATAGCTAGCACACTTGCTATACAAACTACATATCAGCCAGCTGTTTCCAGTTGTTTTGCCTTTTTTATGACTTATTATTAATGTTAGTATTTATGTTGTATTGTTATGTTGTTATGTTGTTATTTGATGTAGAAATAGTAAGTATGCAAATTTAGCTGAGCAGCGGTTCTGCATGTGCATGTACAACCTGAGGGTTTAACCTTCATACAGTGAGCACTGAAGACTCAGGCCGACCTGTGGTCTGTCATTGACATTAAAGTCCTTTGAATGGTTCTCGTATGAGAAGGCCAGTGCTTTCTCATTCTGCACCTGTGTACTCATTCTGCCCGATGGGTAGCAGATGTTGGCACTGCAGAGGGGTGCATTGCTGTGGGATGCGTGGGATGCTAAAGAATGACCCATGGCACGCCAGTGTCGGCCACTTTTATTCCACAACATGCTTTGTGCATTAAAGCCTTTTTTAAAAGTGCTGAAGACATTTCTCGATTCATTTGGGAATGATTACACCACAGCCCTTTCATTCATACATGCTTTATATGACTGTTCTTCCACAATAACACACACTGCTGTTTCTGTTGTCCAAGCTTGGTTACTTAACATAGTCATGAACACCACAGCAAGTCCTACTTACCCATGTGTATTGGCTCTCTCTAACACTTCCCCACTACCCCATTATCTCCACTACCTTTTATTTTATATCATTCATAATAATGCAGTAATGCATAATGCAGTTTACCTTATACGCCCAATTATGTATTTATCGTTTTATATGCATATTTTATGGATTACACTTCTGTAGTTGAATTCTCTTTGACAAGGGATATATTTTGTCTCACTGCTGAACCATGACTATGGGAGCCAGGCCTTCAGTTCAGGCCATAAATGTCAGAGCTTGATAAATAATAATGCATCCCTATAACATTTCTAATAACGTTAGTGCTAAGCTAAAGTAATGCTGGCGCACATTTTTGGCTGTTCTAGATTAAACACAGATATCAGAAGCTTGTAAATCACATTCAATGTATTCGACTCAAGCTCGTAACAAACATTAACTCATACTGGAACTTGTTTGTAGCAGTTTTATAGTGACTCCTATAGTAAAGCCTAGAGCCTTGGCACAGTGATACTGCCACTGCTTTAGGTTAGGCTACCACTGTCAAGTCAAGTCAAGTCAAGTGGGTTTTATTGTCATTTCAACTACATACAGAGTACACAGTGAAACGAAACAACGTTCCTCCAGGACTATGGTGCAACATAGACACAGTGCATACAGAACACAAGTGTGCATGGAACAGAAAAAACATCAGTTCAGTCTCTGGAGTTGAGAAGTCCAATGGCTTGGGGGAAGAAGCTATTGCAGAGTCTGGTCGTGTTGGACCGGATGATGCGGTACCTTCTTCCTGATGGCAGGAGGGAGAACAGTCTGTGTGAAGGGCGGGTGGAGTCATCCACAATGCTGGTTGCTTTGCGGATGCAGTGGGCAGTGTAAATGTCCATGGTGGAGGGGAGAGAGACTCCAATGATCTAGCATTATGGTTAGGCTACCACTGGTTAGGCTACCACTGGTCAGGCTACGACTGTTTTTCACAGTCCAGAAGACTGAAGAAATGTTGTTTGTCTTCTTACAGAAGCATGTATTTTGGAAATTCTTCAAATTCAAGGTTCTGGTGTTCTGTCTTGTCTAAGAGACACTAAATCACAGACAATGATAATGACGCAAAAAGATGTAGCATTTTTATGATAGTTTTAGTATTTCGTGATACACTCAAAATGTGTATCGTTGCTTTCATGCAGAAAACCTGTATCTCAATTCTCACCGATTTGTCACACAATTGATATCATTTGAATCTGTTCTTTACATTGTCTCAACATTTCACGATGAATGGGCCAATAGAAATGCTCCAAAATGGCCTAGAATAAAATTGACACTTAACATTTACATTTAAGGCATTTAGCAGACACTCTTATCCAGAGCGACTTACAAATCTTTTTACATAGACTTCCATTGAAAGTTAAGAATTGTTTTTAAAAAATTTTTCCGTAAGGTTGTCGTTTTTGCATGACAGCGATGATATAATCATGAAGTCTGTTCTAATTCTATTAAAACAGCTGCAATGTTGCCTAAAGCTAATCAGTTTCAGCCTTCAAATCATCTGGGGCCTGGCTTCCATATTAAACTTTTAGTCACCAGAGTACAGTCCTATACAGTGCAGTACTGCTATACGGTGCTGTACAAGCCTGGCATGTAGTGCTGTTTCTCCTTTGGCAAATCCTAAGTAAAAATCTGCATATCTACTGTGGACATGAATAATAAGCATAAAAAAAAACATCTGGGAATTCATTAAGCCTTATCCGTGAAACGTCTGTGGTTGTGCGTTAGTATCGTTTTTCAGTTGCGAGTTTTGAGTTTGCTGCTATTTCCAGTCCATGTCAGTTCAAAACAAATGCATTTCTTATTCAGCACTGTTAGAACATGCTTTTAAGCCACCCTAGCACTCTCACTTAAATGTACAAGTACATTCTTGAAAATGAAGGTGCCATTAAAGGCTCAACCACTTCTGATTTCCAAAAGAACATTCAATGGATGGTTCTTTACATCTGATGTACGAGTGTGCAGAACCCTTTGAAGGTCAAAAGAGCCTCTTTATATTTGTCTGACTGTTAAACAGGTTTTCCTAGAACCACAGCTTCAGACCAGTAGCCTTTTTAAGCACTTGTAAACATCTTAATATGTGAAATTTAACATTGTACGATTCTGAAATATTGGTCTGTATGTTTCAGGGTTTGTCTGGGTATAAAAATTTATCACATTTAAATCTGTCCTGCTGTATATGTAATAATTATTATTATTATTATTATTGATAATAATAATAATAATAATAATAGTTTTTGTTTGTTTGTTTTGCCTGTCCTTTGATCATACTTTTTTTTCATAAAACAACAACAACAAAAAAATTCAGTTCTAAATTAAAGAATAAAAATTATGTGCCATCAAAAACCTCCAAATGGGTGCTGCTCTTTGTTCTTTAAGAAATTACTCTACAACAAGCTATGTGGCATTATGGCTCATTACACTAAAAACAAGTCCATGAGAGTCCCATGTAGCACTTGAGACACTTGATTACCTTCTACAATAGGACAGGATAGTTTTTGAGGATTGAGAACATTAACATTTGTTGCTGTGATTGCTCTCAAAGAGGCCCTCAGTGGAGGTTACAACAGCAAACAGCCCATAGCTGTGATAGTTTTGATAGCTGTGATAGTTTTGATAGCCTTTTAGGCTGCATTAGGTTGGAACATGCAGATCTAGATCAGTCAATACGTTGCTGTAAGTAAGCAAAGCAAGCGTCCTACAAATCAGAAAAGCAGAACATCTCAAGCACCGTACAATTAAAAAAACAGGCCCTCTATCCGAGCAGAAGACTCTTCAGGTGTTCTTGCTTTGCGAGTTTTCATCCCAGCTGCCCTTGGCTTCTACAGCGAGTGCATGTTATTTTCATTTGCATCCAGCGAGACGTTGTGTGACATATATCAAGCTGTCTTCTGGGCTGCACCTCTGTTCTCCTGATAAAGGTGGTTTCCTGTCGACGTTCCACTTTGCATGTGGAGATTGCGAAAGTGCTATTGCAGCTAAACGGAGAAGGTGCCGAAAAGCGGAGCAGCATCAGCAGGCCAGCTTCCTCTGGTCAGCCCAAGGAGGCCAGGCCAGTGCACAAGCGGGCCTTTTCTTATGACCTCGGGTGTGCTGCCGCTAAAGTCTGCAGGGTCATTGACCTAGAAGTAAACACATCTCTCTCTCTCTGTCTCTCTCTCTCTCTCTCTCTCTCTTTCTGTCTCTCCTTATCTTGCGTGCTGCCGCCCACTCTTTTTGCGCTTATTTGCGGTGTGGAGGAAACGAAGGTGTTCTAACACAGCAGTTTGAGCTGTGGTTTGCAAGTCTGCAGATTGTCAAACTTTTTTTTCTTCCCCTTTTTTTATCAAAGTATGTCACTTTTGGGAGAAAATGAGAATGCAGAAGAAAATGTAGAAGATAAAATAATTTTGCTCCAATTTAAAGAAATTTAGGATATAAAAGAAAACATGTTAGTCAGACATAGAATCGATGAAGAACACTTCGCTTTCAGCTGAAAGTCACACAGTGGTTTCTGTTAGATATGGGCACTGTTTTGCCAAAGCCGCGATGAAAGATATCTGAACAGTGGCGTGTAATTTTGATTCTTGTAAATTTGATTAGCATCTTAAAAAATCTTACAAACAAGAACCCTCTCTGAAAACAACACAAAAAAAGGCTAGCACTTAATAAACTCACTCAGCACATCTCCTCACCTACAAAACGCTCCAAAACTGGAGCTGTTAAGCTAATGCGCTCATACAGCTGGTCTAAATCCTGTATCGAAGCACTGCCAATAAAATAAGACTGTTTGGAGCAGATAACCATCATGAACCTATTGGCACCATGCTGCTGCCTAATGCCAGGCGTAGGCTAGAGGGGTATAAACCCCCTCATCATTGAGCTGTGGAGCAGGTTGAGGAGTTGGGGCTGAGGTGGGATGGTGATCATCCAACATCTTTCCCCTCTTTGAATGCCTTCTTCCCTGGACAGTAGAGACAGTCACTCCAACAAAAGCAGGATTAACTCCTTTTAATACCCTTGATTTTGGAAGAAATAATGAATGAGCAGGTGTCCCAATACTTATGACCATGTACACAACAACAGATTTGCCTATGTTAAATCCACACTGTGTTCATTTAAGAAGATAAGATTTGCTGTGTATTGTACATGTTCTTGTTGCTAGCTGCTAATCAAGAAGTCAACTGGGCTCATTGTTGCCTGTGCTCGGCTTTGCAGTCCAAGCTGAGCTCCGGTGGTGGTCAGCTCCTTCAGAAACACATCTGGACTGTGTGCAGCTAGCCACAGCAGAATGTGAGAATGTCGAGCCCCTGCCTTTCCCACCCCCCTTTCCCCACCCCCTGTATGGATACTGTGGGAACAGCCCGGGAGGCGATCAGGAAGGGATCCTAGCCAGCTAAGCCTGTCACTGGGCACAGACGGCAACCCAGGTCTTCTCTGGAGCTCTGCTGATAGTTCCATTCCAGAGGAAATACACAGTGAAGACGTCATCTAGAAAAGCCTGGCTTAGTACAGTTTTTATTAATGTACTTTTGTCAAAATCAAATCAATAATCAAATTCATCATAATCACAATTATAACCAGCCGGACACACCAAGACAACTGAACAGTGTCCAGTGAAATAGTGAACATGGTTTTGGCAACTGATTTAATTTATGAATATATTTTTATTATTATTATTATTATCGGCATGAAAATAATGAAGTTTTTGCGTTTGTTTGTTTCTTGCTTTGAAGATTTTAAATTAAACAAGAACCATTTTGGCCATTATGGCTATTTCGTTTTCCTGGTAATTGAGTAAATATTTGCGTATTAATGTTCTTTAACGTACTTGCATGGTTTTAGAGGTATTTAACTCTATCCAACCCACCCACATACACACACTGCCCCAGTCCTAAAATTTAGGACTACTTCAAGCCCCCTAGCCACAACATCCTCACCACAGTGGCCTTTTTTTTTAAAACAAAATACGGTCAACCTAACTAAATTATAGCCACATCCTTGACGCCTTTGATTATATGGAACGTTCTTTACATTGTGATGCAGAGACTAAGCAGGAAGAAATCACATCTGGTTAATCTGCCAGGCATTTTATAAACATTAGGCAGTAAAGACGCTTTACATGTTGTCTTAAGTCCCTTGAGACTGATTTACTAAAACGAAATTACTTATTACTTGAATATCCAAGGTTCATCATATGTCAAGCATGAAATCTAGAATCAGTATCAGTGTTAGCATCTTTAGAAACCATTAAGTTGCATATACATTTTCCATTGAGATAACTGAGGCCCGATTCTAACGACGCATCGCCATGGTCAGATGCTAAAGATACGCTTTCATCCTCATTGACATTCTCCTCCTCATCCTGGCTGTTGACTTATGTTCCAAGTCGTTTGGAGGCTCTTAAATAAACTGACTCTCTGATTCATCCAAGCATGAATCAACCTAAAGGAGTTATATAGACTTCGCTCTCGGCTAAGTGACGGCTGCAGACATGACCGACGGTTGAGCTATTTTGGCAAAGCATGCAACCATGATGTTAGTGTATTAGTAGGTAAACCTGCCTTAAGAAAACAGCAGATAAGGTATTTTGATACTATATGAGAAAACACTCTACTTATAATAAGCTCTAATAGTGTAATGAACCACATGAACACATACATAAATAAAATATCATGAAAAACAACCAGAAAAAAAGGAAAAATTATGGGTCTGTCTATAAGCACAGCCTCTGAGTAGTACATATTAATGTTAGAAGTTCACTTCATTTACTCAAAAATTGAGATCTGCTCCCCTTTCGGATTGCCCAATTCCATTTAGATCTTCGCACGTGCTCAGTTAGAAATGTATGATAACCCATGTATGGCTGTTTTTTTAAGAGTCGTGGGACTGAGGAACACAGCAAAATGCATTAAAGCTGGACTGCGTCATTTGTTACGGTTCGACTGGAGACTAAATTACCCAGAGAACCCAGAAATGTGAGACAGGTCCAGGCTGCTCTTCAACCACTTTTATTACGTTAAAATGTTTCTCCAGCAATTTCATGGAAAACCACGCAGCCTGATTGAGATATTGTTTACAGCACAAGGTTTTTTGGGACGTCTGCAAAGCAGTCCCTTGTACATCACCAGCTGATTTGTTAGAATTCCGGCTAAAATGGTCTGTTCTTTGTTGTAGGCCTACTGAATATCCACTACAGATAGAATACATCATTGCATCTATCAGTCCCTTGGCCAGTAATAACAACACCTCAGGCATTTCGCCTCGTCGTTATTACACAACCAATGTGTTGCAGGCTAAAAGCTGCTGTTGATAATGGTAATCTCCAGGCTCCTTATTGTACTGATAAAGTAAACAGTCTGGCTAGTTTCTAATGGCAGGGCTAGACCCCCACTGCTTTCCCTTCATTTTGGCAACAATTACAGGCCACACAGGCCAAAAACCCTTTCCAGGAGCTACCACTTGGCTAACAGCCTTTTGGGAGAAGGATAAAGAAGTAAAACACACATTCCTCAGGCTCGAATCATACACTCTCAGGCAGTGGAGGTGCCGTGCCGTTTGTTCGTCATCGCTAACGCAATATCCATATGTGACTGGACCAGAGGATGGGAAATTGTCTGACCTAGAATGTTTTTTGGCCTTCACAGCTGCATGCGAACAAACCCTCTGGCCCCATTCACCACACATGTACACACAAGTTATTGTTATTATGCTGCATAACCTTGTTTTACTGCATGTCGCTAAGCGTTTCATTGACTCAGTGGGGTGGTACCCGGGTTGGCACGGTTGCCCCTGCCCTCTGGTTCCTATCATCCTTGAGTCACTCGTGAGCTGTTTACTCTGCCTGAGCTGGGCACGCTTGGAAATCAGTCCCAGACACTTCTTTCCTGATCTCTCTTTTATTTTTGTAATATCGCTCTTTTCCTGCAGATGTGTCTGAGAGGCTGGGATACACACACAAGAGAAGCAGTGGTGATGGGTCAAAGGGTTTGGATAAAGCATCAAAGGAAGATGGGAGACAAGATGTGTGTGGGTGTGTGTTATGTACAAAAATACCCTCAACGTATCCTAGGAATATTTCAGAACCAGATATATATGCAGATGTCCCACAAAGAGATTTCAGATTTATTAACCCCTTAATAAGCCTAGACTTCTGTTACTTAAGAAAAACCCCACCAGTTTGTACAGAAGTCCCTGTAGCTACTGAGCAATACTCCTTAGTGTATGTAATGTGTAATAAGCCTTGGGTGTTAAGGGGTTAAGGTAGATTCACTATGGTATTTGTTAGTCTGGCTAATTAAACGTAGCGTAGAAGACTGGTCCTGGATGGATGGATGGATAGATAGATAGATAGATAGATAGATAGATAGATAGATAGATTATTTATTTATTATTTATTATTTATTTATTTATTTAATATTATTTACTGTATAATACAGCATTCTAACACAAACACATTGAAGGCCGATGATTGGTGGTAATGTCACTAGCTATAGGACATCAACATTTCTGCCACTTAATCGTGGCTGTTTGCAATGTCGGATTTGGCTTATCTTATATGATAACAAGCAAATAAACAGAGAAACACAGTATAACCTTCTAATAGGTATGAGAGTCTAATAGTTCAGTGCTTCATCTCGCTGTTTCGTCTTCTCATATGCTGAGCTCAGAGGGTCAGTTTTATTTCTAGCTTGTTCATGGTGTACAGTCACCCTTTGGTTGTGCATAAAAGCTGGTGTAGAGTTCAGTTCTCAGGCCAGATTCCGGGTTCACTGGGTGAGGTTAAACAATGGGTATTTTTCTTTTAATCCAGGCTGTTATTTTGAGAATCATAATTTGGCATGAGATCTGGTCGTCCAGATCCAGTGAACATGCTCAACGTGCCATCTCCCTCATTTCTGCACATCTTGATTTTGGGAATCTGTCAAATATTGCCACCATGTATCCAATAGAAGCTTGGTTTGGTTTTGCGGTTGCATAGTGCCTTTACTACACGCCGAACTGTTTTTTAAGGCGATGATGCTGCTGAATGAGGGAGTCTGTTGTTCGCTTTGCTGTTCTTTACTGCATGTCTATCTGTGCTGTATATTTAATATAGTTTATAATAATTTAGTGTATTGCAGCCTATTATTTAAAGTGTGTGTGGGGGGGGGGGACATATATCCATATGTTCCATTGACAAAGCAAAGCATTTTGCATCTTATCTTCTTCCTCTAAACTGTCTTTCCATCTCCAGTGTCTCCAAATTCCAGCAGTTGGTTCTTCTTTTGCTAATACTGGCTCATTTTTTATTTCCCCTCAGAAATAATATTTTAACCATTACTCTGCTCTATTGTAAGAAGGCAGACCTACACTTAGTAATTAAGTGATTGACAGGCAGCCTTGGCTGAAAGAGACCTACATCATCTGCAGCAGGACCTTCATGGCATCCTTTCTGTTCAGTACATGGAGGAGCTGAGTTGTAGAGGAGCTTACATGAGCTGCACTTTTACTGTTGTAGCGTTGACTTACCAACAAACTGGGAATCCAGGGTGGAAACCCGCTCTGCTGAGTTTGGTCTGGGAGAAGAGGGCGGGTCAACTAAAGGAGTAGGCGAATCTGGCTCCGCCTCGGGTCTGTACTGAAAAGACTCTGGTTACAAATTTGAAAATATGGTGGCTTCATTTCTATGAAACGGAAGGGAATGAAATCACAGCGCCCAGCTTTTCCACAGTCATCGGTCAGCAGAAACAATCTCCACAACTATCCACAAAGGGACATTTTAGTAAAGCTGCAGGGCAGGAAGCCTTCATTACAAAGACGAACGCACATCTGAGAGTTCTTTGATGTAAAACCTCAGACGCTGCTCTTCAAGTATGTGGAAAAAGGTGATCTGCTCAGATGAGTCATTCTTCACCATAACCTCTACAAGTGGGCAAAGGCACGCACAACAAGAAAATGGTACAGGCCCAAATGCTTAACCTCTACAGTATAGGTGTGAGAGGGTCGTTTGGCTGGCATGGCGAAGTCCATGGAGTCCACTTGTCTGCTTGAAGGGAAGGATCTCTGCAAATCAGTACAGAGTGCTTCTGACTGATCACCTTTATCTAACGATAGAACATGGGAGTGATGGTAGCAGTCCCTTACATGATGACAGTGCCCCCATCAGCAGTGCACAATGTGTCAATGAATGATTTAATGAGCATGAAATTGTATCCTGTGACCTTCACAGTCACCATATCTCAACCCCGTTGAAATATAGGAGATTTTGGACTGTGTTGGACAGCGCTTTCCACCACAATCATAAAAACAACTGATTGAAAATCTTTTGTCAGCCATTGTACATGTATCCTATGGTGAATTGTGTGTGTGTGTGTGTGTGTGTGTGGTCCTGAGAGCTGTCAGCTCATGACCTCAGCCTTTCTCATGCCGTACTGCCTGGATGATGCATCCACTCAGTTTAGTCATGCAAGCAATGATCGGACAGCTTTAAAATAATTTCCAACTGGTCACTACTGAGAAGGTATGAACTGGCCAGTGCAAAATAAACAAGACTTAATGCCGTAGAGTCTTTTAAAAAACACAAAAAAAATCACACTTAATGAATCAGTATCTATAAATATACTACAGTTATAGAAGTTATAGACAATTGAGAAATGATGTTAAATGCTATTTAAATGGACAGAATGTGTTAACCCCTTAATGAAGCAAGGTGTATTACTCAGTAACTACAGGGTCTTCTGTACAAACTGATGGGGCTAGTCTTTGGAAATAGAAGTTTGTAATAAGACTTTTGGTTTTAGCCTTTTTAATTGATTAATTTACTTAAAATACCCTAATATTGTAAATAAATAAACAATACAGTACAGCAATTTGACTGTTGATAATCATAAAATAATAATAAAAAAAGTTCCTTTCTGCCTTAGAATGCCTTACATGTACTACTGTATGCCATGAATGTAATTGAAATCTATCCGAAAACTATTTTAAAAGTGTCTCAGCCATCAGGCACTCTATTAATAACCATTTTTAGTACAAACAAAATGTTTTTGGACACTTTTTCTAATGAATACATTCAGCTACTTTAAGCTGCTTTAAGCAATACTGGCAAATAAGTACACATTGGTTGTCTACCCCCCGTAGAGAAGTACTGCCAATAGAATAGGACTCTCTGGAGCAGATAAACATCATGAATCTATCGGCTCCATGCTGCCTAATAACAGGCTTGGGCTAGAGGGGTATAAAGCCCCCCAGCATTGAGCTGTGGAGCAGTGGAAGGACTGTGTTCTCTGGAATGATGGATGGTGGTGCTCCATCCAATACTTTTGAGATGTTAGGGATGAGGTGGGGTGGAGATCATCATCCAAAATCCTGAACTCATTGCAATACAATACAATCAAATCCTCACAGCAGCAATGCTCCAGAATATAGTAGAAAGCCTTCCTCCCTGGACTGTAAAGATAGTTACTCCAACAAAGGCCGGATAAACAATTTTTAATTCCCTTGATTTCAGTGGAAACAAATGAGCAGATGTCCTAAAACTTTTGGCCATATAGTCGACTCTAAAGAGGCATTAAAAGCTTCAAATGTCTGGTTACATTCATGAATAGTTCTCAGGAAGTTTCTCAGTGCAGCAAACACACCAAATAAAAAAATCTCTTGAACTCAGGAATGGGTGGATGAGTTGATGGATGGACGGATGGATGAGTGAATGGGTTGATGGATGGATAGATAGACGTGAGTAGGCTAATATTCTGTAAAATGTGGAAATATGTATTCTGTATTTACAAATAAAATTTTTATGGATTAAAAGGCTCTCGTTTTCTGCAGAACTGTGTACACCTCTCTCCACCTCTCAGAAATGATCATTCTCTCTGGGCCAACTCACCCATGACTCCTACGCTCTAATGGTTTGCCTGGAATGACCTGAGAGTCTGGTCTGAGTAAACGAGATGACATCTTAAAGAAACAATTTTATTAAAAAAAAAAAAAACACACACACTTTCATCACACAGCAGCTTCACCAGAGCCTTAAAGCTCCAGGACAATGAAGCATGAAATCAAAAGTGTCTTCTCTGATCGTCCACAAGAAGTAAAAGGAGGTTTTTGTCCTGTAAACTCTCAACAAACCAAGCACTGCTTTAGATACATTTGCTGATATGTATCATATGTTCAGATGCAGGCGTTGAAATTATGAAAACTCTAAATAATACTACATTGGCACATGTACAACCACTACTCTTATGTGTATGTGTGTGTATACAGTATATGATTCAATATTTTATAAATAATTCTGAACATAATCACCTTGATGTTCCTTCCAAAGTATCACACAAAAGGAAGAGAAGAAGAGAGCTAAGAGAGGAAGACCTGGAACTAGACGGGAGGGTGGGGTTACAAACTAAACACAGGTGGAAAGGATAATGAAGATACCAGGGAGGAGTGTAGGAGCATACAGTAAAGTATCCAGTATGTGACAAAAATTGTGTACCACAGAATGCTAACTGATCTTGAGACCTGCTTGATTTTTCTAAGCCCTCCAATCACTGGATAGCAACTGTTGCTAGCTGTGTTTCACCTCTGTAGCTATGTGCATGGATGTATTTGACCCATGAATGTATGTATCTTTATTCAAGACCAGTAGGAAAAGCTAGCAGGGCCTCAGCATTGCCCTGAGCTTTGCTGTTACGAATGTATCCATACAAAGCTGAATCCAGGGCTATTGAAAAGGTTCAGGGCTAACCAAGTAGGTTCATCAGTCCTCCTACAAGTTCTCCTGAAAGTTTTGCATTGCATCTTGGGATGCAGTATATTACAAAGATAGCTCTGGTTGCATACTGGACAGTTTAGCCAGAGTAGTATATAACGACTTTAAAAATACCATGTTGTAAAGCCTTCTAAAGCTCACAAAGGCCTAACCAATGAGAGAGCACAGGTTATTATATCTAGGTTACCTAGATTAAAAAAAACCCTGACTGTCCCATTTTCTGTTGGGCATTTCAAGATCTTTACAGTAAACTCAAGCAAACCCACAGAACTGCACAGTGTAGGGTTTTAGGCCGATGCCTTACTAAACTATTTTTGTTCTTCCAGGAAAAGTCTGAGCTCAGAGTTTCAAATGAATGTGTCAAGCTGAGGTCATGTTGGTGCAATTCTCAAAAGGGTAACATCTAGTATTTTTAATTAATTTTTTTTCTTTCGGTGTAGTGATGTAATGTTGGGCACTCCAGTGACTTATTGGAATGACTGTATTTAGTGACAGAGTGGAATATGACAAATATGTATTGTATTAGTTGTCTTAGTTACCATCAGATATGTATAAAGTACTAGAGACCCAGACTTGAGTAAAAGTACAAGTGCTCTATCAAAATAGTGGCTTGAGTAGTACTAAAGTGTTACATTGTTTTGTACTTAATTATTGCCAATAGTAGTTTATTCTAAAAAAAATTCCTACTTAATTACTGAAAGTAAAAGTACAAGTATTGTGTTATGTAGTTATGGACCATGGCTAGCTAGCTAGTTAGGGATTATTGACAGCTCAAGCTATTTTTTGACAATCTTTCGGGAGGCAGAGTCGGCACTCTGGAAGTGATAATGTGGGCTTGAAGTGATTTGTACCATTTTTTAAATAATTGTAACAAGTAATGATTCAGCACATAAACAATGTAACAGAGTAAAATTATTAAACTCATTCAAAATATGCAGTAAAGTAAAACTGGAAGCAGGAGAAAATAATAAGACTCCAGTAGATACAGATACAGTATTTTCATACTTAAGTACAATGGTGAAGTAGTTCTGCTTCTTTGCCATACATATCTGGTTACTATGTAGGAAATCAAAGTCAAATAAGAGTCTGTACCAAGTTAGAGCATTTCTATTGGTCTGAACTTATTGAAACAGTGTACAGAGCAGCTACTGGGTTCAAACTATAGATAAAACTTAAAACAGACAAAAATGAAGATACATTTCCATGAGACAGCCGTGATATGCAGTTTTGCGAAATTCAGTCGATACTGAATAAACACAAAATTCCTACACAAGGCCTAGAAAAATGTGCATAAACTGTAAGTTGGCTTCCATAAAACCAGCTAATAATACAAAAAAGGTAAAGTCGTAGATAACTGTTGATATTTTTGCTGAATACTGTTCCTAGATGCTACATATTTGCTATGGTATTCCAGGTGGTTGTATAATGTTGCTTTATGGTGTTTTAGATGGCTACAGAGTGGATAATGTTTTTGCAGGAATAATACATGAACACAGCGTTAGATCTTTGTTTTAAAGTGCCTATTCCTGCTGAATATGCTGCAATGTCTGGCGCCTACCATGTGAAAAGATCCTTTGAGGACTATTCTAATACATACCCATTGTTGCCTAAAAAAATGATATGACCTGTTGGCAGTAACATATGGTGCCTTTTAGAATATTTCCATATCGGATAATTACTAATTACTAATTATCTCATTTTTAGACTCTAGAAATGCATCTGTAAGGTCTGGAAGAAGATCCAAAACTGGTTCAGATGTTTAGGAACAACCCAGGAATCTCCAAGGTACAGGCCTGCCATGAACAAGACACTGACCTAGCAAATGTAACCAAATTAAACTATCAAAACATTGAGTAAAAGGTGACCAAGCCCGTTGACTAGTGTGCAAAATATAGCCAAGTGAGTGAAAGCTAACTAGTGAGTAAAAATGAGCATAATGAGCAAAAGCTAACCTCCTGCTAAAATGCTAACTAGCAAGCGAGACCGAAAGCTGTAATAGCCGAAAGCTAAGCTATGGAGGAAAAGCTGACTAGCATGCAAAACTTAATTACATAATTATGAAAGAATACCTTAGACTGAACTTATGGGTCAGTTGTCATGGAGAAGAAATTCATTAACCTTATTAATCTAAATGAGGGACAACATAGTAAAGCATTAAAAATAATAAATAAACCCATTATGAAATTATTTATAAAACATCCAAAAAAAAATAAAGAAATAAATAGATGTCAACCATTCACACAGGAAGAAAATGGAAATTAAAACAAACAAACAAAAAAAAAACTTTTAATAAATGCAGCAACAATCTAAAAAAAATGTCAACTAATAAAGTGCTACCAAAATAGAAATGCTTTCAGCTGTATTTTTTAAACTAGTAACAGGTAATGGACAAATACTTATAGAAAAAATAAATAAATAAAATAGCTCAATATTTTTCTCCATAGTAACAGAAAGCTCATCACAATCATCTTGTTCTGCTTCATTCAAAAGCAGCATTTGATGTTTTTAAGTCTTATCCTGAAACATTGTCCAGATTCTGTACTAGTCAAAATATCACCAAAAATATAACAAAAACTCGCTTCGCTCGCCCTGCTCACGCCATAAACTATGAGTAGGGGTCAAAACATGCAGTGCTGTTCATATCTGGCAGTGTGCTGCAGTCATTTTAGCTGACGCCACCACTGTGGGTGCCCACGGTTTACCATTTATAGCAAAAAAGGGTGACTGGCCTCAAACTCAAACACTGTCAGGTCCTTTAAAAAGAACACATTGTACTGTTTGTGGCAAATGAAAGATAAAGAATTAAAGAGGAAAATGTAAGTTCCTACTAGTCCCCTTTCCACAGTGACTCATGACAGCTTGAAGGGTGTTTTACATCTCGTCAGGATTTTTCCATTTTGAGTGACTGAGGACCAGCTTTTATCCTACAGACTAGTAGCACCTGTTTTATCATATCTACAAAAAACTAAACGTTTTTCTGACATCTTCATTTTTCATCCATTTCCTGTGCATTGTGTTTCAGTGATAATGCCAGATGTTGTGACTACCATGTTGAATTGTGAAAAGCATCCTCTATTTTTAACCAAATGTATGAAAACATAGGAGTCAAAAAGATGTGTCCAAAAACCAAAGCCCTATAGTAGGGTCTGGCGACAGTGCAAGGAGAACATTTTAGACACTTTTGATGAACTAGACCATAGAGTGAAGGAAGCTTACGGTCATACATGTCTACCAGCAGTGGCAGAAATCCCTACAGTCTACAGGAAACCTTCCTCAGAATTGTGGCTGAAAGGCTACAACTGACAGACAGGGAACAGCGGCGGGTTTCACAGCCTATTAATGAAAATCGATTCACTTCCAGTCACGATTTGTTTCTAGACGTCGGTGCAGGTTCTTCACCTCCAATTTCTAAAAGAGCCCTCCACAGGGAGCTGCAGACATTCAGCATATGGAGCACAGCGGCATGCTAGAGGCCTTTACTCACTTCTGCTCAGAAATAAGGAGAATTTCCTGTAGGCTGGGATTTCTGCCACTGCTGGTAGACCTGTATGACCGTAAGCTTCTATACACCTGCAGATTCAGCTACTTCCTTCACACTATGTTCTTTGGCCATGCCCAAATGCAGTCACTCCTTTTAGGCAATCATTAGCTGCATCTGCTTTGTGACTCTTTTTCCACACATCCAGCGAGACCCTCACTGCTACTAATTTGTCTGGGGAGCTAATTTGTCTGGGGAGCTGTATATATATATATGCACACAGCACACCTTTTATTTGGTTGCACCTTGTCCAAATGACTTTGGTAGCCATGAACATGCTTCTGGCAGAATTCTGGTTGGATATTTCACCACTCCACTTAGCAGAATTGGTAGAGGTCAGTTAAATTGGTCAGTTTTCTAGCACAACAGGCCTGAAATTTAAGCACAGTCTAGATGTTTTTGAGAGGGTTGAATTAGGGAATTGGTAGAGGTCAGTTAAATTGGTCAGTTTTCTAGCACAACAGGCCTGAAATTTAAGCACAGTCTAGATGTTTTTGAGAGGGTTGAATTAGGGACAGAAGGACTTGTAACAGGCTAATGCTAGCTTGTTTTATCCATTTCATAACCACCTTTGATGTGTGTTTGGGGTTATTGTAGTACGTAGAAGTTTCAACCATCTAGCTGATGTCTTCAGGTTATGCTGAGGAATTGTAAAGCTGTCTATCCATCCATCCATCCACCCATCAAACTAACTACAACAGTTGGCTAGCTGTCAGGTCAGCATTAATGACATAAACGTTGGTTTCTGTGGTTCTGCTCATTCGAAACTTGCACGTTATCTCTCATTATCAGCATGACATGATCTTCAAACATTAATAAGAGTTTCTATCAGTACTGCTCTGTTCTGGGTATCTGAGTAATATAGAAACCCACCACAGCCTGACACACGGTCTGCATTTCTCAGCAGACCTCATTAACCTCTTTAAAGATTTTTACCCAGTTATTAATCTTATGACTGATCATTCACATAAATCAGGCACTACTACAAAACTTATATACATGCTATGGAGGTTTAAAAACGAACTAATTCCATACTGTCTGAAAAAAAAGGTACAATTATGTTCACCATGGTACAAACAGTGTTAATGCATAGTTACTCCCCAAAGGTACAACCTGATCCTTAACCCCTTAAACAGCCTATGTCCCACTGGTGGGCCAAAAGTGTTATTACAAACTTATATGACCAAAGAACAGCCACACCAGTTTGCACAGAAGGCCCTGTAGTTACTGTGTAACACACTTTAATACACCTTGGAGTGTTAATGGGTTAAGGTCCAACTGTGAACATTCATTTTTGCAGGGGAAATGAGCATGTTTGTCACTTATCATTACCTGTTTAGTGTAAAAAGACAAGAAATCAACAACATAAGAAGACATGAAAACCTAAGACTCCCAATGAGCCTAGACTTGAAGATTGAGACTGTGCCCAAGTCCCGAACATTGCTCCCTTACACTTTGCCGTACACTTTGGGTATTTGGTGATAGGACCACGTTCAGATTTCACTTGACCCCATGAAAACAGGGGACAGCCATGTCCTTAAGTTTAGAGCAGCAAGCTTGAGACCTGATTAGTCCCAGGGCTTCCATCCATGGCTGAGGTGACCATGATCTACACCTGTGAGCTCCTTCAGGGGGTTCTTAGAACAACTTTTGTCCATATAATGTATATTGAGATACTACCTCAGCTGTGTGTAGGCTGTCAGCTGTAGCCCTTGCATTGTGTTTAAGGTCCTAATGGGTCCTAATGATTAAGAAGCACTATTGCTCATAATAACTACAAATGTTATTAATAAAGATATAATATTCTGTAATGTCAAAAATTAAGCCCTCATCCTACTCCATCACAGCTGTAGGAGTCAGCTATGCCGTGTTTTTTCCTCTAAACAATGGAAAAATGCAGCGACTCTGTATTGTATCTGTAAAAAAAAAAAAACAAGAGCAGCTTTTCCACATGCCAGCATCCGATCCTCAAAGCGTCTGGAAGAGGAGAAAAAGAAACACGGCACCAACATCAGAGAAGAATCCCCATGGCAGCTCCAGCCCTTGTGTGTTTGTGTAAGCCCATGGTGATTCAGCAGGCTTTAGCTGTGAATATTTACGGAAAGTACCTGTTATTATTAGGCACTGTTGCTGTTTGTTTGCTCGGCATGGTTGAAAGTCATGCGAAGTAAAGCCATGAGCATGGCCACACAAGAGAAAGTGGTTTTGGGGCAGGCTTGAATGGAGTCGAGGTGAGAGGAGAAGCTCCACATGGAGAACGAGAGAGAGAGAAAGAGAGAGAGAGAGAGAGAGAGAGAGAGAGAGAGAAAGAGATGACCCTAGCCCTGATGGCTTGGAGATGGCGTGGGAGACCGCGCTTACAACAGCAGTTTGGTGGTCTTGCTGTGAGTGTGCATAACTGGCCCCTCCCACCTCCCTCGCAATCCTCTTTAAACATTTACATCTTACCCAGAAGCACCCCCGCCTTTCACCCCCCACCCACTTAACCTACGCATTCGTTCTGGAGCTAATCCCATCTATCCCACATTCTCACATTACATGTAAGCTGGGAAGATGCCGACTGTCCTGAGGGTCCATCAAAAGTTTGGGGACACCTTTTGAAATGTGCATTTTCTCACTGTTATTTTTAGGTTAGTAAGGAAGCTATTTATTTGGGTATATTTGTAATATATATATATATATATATATATATATATATATATATATATAATTATATAATATATAAAATAATATCAGTCATGTTATACGGGTAGGGTATATGCGCTAAATACAGACACTCCTTCAAATGAATGCATTCAGCTACTTCAATTTGCGCCCATTGCTGATACAGATATGGGAATGCACACCCACAGCTTGTCTAGCCCCTGTAGAGAAGTACTGCCAATAGAATAGGACTCTCTGGAGCACATTAACATTAACCTGTTGGCACCATGCTGCCTAATAATGCCAGGCGTGGGCTAGAGGAGTATAAAGCCCCCCAGCATTGAGAAGCTGTGGAGCAGTAGAAGAACTGTGTTCTCTGGTATGATGGTGGTGGAGGAGCTCCATTCAGTACTTCTGGGATGAGTTAAGGAGTTGGGGATGATGAGGTGGGGTGGTGATCATTTAACATCCTAACTGCACTAATGCTCTTGACGCTGATTGCAATCAAATTCTCACAACAATGCTCCTCCAAAATCTAGTAGAAAGCCTTTTCCAGGACAGTAGTTGAATGCAAGGGTATGAAATGCAACATTGGGTTTATTATTTAGTCATTAATGCTTATGCCTACAGGGTTAAGGGTTAAATTATTAAAGGGTTAAATTTTTTCTGGTTCCTATTTTTCCACTGACTTGGCAGGTGTCTCTGAAATGGTACATTTCATATTTACTCAACAATTTAAGTATATAGAAATGTACAAAAAACCTACAATATCATCTACATAAACACTCAAAAAATGTAGTGTCCAAAATTCTGAACTTTGAAAAGAAGAGAATAATGACCTTGGACCTTGGCTGGCCTCCCTTCTTGCCAGTCATTTTCATTCATCAGTCCTCTCAATCCTTTTGTTTCTAAGACTTTCCCACAGATAAGCTGCTTCTCACACCACTTAGCCCGCCATCTTTCTCCCCTTCATCCAGCATGAAACAGGGGGAAGATCTCAGCATTCGAATCATGTTAGGCAGAGTTTTACGTCAACCCAGATGCGATATGCTGCACTGTTTTCTATAAACCTTCGCACAGGGATGAGAATTGCAGTTACAGCCAAGCGGGGGATCAGAAAGTCCACTGGGCGAATCCCAGGCCGAGTTCTCTGATGAGGACCCTTGAGGAGTGGGCTGTTAGGATTGGGGAGTGGGGGTCTCTTAGGAGGAACTGTGATTGGAAGCAGATGTTGGCCAGTGAGGGTGGAGGTAGAGTGGAGGCGGGATGGCGGGGGTATCGGAAAATTCTCAGGCCTCAGGCTTCACTTTCTGGGCCCTGCCTCTCTGAGCCAATCAGGGCCCAGCGCCGGCTCGCTGGAAGGGTGTTTGAAGCGGCGCGATTGGACAAGCCGCACTACGTGGGTGCAGGGAGCAGATGGTCCTGGGAAAGGGGCGCTGACTCCCAGCCCGCGCGCTGTAAAAGAGAAGTGAAAACACTCCAAGCAGCAACTGGACATGGACCAGATTCTGGGCTAATCCAGCTGCACACACACACACACACACTTCAGCATGCACTTGAACAAACAGAGCAAACATATGCCTGGAATTGCAATTACTAGGCAGCTGAAGTACTCCAGGACTTGACACTGTCCCAGCAAAAGTTTGGCGACACCTTGCTTAGTGGTTTCCCTTCCCTGCATACTTGGTGTTTTCCATGTTCTATGACTTTTGATCCAAGTAATTCATTACCAATTCCTTGCTGAGTTGAAGTGCATAAGAGCAGGGAAATACTTAAATGTACGGGACTCCAGGACTACATGATTTTTACAGAAAATTCTGACCCAATTCCAAGTCTGGATCTTGTTCTTTTCTAGTTGGCTAGAGTCAACAGTTGGAATCGGGTTGAATATGAGGGGCACCGACATTCATGGAGTTGATCTAGTACACAGCAAAAAGTTGCCACAAAGGGTTCTTTCAGCAATGCCATAGAAGAAGCATTTTTATCAAAGAGATTTTTATATGTGAAGAATCTTGTAAACCTTATAAATCTCATATGGCATATGTGTCATGATGGGTTAGGCTAGACACAGAGGGATGAACACTCGCAGAAATGAGTCCAATGCAAGTATATTTATTAACACAACACATGAGAACAGAAAGGGGTGAACGTAGCAAAAATGCTGCAAGTACAGGGCACAGCGATAAACCAAATACAAATGTGACAAATCAAAGGGCCAACACAAAACAGTACCTGAGACTGGTGGGACTCCAGGAGCTGAACTAGATGGTAGGGAAGAAACGGGAAGGGAACATCAACGAAACTAGGGGAAACTAAGGCTGCGCTAGCCTGGCGCTTAGTAAACTGGGAGACAGAGAAATGAGAGCTGGGGGGACCAGCTGCAGAACCCAAACAGCAAAGCCGACCAAACCTGGTACCGTCGCGTGAACTTGAGCAGTAGAGCTGGATCGAGAGTCGAGGGAATCGCTTCGTGAAAAGCAAGCGAACCTCGCTGGAAACTCGAGCCTCCGGGAGGATTGCTAGCAAACGATGGAGTCGAGCTGAAGCTGGCCTAAACACTACGTGGAAACAGATGGGAACATCTCGGGCAACCTCGAGGTTCCTTAACCATTAACTATATAATTCTCAGCATGGAAACGAGCGTCAGAGCCCCTTAAGTACCCCAGCCTCAGGTGAAATGCATGATTAAATCAGGAGACAAAAAGCAATCAAAAACTGGAACACAAGTGAACTGAATCAAACACACATGACATAAATGAACTTGAATCGAGTCTTAGAATCGACACATACACACTGAAACATAATACGAGTCCTTAAGTGAGCCTGCTGGCCGGGGGCCCTGGGGCGGGGCACGGCGATGCAGACCTGACAATATGGCAAATAACCCTTTGTAGCATGCTATTTTTTTTAGGAGAATAGTGTATACTGGTCAATGACTAAATCCAAATTGATCCCACCAATAACCAATGAAAACTCTGATGTAGAGAAAAATGGACTGGCGCCCTGTCCTGGGGGTATTCCTGTTTTGTGTCCAATGATTCTGGAATGATTGCAAACAAAACTCTAGACAAGTAGTCATTATTTAGGCAAAACCTATTCTCCATTCCAATGAAGATACTTAAAAAAGCTCATCACACTTTTTGAAGGGAAGAGTAAAAGGTGTGGAGAAGAGCAAATAAATGTCTATGGAAACAAAAACAGTGCCCTCGTACAAATATCAAGAACTGTATTATGGATGCAGGCATAGCAGACACAGCACAGCATATCTCTGTACAACAATAGTAGGATAGTAAGTCCATTCAGCAGGCACTCCACATTGACTGCTGTCAAGTAATAAATACAGCGGAGACCCTCCCCTGTCTTCCTGACCCTCAGCCTGGCTCTGCCTGGCTCTGCCATCCCTGTCAACGGTGAGTCATTTCATTTCATCTTCATTGTGTCCATCTCCCCTGCAACCTCAAGAGCCGTCGTGCCTCTGAAACAAAAAAAAATCAATCAGCATTGCTGATGGAAAGCTCGCATTACCATCTGAATCTGGTTCATTCCTCATTGCAGAATGCCAGGTCTCCAGTTCCTGGCCCCTCATGAATACAGCAAAGGCCGCTCTGGAGGAGGTTCAGGGGGTTTCCTCCGAGGTTCAGCAGCATATTACGGGAGGCTTGGATGAGTGTAATAAAAATGCAAATAGAAGCTAAAGCCAAAAAGAGCCTCCCCTCTCCCCAAGCCCCGACCCCCATAAACCTCCGTAATACACTTTCCACCTGTGGTCGTATCTGGGCCAGGATGTCTTTGCACCATCCTGAGCCACTGAGGGAGGAAAAGAAAGAAAGTGTGAAAGTGAGAGAGACTCTCAGAATAGAATAGACTCACAGCATAGTGCATTGGGAGGATGGTTAAACATGTCACATCAGCTGTTAATTTATGTTTTTTATATAAAAAAGGATTAAGTCAGTTTTATCGCTTCAACACAAAAGAAGAACATTTTGAAGTTCATAGAAGCTGTTTTGGCTGTATGGGAGATGCATGACCTATAGGTCATATATAGTGCCAATAGGTTTGGGATATGGGGAAGTCCAGATTTGTAACCAACAGCTTAACCCTTATTTATGATGTAACACCAACCATATTGACATAAGGAATCCTTACCGTCCATTAATGTCGGCCCATTATTTTTTATAAGCTCTACGAAGTTTATAAACAGCAGGATTTTCTGCAGCAATATCGCCCAGTGTTATTTTCTTTCTATTTTTTCAATTCTTCTTCAGGAGCATGACCAGACAGGTTGTGCTCAACATCACTACCAGTGGATGGGTGGAAAAATGACCAAATAGGTTGTATATTTGAAGAGGAACAATCAACCTATATGGACGTATGTAGGTAAGATCGTGTTGTACACTGTACACTGTGTACAAGTGGCATTATAAGGGCAGAAAAAACAATTACTCATGTCAGACCACTAGGGATGCAAATCTGCTGCCAGTTGATGCAAAACTGATGCCAGTGTATAGGCTGTAAATGAAGAACATCAATAGTTTGCTAATTTGTATTTTTTTATACCAATTATATGTTAAGTCAAATGAAATATTTACAGAATAACACAACAGAGTTTAATACAAGAGATCTTCTGAAGACAGAAAAAAATGTTATTCTGAAACCCATCCAAAATATTTTGGGCCATCAGTTAAGCCCACCTAGAAGAGTTCATTTCTAAGGTGAGTCCATTGTTAATTTAGCTTCTTGGTTAGTTGGATAGCATCTAGCTACCTGAGGTATGTGGTAAGACGATAATCATTGGTGTAATTTGAAATGCTTTAGTCAGTTTTAGCCTATATGATCATTTTTCACTAATAGCTAATAGCTAACTAAAGGTGTCTCCAGGTGTAGATTGCCTGATATTTGTTTGCAGGCTCTGGATTGATGGTTAGGTAAGTTAATTAACTAACTCAGCTAGTGTATGACTTACCTGTTAGCTAAGTCATTCTTCGGTCTGGTTGTATCTGAACCTATGGTTGTGATTTTTAACAAAAAAAAAAAACAGATTATTGCTGTTTCAGCTCCCTGAAGTGAAAATGAAATCAGTGAGACTTGCAGAAGCTTTACTGGTTTGGTTTGTGTGGCATCAACTAAACAGATGATTCTAGGGAATTATTTAAGAGCTTACAATCTATGTAAACACTCAGTGAGTGTGACTGGTCTGGGTTTTCTATTTTTCTGTTCTGTCAGTAGTGAGGCCAATGTCTCAGTAATGTCTCTTAACTACAGAGCCAAACTTTAAGGACTGGATATATCAAGCCAACTGTCAACAGCTGTTCATACCTGGTTTGCTTGCACTGGGTCTCCTAGTTGTTGTCATCCATTATACATTTAGACTGGCATATTGGTACATCCTGGGTTGGAGAGTTGGGTGTGATCTGCAGTCTTTTTGGTGAACTATTGATGTGCAGTTGTTCACAGAAGACCTGAGGTTACAGGGAGGCGACGGATGATGCAATGACAAGTAGATGTTGAGGAGAACATAAGTTGATCTTGACTGGCGCTAGGTCTTTAACATCATCTAGGTGTGTCTACACCAACTACAACTACAGCCACCATTTACAATTGAGTATACTGGGTGTAGTAATCAGAACATGGTAAAAATGTAAAATATGACTGGAATCTGGATCTAATTTAGTAGAATAAGCTAGTGAACAACTCAGGTAGGCTTCTGTGAGTTCAGTGTGTTCACTTTAGGGCACTGTGATGCACCGACACATTTCTTTACACCCTGACATGTTCTGTTTTTAAGAGTTTAAGAGGAGAATAATCACAAGCTGAACCTGAGCCATGAAAAGAGGCAGTATATTTGATACAGACTCCGCTGGGACTGTAGTCCTGAAGTCTCAGGAAGCGTGTCCTGATCTCTGGCTGCTATTGACCATGTTCTAGCGTTTTGGACAATGAGCCCAGAATAGACTTTAAGCCATAAGGAGACTGAGTATGCAGAACCGGGGGGGAGGGGGTTGGGGGTGGGGGTCAGGTCATATTTCATAAGCCGCAGCGTAATGGAACTGTGGAGCAGGATTTAATGTGCGTCATGAGGCCGACTGCTCTCTTTGAGTCTTTGCACAGGCTCACACAGAGAGCCACGAGCTCAGCAAGAAACTCTGGAAGCATGCAGCCATGTTTAGCATCTTGAAAATAGAACCCTTTAGCCATGAGGGTTTCGAGAATGGACATCTACATCAAACACTACTTCAAATAGTACTTTCCTTTAATATATGGCCAAATGTTTGTAGACACACCTTCTACTAATGGATGCTGCTTTACAGCTGAACATAGTACTGTAGAGAATAGGACTCCTTGGAGCAGATAGACATGAAGCTGTAGGCACCATGCCTAACACCAGGCATACTCTAGAGGGGTATAAAGCCCCACAGCACTGGTCCAGATATGCTGGAATGATGGCTAGTGATGCTCTATCCGATACTTTTGGGGTGGGATGGGGAGTTGGGGATGAGGTGGGGTGGTGATCATCCAGCATCTTGACCTCACTAATGCTCTTGTTGCTAAATGCAATCAAATTCTCACAGCTATGCTTAAAAATCTAGTGGAAAGCCTTCTATCCTGGACATTAGAGTCAGATCCTCCAACAAAAGCAGGATAAAATAGCTTTGATTTTGGAAAAAACAAAAAACAATGAATGAGCAGGTGTCCAAATACTTTTGTCTATACAGTGTATGAAATAAAACTGCAGGCTTCCAGGACTTTGGTGGGTAGTGAATTCTGAGCAGTGCAGAACAATAAGCCTCATTCACCAACTTTTTGGTTCTGACCAGTACTCTTTGTTCTGACTTTTCTTAAGGACAAATTCGTCGAATGAGGCCCAATGTGAAACTGAAGGTTTTTTTTTTTTTAGCATAATGTGCTCTAGAAGTGAAGGTTTTTGAGCAGTCATGTGATGCTCTTGGTTTGATGCACTTAAAGCGAAGAGTTTCAGGCATTTTGGGTGGACTCAGCCCGCTCTGGGACGTGAGACAGCTGGGACCCGCCAGTTTTTAGCATAAATATTTGGGCTGAGACTCAACACACCAGGCACTTTACTGCAGGATGCTTTGAGCATGTGTGTGTAAGTGTGTGTACAGTACATGTACGCCTGCATGCTGTATATAATCATGATATGATCATCTGTATGTGATTATAGGCATATCTGTGTTATTGCATGTGTGTATGCATATGCCTGCATGTATGTGTGTGTGTGTGTGTGTGTGTGTGTGTGTGTGTGACAGAGAAAATAATCCACCAGGTGTGACACGCCTTCACACTCTTGCACATTTTTTTTGTTCTTTTTTCTGCACCCAAATGCAATGGAAACTTTCCTCGGCAAGATATGTAAATTTCCCTTTGAAATCCCCGACTGTTGGTACCAACAAAGCCGCAAGTACACTGATCTCATATAACCCCAGAGCAGCTTAACTCCACCTTACAAACAAGCTTATGCTGCAAAGCATCAGTCAAGTAATCTCTTCTAATAAACTAGGCTGGTTACTGTGGAGATCCACTGAAGACATTTGAGCTTTGGGTTTTATATGTTTATAGATTTATACAGTAACAGTCAAAAGGTTGAACGTGATCATCACCTTAAAAACATCAGATCCAAATGCTAAGGTCAACAAAGACACTGAGGACACACAGGTATCCACTGCTGTGGCTAGGGAGGTTCCTGAGTTGTAAAACCATTGAAATGTGGAAATACCATTTAAATCCTGCAGCTACAGGATGTTAATGTACATGAATACACACACACACACACACATTTACTCATTAAGCAACAGACTAACCAACAGCTTGAATTAATATCCTATATGACCAAATCATCTCCTTACAGTTCAACGTACAATCTAGACCTAGATGAAACCCCCTAGCCACGACATCATATCTACAGTGGATACCCTGTGTGTCCCCACTGTCCTCTTTTTAGAAATAAATTATGGTCACCCCAGCATTTGACTGGTACGGCATACACTGAGCAATTTATTTGGAAGACATGTACAACTACTCATTCATGCAATTTAATATTAATCAGCTAATCATGAGGCAGCAGCATCATGCAAATATGGTTGAGCAGAAGTTTCAGGTAATATTCACATAAACCATCAGAAGGTGTAAAAAATGAGACTGCTGATATCCTGGGATTTTTTCAAGGCAGCAGTTTTTTAAAGAGTTTACTCAGAATAGTGTAAAAAAAAAAACGTGTACTTAGAAAGCAGGCTACGGGCTGGCCCCAGGGTGGTCCAGCGGACTGAGACGCTGTCACTGTGATCAGAGGATCGCTGGTTCGTATCCCGATCACGCTGCTAGCCATCAGCAGCCGGGGCCTCAAGAGAGAGCGCAACTGGCCTTGCTCTCTCTAGGGTGGGTAGATGGCACTATCCCCCCCACATCTGGCTGTCGCTGGTGTCTGCTAGCTGGTGAATCAGAGCCGGGTATACAGCACTTCCCTTCAGGCATGCCGGTTGCCTGGTGATGTTGCATCGGCGGCAGTTGGAAAAAGAGGTGTGGCTGGCTGTGCATGTGTCGGAGCGGGCGTGTGTTGGTCTTGCCCTCACTAGTGTCGGGGGTGTTGCGTGTGATGGGGGGATGGAGAGAATACATATGGGAAAATGGCGATCTACAAATCATAAATAAACTTATAGTAGAAAGATCAACAGAGGACAGTCAGATTAGTTGGATCTGGCAGAAAGGCTACAGTGACTCAGATAACCATTCAATTGTACAGTTGTGTAGAGCAGATAAGCATCTCAGAATACTCAGCGTGTTTAAGCTTGAGGCAGATAGACAAGGCTACAATCGAAGTTCTACTTCTGTCAGCCAAGACCAGAAAGCTGAGGCTGCAATGGTTCAGAACAGGCTCAACAACACTGGACTGTTGAAGACTGGAAAAGCGTAGTTCACTCTGATGAATCTTGGTTTCTTCTCCATGGTCAGAATTTGGCACCAAAATTTGAATTCTATGAATACAACCTGCCTTTTGTGAACAGTCCAGGCTGGTGGAGGTGGGGATGTAATGATTTTGGGTTGTTAATACCAATCAATCATTGCTTTAATGCCACAGACTGTTTGAGTATTGTTGTAAACCATGTGCATCCCCTCATGACCACAGTTTAACCATCTTCAGAATGATAATGCACCATGTCACAAAGTAAGAGTTATCCTTAACGATGAGTTCAGTGTTCTTCAGCTGCCTTCCAGCGACTTATCCTCTAATCTTAGACTCTACTAAACACAAGTCAATATAGAGACCATAATACTCTTCTCTTCGCCTGAGTACTCTCAGAAGAGGAGGGTCTTCAGTCTGGGTTTGAAGACAGTGAGCGTTGGACTCTGCTGTTCGGACACCCAGGGGAAGTTCGTTCCACCACTTCGGTGCAGGACAGAAAAAAGGCTGGACGCTCGTCTTCCATGGATCTTAAAGGATGGCGGGTCGAGCCGAGCCATACTTGAAGCTGGAAGGGCTCTTGGTGCAGATCGGCTTTTGACCATCGCCATCAAGTACGGAGGGGCTGGCTGGTCCAGTCTTGGCTTTGTAGGCCAGAGTCAGGGGTTTGAATCTGATGCGGACAGCAGCTACAGGAAGCCAGTGAAGAGAGAACGCAGCAGAGGAGTGACATGGCTGTGACAATCACCAGATCTGAATCCAATAGAACACCTTTAGGATGTGGAAAAACGGGAGAATCTCAGCATGAAAGTGCTTCTGAAAGATCTGCAGAAATTGTGTGACACTGTTAATTTAAACAGTGATCCGAATTTTCAAGGGAATGGTTCAGACGTCCCACCCTGCAAAAACTCATTTCAGGGAGGTAGTAACACCATCCAATCCCCAACCCTCCCACCAGATGGACACGGAAAGTGAGAGTTGACTGTAAATCCTGCATGCGGAAAACACTGGTGGGTCTATTTAGCACAAAGAGAGACCAATCAGGACGTCCTCTGTCTCTCTCTCTCTCTCTCTCTCTCTCTCTCTCTCTCTCTCTCAAAAGTTTGCGTGAAGGCTGATAAAGACAATGTCCTTATTTCGGCGACATTGCATGAAATTTGCAGACGTCAGGGAGCACACAGCTGGTGGTATGTCTAATATATCCAACATCTTCTAAAAACAATGCCACGAAGAACCGAAGCCACTTTGAGAACAAAAGGACGCATAAATAATTACATTTTTAAATATTTTTATATTCTGTGACTGTACAAACCTTCTGCTCACACTCACTAAACATGGGCTCCTCTAAGCAGCTGGCTGAGGATCTGAAGAAGCCCAAAAAACAGAGGAAGACTAAAAAGAAAAACCATATCAAAGCACTTCAGCAGTGTCCACTGTCTGAAACGGCAAAGAAATAGCAATTAAGGGGAACTGTGGAAGCTGAGGTCTGGAAGAGACAGATAAAACCTCTCGCATGAACAGGAAGACAGAGGAACAGATTCCACTAAATACAATCATCACATTCTGGACGAAGATGTGAAACAGTCAAGAAACTGTCTAGCATCTACAAAAGGACAATGATCCAAAACACAGGGTATCTCACAATTCACTGTAAGGAATACAAGCTGTGGATTTTGGAATGGCCCTCACAGTCCCCTGACTTGAACATTTTTGGAATTCTGTGGGTAGATTTTAACATGGTGCACATGCTGGACTGCCCAGAACTAGGAGCCAACTGCAAATTAGAGAGGCTAAAACTTCTTAAAATCAGACAATAAAGACTCCTAATTGGATGCCAATGATGTTTGCTAGCTGTGAAATGTTGATACTAAGTACTTCCTACTTTAAGTCACACCCATTGCTGACACAGATGTGCAAATGCACACACACAGCTTGTTTAGTCCCTGTAGGGTAGTACTACCAATAGAATAGGACTCTCTGGAACAGATAAACATAAACCTATTGGTGCCATGCTGCTTAATAATGCCAGACATGGGCTAGAGGGGTATAAAGCCCCCCCCAGCATTGAGGAGCTGTGGAGCAGTGAGGAAAACTGTGTTCTCTGGAGTGATGAATGGTGATGAAAGCTCCATCAAATACTTTTGGGATGAGTTGGGGAGTTGGGGATGATGAGGTGGGGTGGTGATCATCATCCAACATCCTGACCATAGTAACACGCTTGTTGCTGAATGCACTCCAACTTTATAATATTCATGGTTTCAGAAGAAACAATAAAGGAGCAGGTGTCCCAATACTTTTGTCCATATAGTGTATGTAATTTTGACAGGGGTGCCCATATGCTGTGTATTTATTCATGTATTTTAAAGCAGCATTAAGCAAGAACAGGTAAAGTGCAATTAGTGCTTTGAGACACCCCTAAAGAAATACACTCTTACATGCATTTCTGGTCAAGCTAAGAGATGCAGAACCGCCACTGGAAATGAAAGGAGCATGTGGACTGAAAGGAGCGTATGGAATCCGAATAGATTAATTTTCTGTAGAAATATGGGGTGGAGGTGGTTCAGTTATCATCACAGGTGGGTCAAGACAGCACTCTGTTACTCTATAACTCAAGAAAGTGGCGACAGGAGAAGAACCATCTGCCCAGACTGCTGCCAAACGAAGCGTCTGTTGACTACAGAGTACAGAGTAGAGGACGTGAATGTGTGTGTGTGTGTGTGTGTCTGTTAGTAGTTGTGGAATACCAGAGGAAGGCCCCTGTTGACTGCTGACTACTGACATTTTGCCAGTATCTTTAACTTATGCAAGTGGATTCATAAACCTCAGATGAGCACCCTGATTAAAATCAGCCCTACACCTCTCCACAAAAGTCTATGATTTGTGCTTTCTTGTTTTGGAGGGAGAGTAGCACGTTGGCTAGCCAGCTGCACTGCTTCGAGGCGTATTAAGAAGAGAGAGAGAGGGGGGGGTGTGTGTGGGGGGGGGGCTACAGTGAGAAGATGGGCCTTGTGTGTTTTTATTTAGACATGAGGAATGTATTGGAGCCGGGGGTTATGAACATATGAATGGACTCAGTGTGCCTGTTTTAGAGCACTGACATCATCAGGGGCCGCCATGGTGACATGGTCGTTAACGAAGTCCACAAATGAGCAGAGCCTGTCCCTCAGGTCCTCTCCCATGCATCTGGCCAAAGGGGACAGATTTTGGCCAGTCCTGGACTATCACTCTTGGAAAGCCACAGCATTTAAGGAAATATCACATCCCAAAAATGGAATCCTCACCCATCTTAGTTTCCCCCATTCTACTGGTCACTGTTTTAGCCAGGTCAAGCAGGGTCTGCTAACTTGTTATCATTACATGTCTTTAATTAATGTCTTTAATTAATGGAACTGTGTTGGGTTTTGAAATGGTGCTTGAAATGTGGCAACCGCCCACTGAAAGTCATTGCTTTTAATAGGCTTATACTTACACATTAACCAATCAGCCATAACCTCACCTACTCCCTGCCTAATACTGAGTAGGTTGTGCCACCACAACAGATCTGACCATTCAAGGCATGGACTACACAGGACCTCTGAACACCTCCAAGACATCAGCAGCAGATCCTTTAAGTCCTGTTAGTTGTATGGTGGGGCCTCCATGAGTCGCATTGATAAGCCTTAGGTCATGGGTTTGCTGGTTGTCCGTTCTTGGAGCACTTTTGGTAGGTACTGACCACTGCAGAACTACCAGAACAAAAACTCACAGGACCTGTCTGATGTTTTGGAGATCTTCAGACCCAGTCGTCTAGAACATCACAGTTTGGTTTCTGTTAAAGTGTCTCAGATTATTACGCTTGACCATTTTTTTTTTTCTGCTTTTAACACCAACATCACCTTCAAAAACTGACCGTTCACTTGCTGCCTAATATATCCAGCCCTTTTGTTGGTGTATGTCTTTATATATATATATATATATATATATATATATATATGTACACACACACACACATATATATATATATATATATATATATATATATATATATATATATATATATATATTGTTGCACAGTGACGGCTCACAGTCTCAAAGGTAGTTGGGGAGTTGAGGATGAGATGGGGTGATAATCCAACATCCAGACCTCACTAATGCTCTTGTCTGAATGGGATCAAACCCTTACAGCACTGCTCCTCCTCCAAAATCTAGTAGAAAACCTTCTTCTTCCTTCAGTAGACACAGTTACTCCAACAAAAGCAGGATCTGCTCTTTTTTCTAATACCCTTGATTTTAGATGAAACAGTGGATGACAAGGTGTCCCAATACTTTAGTCCAAAATGTGTATGTAAATTCTGAGGATGTAAATAAAAGATAAATCTTAGCTAATGAAAAGCATGAGGAGGCCCACCATGACAGCGCTGCCCTAACTGGCCTTAAGCTCTAACTGTCAAGGAACAGAACAAAAAAAAGATGTTGCTGAGAAGATGCTGGCTGATGGTAAACAATCCATGTATAGAAACAGGCTGTGTTTGAAATCATCAAGTAAATATAGCTGGCAGGCTGTGTTGTGGGTGCTGATTAGCAATGAAAGACACCAGTGTCACATTTAAAGTTCGGTTTATAATAAACTCGACCACAGATCTGCCACAGAGTCTGCAGAGCTGTGCACGCACACAGCGAGGTGACAAATGCATGTGTAAGCAAAATCCTTGCCGTTTGTGTTTGTGTGAGTGTGCATGATCAAACGTGCTTGCTTGTATGCGTGTGTGTGTTTGTTTGTTTTCAGGCACATACAGTAGTCACATATATGTGTGTGTGTGTGTGTGTTTGTGTGTGCGCTTTAGGCTCATGCACCAAAAACAAGAAGACACAACCACAGATTATTTTTTTTCACGTACATTTTATAACATAACAATTTGAAGTACAATAAGAAATAGAAGCTACCGTTTATAAAACTCTCCAGCAGAACTTAATGATGGGCCAGCATCAGCCTTTTCTTTATATAACTGTATAAGCAGACAGGTCTTTAAATTTCATATCAACGTTTATTTTTTTTTTCTGTATAAAAAAAAAGAAAACTCGCTACATTTGGTCCTGCGCTACCTCAATTTTCCCATGAAAGCACCAGCTGTCTGCATCTCATATTTCAAAGTTTATAAAATATAAATTATTGAAAAATATTCAAATGTTTGTGAACTAAATACATTAAAATTCTCATTAAACTCATTAAAAAACCCAGAAACACAGTAAATTGTACAAAAAAAAAGGAACGACTGGAAAGAAAAACAAAAAATAAAAAACAAAACAAAGGTTTCCTCATTAATGGTTTTGTGATATGCCCTCATCACAAAGTTTATGCACGTATGAATCAGAATAGTTGCTTTCGATACATATATCCATCACTTTCAGCTTGATATTGAAGATATCGATCAGTCTCTGTGTTGGTTAAAGGAAAAACAGACAGTGACAGAATACCACCGAACATTTTCGGATTCCATGAAGTACGAGACGTTAAGGAGACGAGTAAGAATACGAGTGAAGATTCATCGGCAGGTAACAAACACCTCTTCACCCCAAACATTCACATGGACGCCCACACGGGGTAACCGCACTGGACTCATTTCCATGCCCTTCCCCTATGTTCAGAAGATCCATTGTAATTCCTGGAAGATTTCCATCCACCCACTCTGTTTTTTTTTTTTGAGGTGTGTTCTTTGATTTCGTGCTTACGCTGTATTATTTGACTTCTTGGTACCCGACTTAATCCACGCCGAATTCATTTGCTCGGTTCAGTTCACGAATACAGATAACAGATAACAGACAAAAGGGATGAAGTTAATGGATGTTCATTGTATCCTCCGGCAGCATGGATGAGCTCCGGAGCGTCGGGCTCCAGGACCTCACATGGGTTGGGATGTTATTTCTGCTTTGACCGTGGCTTATTTGTTCAATCTAGGTCTTTTAATAAGGAGTTATGAAACGCAATCTGTACAAATAGACAGTTCTCCAACTGCCCCTTCAGGACGGCTAGCGATCCACCACTGTAAACAATAACATTTGTTGTTTTTTTTTTCATAGATGATACTTCTCGACTTTGGCTTTTTCCCACAAAGCCCCTGTGTACTGCGCTCTTCCCACACAGGAACGCGACCTGAAATGGTGCCGTGGCGGAAAAACAAGGCCGACAAAGGCAACGCGACCCGAACTGCTGCTTCGGCCCAACATTGCTTCATCCCAACATCTTTGTGAAGTTGGAGGAGAAGACCAAGAACATGTGAAAAGCAATTAAACATCTCTGTGCTGATTCAAATCTCTGAGAAGCTTCTAGCTAATGCTAAATGAATACACCGTTCCCCAGCTAGCTTCGTTCTGCAACTAGCTAATACAAAAGCCATGTCATCTTCTGTTACTTTCTTCAAACGTAATGACTATCACATTGTCCTAAAAACAAACCAAAAAAACAGTCAGAAGCAAGTCCCTACGTCCTTCAGCCATCTAAAACAATGATAACGATGATAATTCACTCAGATTTCAACCTTCAGCTTCTTCAAACACCTTCACACTGTTCCTCAAAGCATATGTCTCCTGGTTCTTGCTCGAAGCATTCCAGCAAGGCTAAGCCACTTAGAGAGACTTGCTAAAGCTCTTGAAGTGCATGTGGTGACGCCTCGGCCATGTTTAGCCTTTAGCTGCGGCCACACTAGACTTCTGTCTGTGGATTTTCTCTTAATTGGAGCAATTTCTGCATCTGTGACTTCCGTGAACTTCACGTCAACTTCAGTTTGGGTGAACTTTGACACGGATATGCATGTTTTTCTGTAGCCCAATTTTACTGTAGATGGTAGGTGGGATGCCGAAGAGGAGCTAGCACACAAACCACCCGCTGCTCCAACCACGGCTGCTATACGTAGTTTAATACCAAAGCTAAAGCTGTACTGTACTGAGGTGAGCATACAATTCCATATGCCATAATCACAGTTAACTGGTACAGCCCCAGTCACGCCCATTTCACATTAGACTGCAAACGTCTTTTGTGGCCGCAGCAGATATGGCTCGCGATTCAGTCACAACCAGAACCAGGAGAATCCCCCAACTTATATGACATTTCCAATGTGCTAGACTTACGTACTTTTCGCCCTACCTGCAACAGACAGACAGCGAGACTATGCACATGCTTTTCTGCATTTGCTGCTGATCTAAGGGATCTATCACAAATATACCTACACAGACGAGAAAGATGGACGTTGACGTGGACGTGGAAGTGATGGACGTGTCAAAACAGACTTAAACTAAGGCAAGAGATGCTTGAAGTCCTTTGTCCAAACATAAGAAAAAAGAAAAGAAACTGAGTTGTGAGGTGGGCAGCGCTCGACAGCTGCCTGCGTCGCGCTCGGCTAAAACCGAAACACTTCTGCTCATAAGCCGAAGGCGGGGTGTGTTTGCAGTCAGACAACGTTTAGCAGTAAAACGGCTACTTTCAGTTGTGTCTGTCACCCATTCTCGGTTTGAGTGTGAAGCAGCTCTTCTAACCGAACTTCTCGTATCGTCTGCCGACCAAGTCAGAGATTTCAGTTGGGATTTGTGTGCAAAGAGAGAAAACAAAGCAGGGTTGGTTGGGGGTGGGGTTGGGTGGGGGTTAGATATTTGAATCAGTTTGGCATTATCAACCCTTCATCTTACATATATGAGCCATAAAACTCTAATAAGAAATAATACTGGCACAAACGTATCAGAAAGAAAATAAAAAAATAAAATACTTTTTTTTTTTTTTTTATTCTGTGGTCCATCTGAGAACTCTGTCCGTGCCTCAAGCAAGGGGGACAGTGACAGTGAGTAACTTAATAGTAAATATTTCGGTGAAGTTCCTGTTCTCTCTAATTTTGGCAACATTATTTAATAACAGGAACTTTCCATCCCTACAAAGTCCACTTTAGGAACGAGTCCTTCATTCTTTCCCGGTCCTTCCTTCTCTCTAGCAGTCGTTGTTGGTGCTGCTGGGTCAAAAACAAAAATGTAAAATTACAAAAAAAAAAAAAAAGAAAACGCACGGCGGCTCTACATGAAACTCCCAGTTTTTTCCCCGTTCTGAGCTGCATATGGATACGACACACATTCAAACTACAGACTAAGGAACTTTGGTAAAAGTTTCGGAATGCTTCCTTTTTGCGACGGCTGCAGTCATGAGCTCAAATACAAAAAAACTGGACCACGACTAGGTATTAAGACAGGATGTGACTGGACCCAAACTGGACACCCACGGTTACCAGGGTGACGGAGGAATTAAAAAAAAAGTCTCTTGTGCCCCGGTACCGCCCGCTCTGGTTCGTTTTTTTTTTTTCGTTTTTTTTTTTCACTCGTCCGTGTCGGGCTTGACGTCCAGCATGGCGTGCAGCTCCTCGGGCGTGTAGCCCAGCAGGCTTTTCAAGTCGCAGACGAAGCGGTAGACATATCGCTTGCCGGACGTCTTGTGGATGATGTTTTTGTCGTAGTAGTAGCGCAGGCCGCGGCTCAGCTTTTCGTAGTTCATCTTGGGCTTGTTCTTTCTCTTGCCCCATCTTCGTGCCACCTGCAGGAAAGAGACACGGACGGTGTTAAGGCCTATTCACACCAGGTCCAATTTAGAAGCTAGGAACACCATAGGTCTCCTGAATTCCTAACCTCCTACATTGTGATGTCTTTACCTTCACTAGCACACTAGTGCTCATTAGCGAGGGAAGCTACAGTGACAAAAAATGATGGTT
This sequence comes from Salminus brasiliensis, assembly GCF_030463535.1. Taxonomy (NCBI): domain Eukaryota; kingdom Metazoa; phylum Chordata; class Actinopteri; order Characiformes; family Bryconidae; genus Salminus; species Salminus brasiliensis. The sequence continues at coordinate 35,174,259 of NC_132890.1, forward strand.
CTCACCATCATCCCCCAGCCGTTCAGCTCTGCCCCACCATATAATTTCTTTAACCTCCACATGCTGGTCATATTAGCTTATGTGCTCTGCTAGGAACAACATGAGCAATATAGCTCAGGCAGCATGTGACGGTAAGCCTTGGTGCATATTTACAGTGCTATTCCTTTCAGAGCCTGTGGCTATGTACACTTATAGTGGGTATTTCATTCCTATTATGCATTTTTGTGGACCAAGGCAGATGTCCGTGACGTGATTCTGGTTCTAATTATAATACCATAATACATACAGGTGCCTCCAAATCACTAGGAAATCACTTTCTCTAGAATACAGCATTAACAGGGAACGAGAAATCACTGCAGCAAACAGATACGCCCTCCTTCCACAGGTTGCAAAGCCCATAACAAGTCCAATTTGCAGCACTGATGTACACAGTCAGCTTTCTAAATGCAGTATTCTAGCCCTATACTAAATTACACTGGTAATGGGCATGGGTAATGGTCTCCGCTGACAGCCCGATTTGATCTCATTTTACTAATCTGTAACTAATCTGTTTCTGGATCATTAAGCAAACTAAAGCTCCATTGTCAGCACGAGCGAACGTATTTACTGCAGCCCCCTCGACCCCCCTCCTGCCCTCTTCGCCCCCTCACCTCATCTGGATCGGAGAGTTTGAACTCCCAGCCGTCTCCCGTCCAGCTGATGAACGACTGGCAGGACTTGTCCGTGAGGAGCTCCAGCAGAAACTGCCACAGTTGAATGGGTCCACTACCTGCACACAGAGACACGCATGCAAAAATAGCACCTTAGTGTTGAAAGGAGCATTGCACAATGCAGTGCAGTGTTGAGAAATCAAAGATCGCAGCATCATAAGCAATGGTTTGAGCTTAGTATCGCTTCCAACACTTCAAACACACTCTGCTACCACCATCAGAGTAGCAGCGATGGTTAGGGGCAGCCTGATACAGTGATTGTAGAGCACGTTCATGTGGGGTAACGTCTCGTTCATTTTCCATGCATTTCCAAGGACCAGAAGGTTCAGAAAGACACAAGGCCCCCAGTATTCACACTGTCATTCCACAAGACTGACATCACCGTGGTCTCTGCCCCAAAACTAAAAATATGAGGGACTATGTGTGTATGAGCGAGTGTGTTACTGTAGGACTGTAGGACTACTGCGTCTGTGAGAGTGTGTGTGCGTACATGGCAGTATGAGTGCGTGGGTGTGAGAAAGCTCAGCCGGCGACGGTCCATTGCAGCGAGGGGTCGAGTGTTTCCCGACTTTTTCTCAGTCATTGTGAAGCAAGGCGGCGTTTTTTTTTTTTTTTTTTCGTTTTTAGTTTATGTGTGTAATTAAATTAAAATCTAAATAATTTTCTTAGCATTTACATCTAGAAAACATTGACTTACAGGCTGCCCCAATCATGTAAAACCATCTATACTGTAATAGTACACTATTTTCTTTGTGACTTAACTGAAAATACAAGGTAAAATGGGGTAAATGAGACACACTGTATTGGACAAAAGTATTGGGACACCTGCTCACTCATTGTTTCTTTTGAAATCAACTCATCCTAAAAGTACTGGATGGAGCTCCACCATCCATCATTCCAGAGAACACAGTTCTTCCACTGCTCCACAGCTCAATGCTGCTGGGGGGCTTTATACCCCTCTTGCCCACGCTTGGCATTAGGCAGCATGGTGCCAATAGGTTCATGATGTTTATCTGAGAAAGTCCAGAAAGTCCAATTCTTTTGGCAGTACTTCTTCTCTACAGGGACCAGACAAGCTGTGTGTGTGTATATGTATATATACACATTTGTAAATCTGTATCAGCAATGGGTGCAACTCTAAGTAGCAGAATGCATTGATTAGAAGGGGTGTCCACAAACATTTGGACACATACTGTATGTCTGATAGCTAGGTTTAAAGCCTGAATTGTGAACACAATTTGCAGTAGGGCAGCATTAATAAGGCCTTATGCCAGCTTTAAAGGAGAAGTGAACGGCATCTTAACTTTCAGTGGATGTGAATGTACAAGGATTTTATTGCAAGATTTTTTTGTAGCATTTCTATTGATCCATTCATCATGAAAATGTCATATAATGTACAGAACAGCTACCAGATTCTAATTATGAAAGAAAGTGAAAAATTTAGAAATACATTTTTTTCTTGGGTGAAATGACACCATAAAATGACAAAAGCAGGCTTTAGCCTTTGAATAAGCCTTTATAAATATTTATGTCATTTGTCGTAAACGTCTTATATGTGGTGCCATACATGGCCTTGTGAATGCTGCCTTACTGTAAAGTAGCCCACATTTCTTATAGTTAACAGCATGCATCACTAACCACATGAGCAAGTCCATGTCAGATTACCTAACAAGCCATTACCCGTCGAGGCAAATGTGTGGCATGCAGTTTGCAGTATGCTAATGAGCGTTAGCTGCAATAGCCTCGCAGCACCAGAAAGAAACTGCAAGACTATCCATGTCTTAGCTGATGAAACACCCCCCTCCCGGATTTAACTGTTTTTTGTGAGCCTGCGAGAAGAGACTAGTTGTTGTCCAGCTACAGGAGCCGTTCTCTCGTGCCACGTTTGTGCCGTGGCGTGCTGAGAGCATGTGTAGGCTGAGGAGGAGGCCTGCTTCTGCACCCAGCTCAATAAGCTTCTTTCATCTTTGCGGTTTGTGCATTAAGATGAACCAACACTTCACATCACACCTGCTTCAAAGCCAAGAAGCAAGGCAAGCAACCGAGGAGAGAGAAAGAGAGAAGGGTGGAGAAGAGAGAAGTCTCTCTGAGAGTCAACAGCTCTCAGAAGCAGCATCTTCCTGATGAGAGATTGTGTGTACATTCGGCTAAAAATATATTCACTGAACTTGCATCAAAAAATACACACGTAGATGCCAGAGCCTGATTATTCGAACCTCTGCTCAGGTTTGCAGCAAACCTGGCGAGAAAGCTTCTGCAGGAATCGGTACAGTCAAGCACTGTATGTGTGTCTGTCTATCTATTTTCTCCATCGAATTCTAAAAACCAGGCCTTCGCTAACGTCTTCACTAATTCTTTGCGTAGAGACAAGGCTTCTGCGCTCAGCTACACTCAGACCACACCTACACCCCCCACCAACCGCCCCCTTGCCCCCAACCACCAGCACTTATGTCTGTACTTATGTTGAGGTGTGCAGGCCACTCTCACAATAGCTCCCGAAAGCAGATGAACTAACGGTTAGACGCAGGCTTTGACCGCGGCCGGCAGCGCTAAAGAGTTAAAGAATAAAATAAGTAGAAGAAGAAGAAGAAGAGGAAAGCAGGCTGTGTTGATGACTGTGTTGTGCTGCGGTGCTGTGGTCATGTCGTTCTCTTCAAAGACGTGATGCATTTGTACTCGTGTTTGTGATTTGGAAACGTGAAACGCGAAAAACCTCAAAGCTCAGGCAAAAGGCTGTTTTTATCGCTTCCTCGCCTTATCAACCCCCTCATCTGCACACACCAGGACTGAGCGCGCCCAGCAAGCACTGCGGCTTCCACTGCTATAAACAGCCATTTCAAACCATTACATAAATGCCTATTAGACGAGTCGGCAGCCCTCTCGCGCGCTCTCTCTCTCTCTCTCTCTCTCTCTCTCTTTGCTTTATTTCTCAGTCTTTCTCCAGCTCTGCATAGAAGCACACTCTCAGACATTCTTCTCCATTATATAAAGACATGAGTTTATGAGGACTAATGATGCAAGCACTGTCTCGGTTAGCTGAACGTGTGTTTAAGATTAGCACTAATGGCCGTCAGTGAGAGCGCTAGCTTTCGTTCTTAGTATTTTTTTTTAAGCTCCTTTGGTTCCGTTCTCCGTCTTTCAGGCAGGGTGCCACAGGGTTGCCATCAGCCATGACGACGAGGTGGTTATAGATTCAATCGCTTTTCAGTTTGAGTCAATGCAAAACCTTTTAAGTGACACTGCACGGGGACGAAGGGATTCCTTTCGCAGTTATACACTGTGGGTACGCCGTCCAACATAACATGAGGTCTCGCCCCAACAACTTTACAGGAGAAGGAAAAACGCTCTTAACTTTTAATGGAAGTCAATGTAAAAAGATTTGATTCCGAGTCATTTCCGAGCATTTCTACTGGTCCGCTCGTCATGAACTTTGGACACAATGTAAAGAACAGCTGCTTGATTCATATTCTATTAAAAAGTTCAAAACTGAAAAATTTCCGTGACGGCGATGACATGCCTCCCCAACTCCAGCTCGGCGTGCAAAACCTGCATGAGGAAATCTCTTAAAAATGCGGCTTAAACAGCTTAAAAATAGCCTCCAAATGCTGTAAACTCAGACGCGTGTGTTGTGACAGGCGTGCTCGTAGGTTTTAAAAGCTGTGTCTTTGTGTGCGTTTTTGTAGCACGGGTTCAGAAAAAGCCTCCCAGAGATTGAGCGATAAAGAGCCTCTCAGGTTAAGTGCACGGAGCTGCTATCATTTTGTGCTGCGCCCTCCGTTGCCAAGACGACCTGGGAAATGGGTTGAGATGCGGGCCGCAGATAAGCCCGTGCACATGAAAAATGAGGAGACGGAGAGAAAGGTGCATGGAGAGAGAGATAGAGAGAGTCATGTCTGTCTTTGTTGCTTTCGGGCTGCTGCAAATTGGTTGGACAAATAGCACGCTCACACTCAGGCGGGCTGCCAGAAGCGGCAGTGCCATAAATGCTGAATTTAGAACTTGCAACCATTTCACAAAGGTGCCGTTGTGGTTGCAAAACTGGTGCAAGGTGCTGCTCCTCCGGATCCCGAGGCGGAGGCGTCCTACTAAGTGCACTCTCGTTTTTTTTTTTGCAGGTTTAGGGTGGAAGAGTTCATTTGCTGCCTCATCCCTTGCCTCCTTGCCAGTTTGGAAAGGTTTCTCGGTTTTGCATCAGGACCCTCAACTCTTACATTGATATGTGCTCTTATTTCTTTGTTTATGTATCTATATAGTACAACCAGTGTAGAAGGAGCACCGGCTTAAGATATAAAGGTGGCATTGGCTACGTAATTAGACACAGCCATTGTCAATAATACAGAGCATCTTTATCACGACACCCCTGTAATAGCTCTGCATGACAATATATGTCCAAATATTAGTGGACACCCCTTTTTTTATGAATGCATCCAGCCTTTTTAGTTGCACCCAGATGTGCAAATGCAGATAAACATGAATCTACTGGCATCATGCCTAAAACCAGCTGTGGCATAAGGGGGGAGCTACTCAATATTAGACTAATGGTACTAATGGCGTATCTTGCTAGCTTGCTGCCAATGTCCAGCCCACAGAAGAAGATGAAGCAACTACAGCTATGACTGTTAGAGAACTACATGCTGCACCTTCACAAAGGCAGCTTACGTTATCTTTTGTGACTAATTAGCGAGACTTGTGTGATTCACTGGTGGCGTGCTTCAGCCCGTATTATACAGGCCTGACTAATAGCTGAATCAGTGTGTATTAGACCCGGGCGGGATGGGGGTGAGGTGTGTGTGGGGGGGGTGTTGTATTTGGGGAAAAACTGACCCGTGTAACCGGCGAGGGCGGCAGCGGGGATGACTGGCTTGTCCTTGCTGAGGTCAGAGCGCTCCCGGACGTAGTCCTTGAAGGTGCCCTTGTGCTTGTGGCCGTGCAGGGCCGTGGGGTAGTCCTCTGAGTCGAAGCTGTCGTAGGACGGCACGCGCTGCAGACTGTTAAACGACGACTGGCTGCTCCACGACTGCGTCAGGCGGTCACAGCTTTCGAAGCTCTCTGTGCTCTCGAATGAATCCTGGCCTCCCAGCTTACCTGAGAGAACGAGAGAAAGCAGAGAAGGGCACAGTGAGCACACACTGAAAGCCCAGCGTTCAGTATTCACTTCATAACAGTCTGGACCCTGGCCTCCGCTCAGCACACGCTGGCCAAAGTCTTACAGCTTTATAAGGTGCAATGTTTGGAAGCTATGCTAGCCAGGGAAGGTTTCATGTGGGAGAACTAAGAGAACTACGAGAACTGAGAGAGGCTTTGGACCACAAGATCAGAAAAAAACAAGACCCAGCCAGAACCAATGACACTTTTCCCTTTACACAATCATCACCCATCCATCTTTGAGAGTTTTTTTTTCATAATTGGAAGAAAATCGAAACAAATTGCTTCTCTGTTTTAAGCCAAAGCAGAGATAAAAAGAGCTGTGCCAATTGAACGCCACTTAAGGAACGAAAGCTAATACAGAGGAGAGGCCAATCCCAAAATCTTCCACTGCAAATTGAAGCCACATGTGAGGCCTAGTGGTGCCACAAATACTTTCCCACGTTGGAAAAAAAATTTACAATTTACAGCGAGCAAGGCTTGGTTATACCTAGAGAAGTTTCCGTGATGTTCTACACCCGATCAGCCATAACATTATCACCACTGACAGGTGAAAAACTGAAAAACACTGATTATCTTCATCTACAGTGGCACCTGTCAAAAATGGGCAAGCATAAGGATCTCAGCCACTTTGACAAGAACCAAATTGTGATGTTCTAGACAATGACTGGGTCAGAACATCTCCAAAACGTCAGTCAGGGGGTTCTGGTATGCAGTGGTCAGCACCTACTCTATATATCACTGCTGTGGACAACACCACTAAGTCACTTTATACAACAGGAATAGACATAAACATACATATTTATATTTAGCTCCACTCTCTCTCAGACTATACCTGTCTTATAAATATGAGAGACATATCAGAGAATTTCTACAGATCCCTCCTGTCTTTGTATATTCTGTATTTTGTGTATATTTTGTATATATGCAAAATAATATAATATATGTTAATATCATTTTTATATAACTTTATTTTAATATGTTTAGTATGTATATAGTTTTGTCCTCCTGTAGAGTCCTGTCCTGACATGTTGTGCAAATGACAAATAAACCTGAGACTTAAAACTTGAACCTACCAAATGTGCTCTAAGAAAGGAGAACCGGTGAGTCGGCAGCAGGGTCATGGGTACCTAAGTCTTACCCTGCTCACCCAACACACTTACCACCATGTCAGTCAGTGCCCTGTGGGGTCCTGACCATTGAAGAACAGGGTAAAAGGGGGCTAGCAAACAAAGTATGCAGAGAAACAGATGGATACAGTGGAGTTATAGACTTATACAGTGCTGCTATATGGTGAGTGGAGCTGATAGGATGGAGAACAAGTGTGAAAACAAGGAGGTGGTTTTAATGTTGTGGCTGATCGGCTGTGATGAACTTGCCAGAATTGCTAGCTAAACAGATAGCTTGAATTTTGCCTGTGTTTTTGTCCGTTTCTGCAGATAATGCTGAGTCATACAGTCTCCGACACCACATAAGCACGTCTATTTGCGATTACTTAACAACTTTGCTTGCTTTGAGGCGAGTGAGTGATCTGGTGCAAAAACTAAAGAAGCAAACCTCAGACGCCAAACATACAAAGGCTGATCGACCACATTCGAGGTAAAAGGGGAAAACTGAAAATTTTCGACAAATCATTGCTTTAAATCCTTCCTAAACGCAAAGCGAGAGAGCCATGCACACGAGTTAGCTCATGCACACGCGTGAAAAAAACACAACGATGGTTTTGTGAGAAACGCGCCCTGGGCTTCTTTCGCTCTCTTGACACCTCTGGCACCTTACGAGAAGACAAAGGCTCTCGAAAACAGCGTCCCCATTACCATCACTCGGCCTGAAACCTTTTACAAAGAAAGCAGAGGGCTGGAGATCTCGCTGCTCACTGCGGCTTTGCACTTCGCTCACTTTGATGCAAACTGCTTTTGTTTTTTTCTGTTTCTTCCCTATTTCGTCTTTCTCTTCTGTTCACTGCGGGAACCACAAATAAAACCCAACGGCCTCCTTCGCTCTGCACACGCACACGCGACAACACTGCAAAACACACACGCAGAAAATCTCGCCAAAACCAAAGCTATGCGGACCACACACACCACCAACCGCCTCAGTCGCGGCGAGGACGGACAGAAATGGGGACACTGCTAAAGGTTCAGTGAGAAAAGAGCACAAAGAGAGAACATTTGATGACAGGGATGGTCCCTTCTTACGTTTGTGCTAGTGGTCAACCCATATACTCATTTTTGCTATTTTCCAGTAAAACAGTGAAAACAACACGGTAAAATATATTAATATTATTAATATTAATAATATAATATTAATAATATAAGTATGGAATTATTATTATACAGCGGCCAAAATTGCATTCAATAAAAATAAAAAAATCAATTAAAATAATAATTGCGCACTTTGGCCATTTTAAGGCACTCATTTAACAGGCTTGAGGAAGCTCCACATATATCGGTACCTTGCTGTAGGATGCTGAAACGTCAGACTGTTTATAGTTAAATTCAGGAAAAGCAGAAGCTATTTTATTAAAAAGTCTAATCCTGTCAAGGTGTGTCCAAACTTTTGACTGGTATTGTGAGTATAACCAAACATATCATCAATATAACGCAAAAACTTACGCAGGCATATACTGATTGCATTGGTCCATGTTACTATTTACACCCACCTACCTTTACACACCCCCAACCACCCACACATTTACATCCACCACCCACAAGCCCCACAACCACCTGCTCTGCCCCCTCATTCCTAGGCCTCACCTCTGCTGATGCGCCCCACACACATGTTGTCGGGCGACACGACTTCCTGTTTCACCGAGAAGTATTCCCCCTGCAGCGGGTTGAGGGGCGTGTCCCGCAGAATCACGTTGGAGTACTCGCTCTCATACTTGAGCGACAGCAGGTCCTCCGAGCTGATTGGGTGAAGGGTCTGGTAGGACTCTGTGATGAAGCCGGGCTCTGAGTACTCTGATGGGGGCACGCACTGTGCATGCTCGATGCCATAACCTAGAGAAAGGGTTAAGACAAGAGATAAGGATGGATTAGAAGTTTTGGTTTCCTTCAATTTCTGTTTACTGGACCCCTGAATAAGCCCTGAATGTGTAGTGTACTGGGTTTCAAAAATGAAGGGATAAAGGGATCGGAGTAGTTCAGCAGTCAAATGCTGTACCACTATGACCCAGGGGTCGCAAGCTCGATTCACAAGCCATGCCGCTTTGCCATCAGCAGCTGGAGTCTGAGGGAGCACGATATGCCATGCTCTGTCCAGGTGGGTAGATGGCGCATTAGAACGATGTTGACCGGCACAGCTATCTGTTAGCTGGTGGAGTGGTGGAGCGGGGGACCTGATGCTCTTGCCCAGGGATGCCGCATTGGCAGCAGTTCAGGTAATCAGGTGTACCAGATCCTGGTCCTACTTTACATCGAGTATCGCTAATAACTGTATAATTAATTTTTTAAAAATATTATAAGTAAATACATGTATATAAAACTTCAGTAACAGCATAATGTGGGCATACCTGTGTAATAAGAGTATGTGCATTCATATGAACTGCTGCAGAATACCAATCCTGCTGGATACACCTGTGTAACTGTATTAGTCGAACCTGAACCTGATACTCATGTAATTACATAAGCTGTACTGCTGTAATGCATCTGTAACAGCTAATGCATCACCAGCAGTAACGTTGATATTACGCAAACTGCTAATGTTGAACTACATGGTTATTAGAGATACTCTACATGAAGAAGGACCAAACATCCTCCTGCTGAGATCCTCAAACACTCTTAGTTTACAAATTGAGGATATCTGAATATCTGAACGGCATAAAAAATGGGTAAAGTGCCCCACCCCTTCTAGTCCAATGCTCCACCCACCTAGCACTCATGCTCCCAACGCTCTACCCCTTTGTGCAAGTCTCTGTCTCTTTTAGACCTGCTAACACTTTCCTCAGACAAATCAATGCTCATCTCGTATTACAGTCTCTGCGGTGGCTGTGAAAGTGAGAGTGTGTGTATATATATATGTGTGTGTGTGTGTGTGTGTGTGTGTGTGTGTGTGTGTATGTGTGTGTGTGTGTGTGTTCTAATGGAACACAGGCTGAAAGGCATCGGGGTACTCACTGACAAAGTAGTCTGAGGTATAGCGAGATTCCTGGAAACCAGAGGTTAGGCTGCTGACAGGGAACAGCTTTGTGTCATCTGTGTGAGGAAGAAGAACACACACACACACACACACACACACGTCACTGAATGAACAGTTTTCATAATGAATTCCTAATAATCATTCATTCGATTAGTTTTAGTATGTTTTTAAAACAAGGCGGTTACGCGGTCACACAGTTACGCTAATCTTTAAAGTAACGCTCTTTCGCAGCTTCACTACGTACTTCCTGTAACCTAACGGACCATTTCTCATGATCTTCACACACTCATTAACTGAAGATAAGCGGGAAGCGATGCGGTACATGCAGTTCGGTCTCCTCCTGCTGTAAACAGAGTATCAAGGATTCTGCTCCGTGTGAGAGATAAAGAGCCTGCAGAGAGGCATCGTTCACAAGCGAAGGGTGGGAAAAGCTAAGAGGCAATCTGCAACCGACACCAGCACTAGCGTGTTATTCGTATACAACAGATTTAGAAAGCAGATAGCATATGCTAGCTCATATCAAAAGCCGATTGGCTTGATAACCGCTCAGCACCTTCAACTCAATAGAGCTGAATTAGTACCTTAGTATCAAAGCATCCACAAACGCAGGGACTCTGAATGTAGGAAATGATGGACGAGAACGTAAAGTCTATACGTTTGAGGATAGTTCTTGATTCTAGTAAGCTTAGCAGGCCATGGGCTTGTTATTTAGCCACCCGTCACGGCTCATGGGACCTGCTCACCTGACTCGTCATGCAGATTTCTGCTCTACAACATCCGGATAATTTGCCTGTTTCTCTCTAGGGAGGCTCCCCAGGTGCTTCTTCAATACCCACTTACTGCAACTCCTTCCTGGCTAGCGCCTCTACGCATGCCATCAGGCCCCTGCAGCTGACCCAGAATGCAGCAGCTAGTCAAAGACCCTTGGAGCCCTTGGAGTTTCCTCAAGACCCAGCTAACATGCCCATGTGGGGCTTGTATGGTTAGCCCAACTGGGAGCCAGAAAGGTTGGCCTATTGGTTCCATGTTGGCTAAATATGGATGGCCACCAGGGTCCTACCAGGGTCAGTGATGGGACCAGGAGACTGAACATAGGGCCTAGATGGGTCCACCCATGTCCAACCTTGGCGACCCCTATAATGAACACCTTCAACACAGTTACCCCAGTCAGGCCACCCTACCTTTCTCCAGCATCTCTAAGTGCTCCCACAGGATGTCCCCCACAAAGTCAGGTGCCAGGTCCAGAAAGCGGTCCTTGCCCAGCGCGCACAGGTTGGCCCCGTTCATGCAGAACTTGTGGAAGTCGACGTTCTTCAGGCTGAACTCGTTTACCGTCCATGTCAGCCACTCTCGCACGTGGCCCTCTGTCCACTGCCTGGGGTCTGCAGGATGGAGGGTGAGGGGGTTTGATGAAAACATGACACTCAGTTCAAGGCAAGCATATTCCATTATGGGTCCAAATACGGCTGATGCTCTGGAGGCCTAATGAACCCATTCAGATCTGCAATTTCAGCTCAGCTCGTAAGTGGAATTCAATAACATTACTTAGAAAACATGAAGCACGCAGAACATAGGCCCTGGCCAACTGTGGAAAAAGATGAAGAGGAGGAGGGAGACGAAAAAGAGATGAAGTGAAGTATGAATCATGCAAAAGTTTGGCTTTGGATAAAGGAGCAGTTTGCACCTTTTGAGGTGGTTCTTTCTGGATTTTGCGGTGTGTTTAGGATCACCATCGTGCTTCAGAAGCCATCCTCCTTTCATCTTTCAGCTTTTTTACAGATGGTGTGATGTTTGCTTCTAGAATTTACTGGGAATCCATTACTGGATCAGTTATTCCCTCTACCAGAGAAATGTTCACCATGCCAGTTCACCACTGGCTGCAACACAAGCCCAAAGCATGGTCCAGCCACCCCCTTGCTTAACAGTTGGAGAGGTGTTCTTTTCGTACAATTTCACATAGTTTTTCTCCAAAGAGATTCTATTTGATCTACATCAGTCCTCAGGACATGTTTCTGAAAATGCCTCAGGCTCGTTTTAATGTTCCTTTGAAAACTCTTGATGTTGAACGTTGAGGTGAGAACGCATGAACTCATTCTATTAAAAATTGCTTTGAGGAATCAGAGTATCCATAAAGCTTTGAAATTTGCATCATCTGATCTTTTCTAATGACGACTGCGAACAAACCATAGCCCTAACAAACTAATTGTGAAAGTTATATGAGAGCTCAAACCTTGATGCTTGATGAATCTTAAATTATAAAAGAGTTTAACTGAAAAGTGTGTCATCTTTAACTTCTTGCCCTTTGAAGATCTGCTCATCTTTTACTTGCTTAGCCATTCACAGTAACAGATATTTTGACCAGGGGTGCCCACACTTCTGCACTGCAGTGTATATTCACTGCTCCTGAAACATGGAATGGGCGAAGATGGAATTAGGCCCAAAATAAGTCACAAATAATTATGTTTGAGCTGCAGGGTGTCATCAGGTAGTTATATACGGTATGCCTTATGTGGCTGCGCTGGTGGTACACTGAAATGAAACAGCTGTAATTGTAGCCTATGAGTCCACATGGACACATGCGTACACACACACAGACTTGTTTTCATACGATGTCAGCACATACATTACATGCATACATACATATACAGTGTATACGTACTCTATAGCTATCACTGATTATATTATATATTATATTATATACTATACACATATACACATTTAATCATTTGAACTTTTAATATGTTAATACGTTTAATTTTGCTCATTTCTGTCCTGCAAAGGCATGAATACAAACACTTCCACACACACAGACACATACATACTGTATGTATATATATATCACATGTGGCTTTTTTCATTTCCAGACAGACACCAAAGACCCAACACAGACTGAGAGTCCAGAGGCGCAGCCAAACGAAGCCACCCTGTGGTCTGCCTCAGTTTGGGGCAGCATAATTCATAAGCAGCACTGGGCTGCAAGTTCCCCGTATAGGCAATCTGCTCTCTGCATTCCTAAACAATACGGTCATGTGGAAGCTTGGGACAAACATGGGACAAATATAACATCACGGTACCTGACATTGTTATGATTTGCAATATGTATCTCCTATTTATTTATTTATTGGTTGAATTATTGTAAACATGTGAAAAAGAAACCAGCAAAACGTCCAATCAGCTACCAGTTGTTACCATCCAACAGCCTATTTATTTTGATGTGATTGCTATGCACTGGTAGTTGTTGCTCTTTATAGAATGTCTATAATTGGTCTAGTTCTATAATTTGGTCCTTTTTTGTTCTGAAGATGCCCATTTTATACTCAGAGGAAAGTGAATTTCACAGTAATGATAACACACGGTCATACTGCCCATCCCCACCCTGTCTCTTTTCTCTTCTTGCCTGTAAGGCACACATTTACTGAGGGATGGCAGTCATCCTTCATAGCAGAGGTCTTGAACCCAGTTCTTAACGACTGTGAGTGCGACTACCTAAACAAAACACAGACTACTCTCTTGGCCCCGACACTCACGAGGAACTGCCGATATCACAGTCTAACCTAATAATTAACGGAGAACACAGAGTCTTGTTGCTCAAAGTAGGTTAAAAAGTCTGGTCATTTCATTGGGCGAGAGACTGGAAGAAAGAGGATGAGGGAGAAGGAGAGAGAGAAGGAGAAAGGCTGGATAATATAGAAGCTATAATATCATGATAAATAAAAGGACTGATTATTATTCGGTAATATCTGTGGGTTAATCATGAAAATAATAACATGTTTTGTAGTAATGGCACTTATGAGAGTGGACTGAAGTGTGGAGCTGTAGACTTAGACTTAGAACCGCCCACATTTAAGCCTTTTTAGCAATGTGAGTTACTAAACAAGACATCTTGGTGTGTAAAACGAACTGGATACATTGCTGCAGAAGGTGTGTGTTACCTTTAGGGATGCCGAGTCTCTGCTGCTCCTTGGTGAAGCCGCTAAAGGTGGCCTTCAGGGCCTGTGACATCATCTCTTTGCTCCCCGGAGTCAGCAGGGGAACGTCCCCGCATTCCAGATCTGTTTCAAACAAGAGCAAGAGAAAAGGCGGGTCAGGTTACACAGCCAGAGTACGGCCCTAGCTGCTTGAGCCTGGGCAGCCTCAAGCCTCAATCGTTTGATACGACACTAAACCAAAGCAGGGAGTTCACTGATTCTTAGCCAACTTCCATTATACTCTGTAATCCGACGAAGAGTAAGGTCAGCGTTGTGGTAATAATCAGTCCACTCAATTATGGCTCGAACATCACTACAGTATGGTCTTCTTGCAAGTGTGTACCTCCTAGCCCCAATAACAGCTCCTTAGGGCCCCAACACCTTTCTCAGCTATAGGTCTACCAGTCCCCTCAGGCTGGTTTGGCCACATGATCCAGTAGATCAACCACTTCGGCCCTCCTAAGTAACCATCTGCCTCCATATTGACCCTTTAAATCCCAATACTGCCTAAGGATACTGCGGAACCTGAGGGGACATCAGCTTCTCCTTCAGACTATCCTATCCATAACCCTGTGCCCCAAACCCCTGTCCACCCACAGGCTGGCTTCTGTCACCGGGGGTCAGTCAGCAGGGTGAGAGGTCGCGGCGGCAGGGCGTTCAGAACAGTGGTGTCAGTGTTTGGCCAGATCGCCTTCACAGCCTGCAAGGTCCCCAGCAGGACACAGAGGGTCCTTTGATGAGTTAAACAGTGCCCGATGACTAGCACTAATCCAATTAGAACAGCCTGGGGTGACTGAGGAGGGGACCTGGGGAAACCCCCTCAAGGCTCAAGAAATAAATGTCACTGACTACCACACTGAAGCTTATGACCTCTACAAATACAGCATACAAAGAGAGAGAGAGGGCTATTAGGAGACTTTTTTAGGGGCAGGGCTGGGCTGGGCTGGGGGGGATTAAAAGGAATTAAGGCCTTGATTGGTGTGATGTGACTTCATTTACAAATGCCACATTTGGCCTGTGTCTCAAATAAAGCGCTTCCATATGGTACCAGCCACTTCAGTACCAAGTAGCGTGGTCACTGGGAACTGGGTGTAGTGTCCTGTTAGCATATGGATGCATACATATGGAAAAGTGAAATGACCGTTTTATGATGTGCCACTGAGAATTTCATCATGGTGGTAAATAGGCATGCTAGGTAACAGTTAGCCCACACCAGTCGGCCATAGCATTAACACCACTGACATATGAAGTGAAAAACATTGATCATCTTCATCTACAGGATCTATTAGCCAGCAAGTGACCAGTCGGTTCTTGCGGGTGACAAAGGTGTTAAAAGCAGGAAAAATGGTCAAGCAGAGGAATCTGAGTCACTCTGACAAGAACCAAACTGTGATGTTCTAGACAATGACTGGGTCAGAACATCTCTAGAACATCAGGCTAGGATAACTGGTAAACCAGCAGCAGGGTCATGGGCACCTAAGGCTCAATGATGCTGATGGAGGCCCCACCTCACAACCTACAGGATGCTAATGCCTTGGTGCCAGATACCGCAGGACGCCTTCAGAGGTCTTGTAGAGGCCATGGCTCAAATGGTCAGATCTGTTGTGGAGGCACAAGGGCGACCTACTCAATATTAGGCGGGGTGGTGTTCATGTCATGGCTTTAACTAGCTAACCTAGCTGCAATGTGATGACCTGCCGATTTCAGGCTCTAGGTTAGGGGGCTCCAGTCTTTTCTACCAATCAAGAGGCCAAGCTGGATCACACCTCACAAGAAGGCCGATGACCCCTGCTCTAGACTGTGAAGCGTACTGTGTGTGGTGTATGAAAATAAAGCATCGTGGCTGAACTGAGTGCGACACAAGGTATTTCTTTAGATGCGTAATGACTCGGTGTGAGAGAATCCAGCAAGAGTCAAAAGTGCTGATGCCCAGATGTTCTGCCATCTCCACATGGTTTTGAGGCACCACCTCTGGACACTGTCTCTCTCTCTTTCCCTGTAAAATTCAGAATTTGCTAAACTGACATGTAGGTTTACATTATAATGGCAACAAGCATTACATTGCCGATCTACCACGAAAGTGTTACCTATCAAATGACTGCGTACGTCCTTCTTTCTCTGTCTCAGCTCCACGGCACGCCACATCCGAGCCAGGAATGCGCAACAGCTGTCCCTCCTTCCCTCCCTCCCTTAGTCTCGCTCTCTCCCATCTCTCCCTCCGCTCTCTCCAGCGACCCTCTCCGCACATTTCCGACAGCGTTACATTAAACAGGGCGTCTAAATGGAGGAGAACAATGAGCGATTCGATCGGGACGCAGCCGCAGCTCTCTCTCCATTTTCGGCTCTTAATTGCGCATTAGAGAAGCCGTTCCCCTGCGTCAGAGCATTCACACGCGCTGGAAAAGAGCCCTATTTGCACATTAGCTGAAACGAGCGTGGCCAAGCAGCCCCTTCAGCCCTTCACAAAAAGCCACACAAAGGCCTGTTTGCGGAGTGCAACTGCTTAATGAGCGCTATTCTTCCCCTCTTTCTCTCCTTTTCCTTTATGCGTCCCTTTCCCCCACAACAGGAGCAGGTTTGGGGGTGAAGATACATGTTTTGTTTGGACAACAGATCACACGGCGGGGTCTAACGAGACATGGTAGAAGCCTGCTTCATTAGCGGACAGAGCGCAGGCACCTTGTGAAAGAGGTTAAAGCACTGACCGTTACTTTTCGGCAGATAACAAACCCGACTCTCCGTCTAGCCGCCTGTCAGTAGGGGGGTAAACATGCACTGATGTGTTTTAATGAATTATATTAATACTCCATCAAGCACGTGCTTATTTCTGGCCTGGTTGCGCTAAAAGGACCATAATCAACCCGAAACTCTGTAAAGTCTCTGTAAAGGCCGAGCCACAACACTATCCAGGACCTTCAAGGCCTTCAAGAACCCACCATTGAAGCACAAACAGGCAGGCAAGCAGGCAAGACACGAACATCTCAGCCACTCCATTTCTCTCGCCCAGCTGCAAGCGGCAAGGAGGCACGGCTTTCGGGGCCCAGCCCAGAGCTTTGAAGTGACTGCTGGTTTATTTGAGATGGATGGATCAGTTAATCTCCTTCTCAAGCTTTCTTTCCTTCTCTCTCTCTCTCTCTCTCTCTCTCTCTCACTCGTTCGCTCGCTTGCTTTCTGTGTCTGGCGCTCACGTCTGGCGTCTCGCTCTTTCTCGCTTGCTCTTGCTTGCTCTCTTTTTCACCATGTCTATCTCTCTCGCTCGCTTGTTCTCTCTTTCTCTCGCTCTTCTCACCCACGCAGTCCTGTGTGTGTGTGTTTAATGGAGAGGCCCCGTCCCAGCCAGCCCTGCCTCTACCCAGGCTCTGTCTCTAACAGCCAGATAGCTGTTTCAGAGGACCGAAAGGCTGTGAAATGTCACAGTGCGTTTGAGTTTACCCTTATCTGGCTCTCACTGGAAAAAGGCACATTACCTCCTTAGTAAAGTCTGAGGACCCGTATAGGGACTCTCAAATAACTGCATGGCTTAAGTATTAGCTGCAGTCGCTGATAGATGATTCTTAGATCTGTCTTAGGGTTTATATTGTTTAACTGTTTAAGGGTTTATTATTGACTAATTAAATAGTAAAACTGGATTGTAGAGGCCTCAGATGGACAACGCAACGCCTCTCTGAGGCTCTTTCCTGCTCTTTCCTCGTTCCATATCTATCTCCGCCTTGTCGCCTGTCACAGTGGGTGATGGGCGGGTCAGTGGTGCAGTCCATCCATCATCTTGACTGACAGTAGGAACAGACAAATCTCAAAGCTTTGATGTCTTAACATTGATGGAGTGCCATATGATTGAAGCGAGCTATCAGGTGGCGGCGCATCAATGGATCAGACTGTGAACAAAGTTATGTTCTGCAGTAATGGTGGACATCTGGAAGATACACATGGAGCTTTCTGCTACTGAGGACATCTCTGCAGGGATCAAGGTTCTGCATGTGAGCGCAACAATTTAGAGAATCCGGCAGGGCTGCAGTCCAGCACAGTTTGTTAATTGGCAGGTTTTGGAGGGATTTCCCACACTGTTCTGGACACCAGATTATGGGAAGAGATCTTTGCAGATAGAGGACGAGAGTCCACACGGGCTCCGAGTGGCTCAGTGCCTTTACTATGGCCTGGGGGTAGCGAGTTGGAATCCCGAGCCATGAGCTTTGCCATCAGCAGCCAGAGTCTGAGAGAGCACAATTTGCCGCACTCTCTCCAGGTGGGCAGATGGCGCTCTCCTTCCTCATCACTCGGCACTGACGTCTGTTAGCTGGTGTGGTGAAGCTAGGCACCCGCCTGGTTTTACATGTATTGGAGGTGGAGTGTTTACCCTAAGTCCTTACCCTCCGACATGACGGAGATGTCAAACACAGAGCCAACTCCAGCCGCTGATATTAATGTGCATTAATCGTTTAATTAACCGTAATACTGATTCGAGGTCACGTCGCCTTTAGCTTGTACAGGAAAACTGTCCCAATAGCTTGTATAGCAGGCTTTGCCACTGCAGGTGTGCACCCTCAGTGTGCTCATGTCTATGTGTGTGTGTGTGTGTGTGTCCTGAGCGCATGGCCACGTGGACCAAATTAGCAGGCTTTTTCGGCTCTGTGCCCGGGCCGGGGGCCGTGAAATTGCGATTATTGTGGCGGGGCCGTGGTGGTCTCGGGGAGCGGGGCGTGGTGGGGAGGGGTGCGAATGATTCACTGGACTGTAATGCGAATCCCATCACAAGACAGAGAGCATGAATGGAGCTCCTCAGAGGGATGACCTCACCGCTGGCATGGAGGCCAAGGCCCTGCCCCATCACTCTGAGAGATCTCATTCATAAAGAATGAGTGGTGATGCTATTGATTCAGGGGTCCGGTGACACGGACTGAGCAGGCATGCCTCTATCTTACAGACTTAAAAGGTAGCAGGCCTTGTGTGTGTGGGACTGTGTGTGTCCTTGTAGCGGCGCATGAGAGAAAGTGAGTGGGCGTGCAATAAAAAAGCCACACAGCTCATTTGGGTCTCTTTCAAAAGTCTGGAAGATATTTAAACCGCCTGAATGCTTTTGTTGTGCCTGATTTGTTTGAGTCTATATGTCAGATTAGCATATTGGCCATTGCAGTGCAGCCCCCTCTCTCTTTTTCTCTCTTCATGTATGTGTGTGTGTGTGTGTCTCTCACTCTTTGCAGGCTTCGTGTGGGTGTATTGTTTTTTACGTGACCTTGTCTGCACTGATGTCCGGCCAGAGGTGAGCGAGAGGGTGCGAAGTGAGAAAGGGATAGTGAGAGTGAGAGAGAGATAGCAAAGCTGGTGGTGCTCCTCCTCACACACCAGATACCAGGGCGAGTATTGAACCCACAACCCCGGACCCCTGGAGCTGTGCGGCACACACCAGAGATGCTAGCAGAGGCAACGTGTGAGAGCTATCATGCTCTCAGCAGGGCACTTCACTGCCCACTGCCTTTAAGACTCTCTGCAGGGGTCCGAGAGCCCCTCCACCAGCCATCCGGACATGACGGTGCTATCAGAACCACTTTGTTGTAGATCTTTATCTTTCCACTTTCTCCGGGAGCACGTTAGGGGCAGGCTGTAAAGTCTGGCTGGGCGGCTGGGATGAAGGAGGGTCATTCACCCAAGCGCAGGGGATGCGACGATGGGGGATGGGGGTGGGGCACAGGGCAAGGGGTGTGGTTCATGGCTGAGAGGGGTGCTTGTTCTGCCCACTATTTAGATTTCCATCTGAAGCAAAAAGAGAAGCAAAGGCTGGGACAGGAATAGCAGCGACTCCCCCAGAGGCTGTGCCAAGGCTGGACGGCTGGGTGGCTGGGCGTCTGGACGGACGGATGGGATCACGAGCAGGGGGCTCTCCCATCCTGGAACAATGCGGTTATTCTTAGAAGTGCAGATGGAGGATGCCCCGACACAGACACACACACACACACACACATTTAAAAGAATCAACGAGGGGATTCACGTCATATTCACCACTGCTCATAAAGCAGGGACATGAAGGGTGCAGAAGTTAACCTTTACCTCCTTATTCAACCGCCTTCACTTTCTGCGTTTCCTACCACTACCTTCACCTCTTTGCCTCTAATATCTAGTTCTGAAATCTCTATGTCTCCGGAAATAAATTTTCCGCTCACAACTTTTCACTACGCTATCATTTGCATTCTCATCGATTGCTGAATTCTAGCTGCAAAAAAAAGTTCATATTTTAATTTCTATATAAAACATTTTTTACTTCTTGAATAAAATACGTAGACATATTTAGAAATATATAAGATATAATTTATTACACACACAACTTCTTATATTCAATATATTTGCATTATATAAAATATTTAAATGTCTTATAGCACCTAGAATTCATCAGAAAGTGAGAATGCTAATGGTACAATGTACACCTAATTGTTTTTTTTTAACTACAAAAATAGAAGAGCAGCTTATAGAGCCACAATATATGCTGTATGTTGTAATATCTGGCACCTGCAGTATGATTTTTGAGGAGCGTGTGTATAAAATTATCCCAAACTGACCTGTTTTGAATTCATATGAGGATGTTTATCATATATTTGAGGAGGTATAGCTGCACCGCTTCATGGAGATGATTCATTAGCCTGAGTGTTGTTAACATGCTTTAGAGTGATGCTACAGCCACCAGAAGGGTGATGCAGATGACACGGGTGTGAATTGCCTCACGTACATAATGAATGGAAGATATTTCTTGAGAAATATGTATATTCTCTATGGTTGCTTCTATCATTTATGATATGATACAATTTCATAAAGTGTTTTCTAACTGAACCTGTAAAACTGCAGAACTGTGCAAAAGCTTTAGGCATCTGTGGACATTTCATTGAAAATTCATTGATTCATCAACTGCTTATCTGGACTACAAATAACACTCCTACAGAAAGTGGTGGAGGTGGTTCTCCATCACTGTGTTCATCATTAGAACATCTCCAAAGTTCTCCTCTCTCATGGAGTCTAGTGTTATTTAGAGTTCTCCTCAGATCAACACCTGCTTTGGTTAAATCAGGGCTTAATGGTGGTAAATCAGGTGAGCTGGAGGCCTGGAACCAACTCACAAGATCTCACCTACTTTCTTGTTCCTTTTTATGGGATTTATGTTCACCTGCATCTTATCTAATAGAATCTGGAGCTTCTACTGTAAAAAAAAAAACTCTCTTAATGCCTTTAAATAGTGCGATTAGGTGCCTCAACGTCTGCACAGGACTGTCTGTAAAATACCTATGCTACATTCGGCCCCTATAGATGCACGATTGCAAGGTATATCACGACTGCAGTATCTCGTACTGTGGTATTCTGACCAAATGACACAGCCCTAACAGAAAGATCCTGGTGGTGATTAAGGTGCATCCGCAGGTGTGATAAACTGTACGTTTTGCACTGGCAGGTTTGCACTGCAGACTTTTGCAGTTGCGTACATATGCATATATGTGTGTGTGTGTGTGTGTGTGTGTGTGCACTTGGTTCAGGAGACCTTGCATGCACTGTTTAGACCTGCGAAACAAACAAACGGAAAACACGCCAAACAGTTTATGTCTCCAAGCAATGTTACTCCCTCCCTCCCACCCTCCCTCCCATCCTAAAGCACAAGCCTCTGTTAAGTGTGTGTAGCGCTGTAAGACTGGGCAGTAATGCACTGCTGAAAGATTAAAAAAAAAAACACGACTATTATTCGGTCTGACTCGAGCTACGATTACGATCAGCCAGCCTTTGTAATGCTGGAGTGATTGAGTAGGGAAAAAGCTCTGTGTGTAATTAGCAGTGGGGTGGCTAATGGTTTCTGTGTACTGTGGGGCCAGCCGAGGGCCAACAGATGCATACTCACTAAATGAATTCCCTGCAGACCGCAATGTTTTCATGTAGCATGCCACACATACTTGCGTTGTTTTACAATGGCTAATGCGCCGGCTTTTAGAAGTGTATGCAAACGCGCGTGTGAACGTTCTTAAATTGCGATCTTCAAACCAAAGAGTCGATTCCGAGTCTAAAAACTCCAATTACCAAAAAAAAAATTCTACACAAAAGCACCACTGACTGCCGCCAGCATGCCGAAAATAGAAGCCTGAAATTAGCAGCAAGGCGGTATGAAAGAGACGAGCTATCTGACACGAACGGCTTACTGGAGATGACATCTGTATCGGTGGGATTCTTCTGCTGACATCAAAGCGACACCCAACAACCCACCACTCGGGGCAGAGGCAAAAAAAAGCCGTTTCTACAGAAAGCAACTCAAAAGTGCTGCCTGTAATGGAACACAAGGGGTTAAAACTGTAGTACCTAGAATTCATCTGATTTAGAGAACGCAAATGGTACAGCTCCACCCATTTACATTTACGGCATTTAGCAGACGCTCTTTTCCAGAGCGACTTACAAAGTGCTTTGCTATTTACCCAAGAAAAACCTAAGCTAGTTAGAATAGACCAATAATTCAAAGGATACCTCTAAGCTTAGACTCTACTAAACACAAGTCAATAAGGTGACCATAGTACTCTAATCGTCCAAGTACTCTCTGAAGAGGTGGGTCTTCAGTCTGCGTTTGAAGACAGCGAGCGACTCGGCCGTTCGGACACCCAGGGGAAGCTCGTTCCACCACTTCGGTGCAGGACAGTAAAAAGCCTGGACGCTCGTCTTCCACGGACTTTGAGGGATGGCGGGTCGAGCCGAGCCGTACTTGAAGCTGGACGGGCTCTAGATGCGGATCGGCTTTTGACCATCGCCATCAAGTACGGAGGGGCTGGTCCGTTCTTGGCTTTGTAGGCCAGCGTCAGGGTTTTGAATCTGAAGCCAGTGAAGAGAACGCAGCGGTGGAGTGACATGGCTGAATTTAGGGACACCCCCCACCCCCCTCCCAAACCATAATGTTTTTTAACATACACCACACAGACAAAAGTATTGGGACACTTGCTCGTTCACTGTATCTTCTGAAATTAAGGGTTTTATAAAGAGCTAATCCTGCTTTTGTATCCTGAGTAACTGTCTCTACTGTCCAGGGAAGAAGACTTTCGACTAGATTTTGGAGGAGGAGCAGTGCTGTGAGGATTTGATTGCATTCAGTCAAGACGAGAGCATCAGTCAGGTCAGTCAGGGCGTTGGATGATCATCACCCCACTTTATCCCCAACTCATCAGCCCGTCCCAAAAGTACTGGATTAAGCACTACTATCATTCCAGAGAACGCTCAGAGTTCCACTGCTCCACAGCTCTACGCCTGGCTATACTGCTCCAGGGAGTCCCTGGAGAATGACTATAAGGACTAGACACATCGGTGTCAGCAATGGGTGCAACTTATAGTAGGTGAATGCACCCGTTAGAAGGGGTGTCCACAGATATTTGGACATACAGTGTACATCAAACAATGTATATTGTGTATTTGATTTATGCAGCATCTGCAGTACGGGTTTTTTGAGGAGTAATGGTACACAAGGGGTTAAGAACACCCATCAATCCAAATCACGCATTCCTGTCATTATTACTATTCCAGTTTTCCAGTAAAAACAGGTTCCAAGAATGCTTCGACTCAACCCCAGCAGGAACACAGTGTATGTTGACGCACAAAAAAGAAACCCTATGTCAAAGCACACTCTGTGGGCCTCTGCTAATAAAGCGGCCTGCTAACAGCTAACCCTGCTCTGCCGTTTTATGAGAAAAGTGTGAGTTGCCGGATCCCGCCGAGCTTTGCTTGTGTATGTGAACGTGTGTCAAAGACTGGAGCCCATTATGACTGCCTCTGGGAGCCAGTCCAGACGCCTCCGTCGACTGCTGCGGCTGTTCTCAGCCATGAACCCAACTCAGCGAGTAGGCACTTTCCCGTCAGAGACGTGGTGAAGGAGGCCCAGCTGCGATGGCTGCATGGGACTGCCGGAGAACATGCATCTTCCATTCAAGCGAGCGTCACAGCTCGAACGAACCCAGAAGAGAGTCATAAAGGCCGAGGGACCCGCTCTTCAGCCAAACACCTGGGCAGCAGAGCGCAGTCACTGTACGCGGCGGAGTCCAGAACACAGCGCAGGATGATACCATATGTAGCGGAAACCATAAGCCGGACTCACTCTTTCAGTGCGGTACCTCGGCTGCGAGCTCCCGTTTGCCAGGGTGAACGCAGAAATAGCATAATTGCAAAAACAGCACAAGCTCCGTAAGTCCAAAAACAGGTGGTTTGGTGGAAGAGCAGACTCGGAGGGGCGGTTAAAGAGCTGGGGCCAGCTCTACTAGTCTACTAGAGTCCTAGCACACCTCATTTTGAGATACCGTAGTATCTGAAGCATAGCTGAAGCATTTTTGTTCACACTGGAATCAGGCTTACCTCTCATAAACAAGCCCCAGACTACCAAAGAAACTGCCCCCTAAACCCTCCATCTGCATGCCTAACTACTCCTTCAGCCACCAACTTCTTCTATGTCCTTACTACAATCAGAACGACTGTCCACAATTAGTCGGCAGCCGCCCACAGCGCCGGCAGGCAGGCATGCAACGTGCAGGGAAGGTGTAGGCCTACTAGAGCCACATACAGTGTTTTCAACAACCCCACAACACATATGGGGCTGCAGAGACGCCCATAAAACAGGCACAGTGACGATGCCAGAGGGTGGCACTGCGAGAGGCACCGGTCAGACTGGCTTACTCACCTCCAGAGCCGCCTGCCACCCAGGAGGCAGTCTGGAGCCCATCAGTGGGTCCTTGAGAGCCTGGGCTGGGCTCGTGCTGAGGGCTCGAGGGGGTGGGAGGGGTGGAGGTTGCCCATCAGAGGCTCTGACTCAGTAATTAGCCTGTAACAGGCAGCTGGGATGAGACGACGTCGCAGCAGACAGACACCACATCAGGGGCCGGTGAGACGCGGCAAAAAGCCGGAGGAAAAAAAAGAGAAGGCGCATGTGTGCCGCAGAGGGAGGGAACGAGGGTAGGAAAAATGAAGAGTAGGGGGGTTGGATATAGATGGAAAGGGGGAAAAAAAATGTTCCCGGCTTGTGTTTTCTTCCCCGCTCGGGGACACGCTGTTTCTTTTGTTTTTGTTTTGGTTCTGCGTGGAGCTTTGGAGACGTGCAGCCTGGGCCGGCTGCTGAGAAAAGTCTACGGCGCAATAAAAAAGGGGTCAGCTCTGCCACGACACGTCTGAGAGTACGTTCCTCTGTCCGTCCATGCTCAGTGACACAAGCTTGACAGGTTGGAAACAGCCAGGTCTCAAACCTGCCGCCATTGCAGTTAAAGTCTGGACTCTGTCTGGACTGCTCTCACACATGCTTACGATTTAGAAGGCCGTTGTTTCGGTAGGTAAATACCCCCCATCCACCCCCCCTCCCTTCTTTGATGACTACACGTTAAAGGGAACAATAAATATGTGTGGTCACAAGCCAGGCATTCTCAAAGTGGAGTCATTTAGCCAACGCACATTCTACCGAGGGGAGTCATTTCACCAGGGCACGTCACTAAGAAGCATAGAGTGCTTCATCTCAGGGCGTTTGGCCCGAGCTCAAAAACACAGCTTCGGCAACAATACCCAATATCACTTCAGTATAACGCGAAGTGTGTATTACAGTGTTTGTTCAACTGTAAAACACACTCCGCCTCATAATTATAAATGAGCTAGGCGCTGCAGGAATGTGCTAAGTGAGCTTGTTCAGGCCCTCCACTCTCTGGCATGCCTTGGCACAAGCAAAAAAAAAACTTTTGGCCTGACTCGTAAAGCGTTCAGAGGCCTATTAAAAAATGAGCTGGGACCTAGTCATTTGTTTTGCTTCGCCAGCCACCCACATGAGATGAGTGTGGATCACCTAGCTTCATGTTTGCACAGCTGCCAGGGTGCCCAGCATGCCCGCAGTCTGGCAAAGAGAGTCTGGGCTGGGCTTTTGCTGTAGCGGTGAGCAAGGAACACTTGGGCAGATCTTCTTATGTAACATGGGAAAACATGGCTGCTCTTTGATATTTCCAGACCAGGAGGTCTTGATTAAAAAGGCATTTGATTAAAAAAAACAATGAGGGACCTACAAAAATGGATGAGTGGGACAAAAGTATCGGGACACATGGTCATTCACTGTTTCTGACTAAATCAAGAGTTATAAGAAGAGTTGATCCTGCTTTTGTTGGAGTATCTGTCTGCACTGTCCAGAGAAAAAGGGTTTCTACTAGATTTTGAAAGAGGAGAACTGCTGTGAGGGTTTGATTGCATTCAGCGACAACAGAGTAGACAGCAGATCACCCTCTCATCTCATCTCCAACTTCCCAACTCATCCCAAAAGTACTGGATGGAGCTCCACCATCCATCATTCAAGAGAACACAGTTCTTCCACTGCTCCACAGCTTCTCAATGCTGGTGGGCTTCATACCCCTCTACTAGCCCACGCCTGGCATTATTAGGAAGCATGGTGCCAATAGGTTCATGACGTTGATCTGCTCCAGAGAGTCCTATTCTGTTAGCAGTACTTCTCTACAGGGACTAGACAAGCTGTGTGTGTGCCTGTGCACTTGCATCAGCAATGGGTGCAACTTAAAAAAGCTGAATGCATTCATTAGAAGGGGTGTCCACAAACATTTGGACATATCTAGCGGTGGACATATCTAGGTTTTTATCTCAAGTTATTGTGTCTCAAGGCTGCCCAGTGTAACTGATGGATGCTGATAGCGCGCTCCAGTGTTGATTGCGCATGTCTACGAAGGTTTGGTGTGTGCGGTTCGAGACGATCGAGCGCAGTGTCTTAATCAGATAAAAGAGGGCAGCAGGCAGCCCACCCAGCCCTTACACATTCCTGTCACTCGCTGAACCTTGGCTTCCAACAGAGGGAAAGAGGGAGAGAGAGAGGGAAGGACCCTCATCAAGAGCTACTTCTATCTACAGCCTGAAACGAGCGGGTGGGAGGTGACCTCTGGCTTTCTCTCATGTTGTTGCTGACCCACTTGGCCGTGCTAAGTACTCTTTGGTCAAACATGAAAGAAGCGGCCCTGTCGTCAAGCGCTTTGACGCCAAACGCCATTAGAGCGCTCACCTCGGCTCCCTCTGCATGCTCGGACGTTTGATACTGTTTTGCTTGCAGGGTCTTTGCGCTAAGCCTGGCCTGGAACACCTCAAGGCGCCATTTCCACGTAGCACGTGGTTCACATCTGTATCTGGTGCGCGGTGGCTCCAGTCAAGCCGCGAGATCTTTGTGAGTGCTGGTCCTCAGGAAGATTTGTCTCTGGGCTGCATAGTTTTTGCTAAGAACTGCGAATGTGCAAAGACAATCGTATTTAGGCAGGTCTATCTGTGAACCCGAGTGTGCTGGTGGAGGCCATCGTCCTCAAGTGGAGCCCTCCATTGTCTGTTCTTCCTCTATTTGTCTTTGGAGTAAATCAGATCATCTCCGATGAACTGTAAACTACTTGTGTGTGGCTCTTGACTTGATTCATTCAGCTCGACTATTCATCACCTTTGTGTAAACAGAGGGAAGCGAGAGAGAAAGAGAAAGAGAGAAAGAGAGCGACGGATGCCGAGGACAGCGGAGAGAAGTCAGGCATGCCTGACAAACTAAGACTAGTCAGGAGGTCAGAAGTCCATGTCGGCAGCAGTTCTCACTTAATAACACCTGTCAAACAGTTACAAGGCGGCACTGGGCAGAAGTAGGAGCAATGAGGGCATTGCATGGTCAGATTCAGGTGGGCAAACTAACAGCTGAATCATTTTTTACCCACGTTTCAAGACCCAAGACCAAGCCCTGTTCATGTAAACCCCCCCAATGCCCACACAAGTGAAGCCAGCGCCAACACAACAGCTAACAGACGCCTGCGCTGACCAACATCACACTACGAGTGATGTGGGGACAATGTGCCATCAACCCACCCCTGAAAGAGCAAGGCTAACTGTGCTCTCTCCAACTCAGCTGATGCCAATTAGCTTACATAGCAGTTTCAAAATCACTGTGATGCTAACTCCACACTATATAGCTATGTAGCATGTGAGTCACATGTGTGTGAAGTCCACCTCAGCCCACATTCTTCTTTACCTTTCAATGGCCATTCTGCATCTGTTCTCAGCTTGTCCAGAAATGCACGTCTAAAGCGTGTCCTTCTTGAGGGGTGGCTTAAAACGCAAATTCCACTTCCACATTATTTCTCTGCAATTGGACTCCAAGTCCACGTATCTGCTCTGTATCTGACAGACTTCCCACATTGGTGCCTACCTGTTCCCAATTCAAACCAGTGACCTCCAGCCAACAGGAGGGCAAGCGTCTGACACCTACACCACTAGGAATCCTCTGTTCCCTATTTTTAACTGAAGCGTGCCGTCGCCCAGGACGCACCGAAGATGCCCAGAATACACTCAGGCAAGCCTTTCATGACATCACTCCTCACGCTACCGATACCATGCCGTCATATCGCCCACCCGTAGTGCATCTCCTCCAGCCCCCCTATCCTGTTCCCCGCCTCCCATAAGCCCGCAGCCCGCCGCGGATGCCCACATGCTGAGGAGTTTTGGAAGAAGTTTTGTAAGACGTACAGAGAGCGGAGGAGCCGGCCAGGTTAAGGCCAGTCTTACGCGAGAGTTCATTCCTTGGCACAAAAGATTGCTAACCCAGGGCTTTCCCGACTGACCGGGCAAGAGGGAGCCTGTGTTGTGAAATGGTTTTGCAAGATAGTGCAAAGTTTTGGCAAGCGTGGTGCAGCTATCAGCAACTTTTTGTCTTAAATGGCGCACAAGTGTTTTTCCATGCGACTGATAAAAAAATAATTTAAAAAACAAACACAAAAAGAAGCGTGTGCGTGCGAACGAGCGTGCATGCTTGTGTTTACATGCACGCTCATGTGTGCAGGCCTTTAAGTGTGTGTGTGTATGTACGTACGTACTTGTGTGTGCATGTGTGTGTCTGTGCATGTGTGTGTCTGTGCATGTGTGTGTCTGTGCATGTGTGTGTGTTTTATAGTGATTCAGATCTCACACCTTAAGCAGCAGTCGGCTTTCAGTATGACACACTTGTGGGGTGAATAACACGTTTCCATGATGTATCTACAGCTGGTGCGGTGTGTGCGTTTGAGAGTGGTCGAGCGAGAGAGGGAGAGAGAGAGAGAGAGAGAGAGAGAGAGGGGACCAGAGATAGATGTCAGAAAAAACCAGCGGCCACTGAACTCCCGCTGCCCCGCTGACCGAGCAAGAACAGGGTCACGTTCTTAAAAAAGTGCATTGGACGAGTGTACAACAGAGCTATGAGGTTTTGTTCCCCCTTACACACACACACACACACACACACATACACACACATGCACTCACACACTAAGCATTAACTAGCCTGCACACTCATCACCTCAGGCCAAGCCTAAGGAGTGTCTTGTCGGGACGGTGAGGGGGGAGGACGAGAATGCTGACTGCCTAAAGCCGCATGGCATGCGCCCTCCTCCCTCACTCCCTCCCTCCGCCTTTTGGCTGTCCCGGGACGCTGCCATGATGAACGGGCAGTGAAACAGCACCGTGGCGAGCTGCGTTCGGGGGGGTGTATTTGCTGAACACTAGGCCCATTAATTCTACAGCCTGATACCACTTTTAGAAGTATGCAGCAGGTCCGGTACCAACCTGATACTTCTGATAAAACTTTATAAAGATGAGCTGATCAGTTTTTTGTTTTTTTTTTACTGAGGGGCATCTAAAAATAGGCTCACTCTTCCACCCCTAGGCTGGAGTTTAGGCTAGATTTGTCGCAAGGCTGCTTGGATCTATTGAAATCCATTGATCTGCATTGATGCCAATGACTGATCCAGCCCGTTTCTACCCTACACACAACATGCCCTCTCTCCCTATATGCTACTACTACTGTCCTCAGTTTGCTCGTGCTTGGCAATGCACAACCATGCACGAATAACCACCAGTGCACGAGCTACATCCTGCAGACATCACCACTGGTCAGCTCCCAAGTTGGAAACAGCTGGAAACCACTGCTGACCACCACCACCACCACCATCATCATCAACAGGTAGCTGACACACACACACACACACACACACACACACACACACACACACTCCCATCCCAACTACACACTGCTGCAGAAGAGCAGTAGAGAGAGTCCAGCACGTAGACAGCCAGCTACAGCAGCCGAGCAAGCACTCGCTTCCCGTCCACGTCTGATAGCTGATCTCTCTCGCGCTGAAAGGTCATAAATAATTGATGTGCACATCTGGAGGAGCTCGTGCGTGGAGAAAAGGAAAAAAGGCATTGGCATTGTCTCGTCTTGGCTTTGTAGTACCGAAACTGTCACCACCACCAACACCACCACCAACAACATCTCCCACCCAAAACAAGGGCTTGCCTCAGCTCTCTCGAGCCCCCCCCCTCCCTCCCTCTCCTTCATCCTCGCGCTGTACATTAACGAGCCCTACGAGAACGAACGGCGGCTCGAGCCGCTGGACAACATAAAAAGTTCGCGTGCTGCCGCAAAACGCATCCGCTGGTCGAAGCAGGAAAACAGGGGGTTCACTTTTACTCACCGTCCACTTTTTCAGCTTTTATCATTAACGTCGGCTTCATATCGACAGCTGCCGTCATGCTCTCGCATTCACTGTAGTCCAAAACACACTGTTAGACTTCACGTGCTCGCTCGCTCGCTCTCTCTCTCTCTCTTACTCGCTCGCTCTATGTCTCTCTGTCTCTCTCGTGCTCCCTCCTTCGGGTCCGTTACCGTTAGCTAGCTAACTAAAAAATAATAATAATAATAAAATAATAATAAAAAAAAACAATAAACTAAATATTTATCCCAATTTACTCTAAATATAGCTGTATAATGCCCCCAAAATATAATATAATATCCACCTTCTCACATACAAAGTTCCCTCTCTCTCTCTTACTCACTTCTCACTCTCTCTCTCTCTCTCTCTCGTTCTTCTCCTCTCTCTCTCTCTCCGTCTCTCTACCTCCGTCAGGGCGTTGCTGTGGGTCCAGCCTCTCGCCCTCGTTTCTTTGTTTACCACCCGTTTTCAGACAAGCCCCGCCCCCCCCGCGCTCTGGTTCGCTGGTAGTACCCCGCGTCCTGCGCCAGGATTGGCTACGAGTTTACCCTCGTGAGCGCGGACCACTGACGAATTGTAGCGGTGGTGGGCGGGGCTTGGCGGAAAACGGGCGGGGAAAGAAAAGTAGCAATGACGCGGGGGAAAGGGGGCGGAGTCGACACTGATTCACAATTCAATTACATTCCTTTCAGCTCTCCCTCCGTGAGAATGGGAATAGCGTTAGCTACGTGTCCCCGGGGAGAGAGGGATTTGCCCTAAAATAAGGCTGGACACGTTTCTTTTATTTTTTTTTTTATTTATTATAATTTTTTAATTTATTTTAATTATGTTTTTTTTGTTGTTTTTTTTTTTTGGACACGCTCGCTCACATGACTCGCTTTTACTCGCTGTTTTAACGAGTTGGCAAAGAAGAGTGATTTCACAAAAAGAAACAGAAGTCACATCTTGTCCATCTCCTCACTGTGAACGAAGTTGAGCAATCTCTCAAGAACCAAAAAAAACAAAAAACAACACTAGAGAACCCAACTACAGTGATGCAACCGATTGCTACACTGGTGATATCACACAAATACTGCATGCATGTCTGTGAATCATAATTTGCTGGAGGTGTCCAGTGCCAAACTACACCGACCTCCAAATGTCAAGCATCCCATGTGTCTCTCATCTTCTGACGAACACTTCGTCATCTGAAGAAAAGCTATGATAAGTGAAACTCACAAGCTCCAGCACCAGGGGTAGAGCGTGGGACTGTTGTGAAGGGAGAGCGAGTGCCCTCGTAATGCAGGCCAAATCCTCATTAACACCTCACAGTATTTCCTGCCCGCCTTGACTGGACCAATAAAAAAAAATGTCTACATTTTCACAGAGGGTCTTCTCGCCGTAATCACGTCCCTCAAAAACAGGGCTGCCCTTGACCAGCGGTCGGCCCTTTTCAGGAATGGCCTACTCCAGGGGTTCCTTAGTTTTGAGTATGTTGGGAAATGCAACAGATTAAAAATGTGAAGTAGGTGAGTTGGAGGGGTAAGCAACCTCATCTGTGAATTTTGACAGCATTCGGACATAGCTTACCCTATAGACCGGGCCCTTATCCTACTTTAAGCCGTATAAGTAGTCTATTAGGGCCTCTAAACAACAAATTCATGAGTGTTGAATCATGATTTTAATTATTTTTCAGGTGTATTTAGTCGTTTTTATGCGTTTAATTAAATTCCATAGCCAGTTTAGTATGTTTAGTTAGTTAGTTTTATTGGGGTCAATGGGGCACCCTAGTAGGTTGTAGGGCCTCCTCCAAATGCCTACAAACTGTCTTCCTGATCACTGTTTTGTATCATAAGGTAGCGCAGAATTCATACAATAAAGCCACTATTAGGCCTATAAATAACTCACAGCCGGGCTGAAGTACGGCCTCCACACTGTAGGGTTAGCTATAGGTGGATATAGCTGCCGATCCCTTTTGTTATAGCCAGATTTAACAAAGCTACTGTACTATATACTGTACTGTAAGTTATTATGCTGATATGAGCTCTAGTTTTTAGCCAAATATAAATTTTCCAGTCATGAGTGTTACCAATATTTGATTTTTTTTTTTTATGTGTATTTAGTCTTTTTATTCGTTTAATTTAATTCCATAGCCAGTTTAGTTAGTTATTTTTATTGGGGTCAGTAGTAGGTTGTAGGGCCTACTCCAAATGCCTGCAAACTGTCTTCCTGATCACTATTTTGCACCATAAAGTAGCACAGAATATATACAATAAAGCCACTATTAAGCCTATAAATAGCTCACAGTGGGAGCTAGCCGGGCTGAAGTACGGCCTCCACACTGCAGGGTTAGCTATAGGTAGATATACTATAGCTATAGGTACTATATACGTTATATATATATAAGTTATTATGCTGATATGAGCTCTAGTTTGTAGCCAACTATTAATTTTCCAGATTTGACACTGCCTCTTAGAATGAATTCATTTGATTTATACAGCTATTTTTCTGTATTTATATCAGAAAGCTCGTTTGGTTCAAATTAATTAATGGAATTAAATAATTATTATTACAAGTAGCTACAGCATATTTGTGAAAAACAAATGGTACTCCTCTACAGGGCTGGAAAACCCTGGCTTACTGTCCTGTTCCTCTTCATAAAGAGATTCTTCCCTTGAGTGAAAACTGGACATTGTGGCCAATTTATAGCAACTTACTCAACTTGGCTGTTTACCATCACAGCCTATGAGTCAGACGGGGTCTCTCAGGGCCTTCAGTGAAGTCCTAATGGTTTGTGGGAATTAAACATCTATATATTTTTTTAGTTTCACTGATACAATATATTGACAAAAGTATTGGGACACCTGCTAAAACTTCTAAAATTCTAAAAGAAGAGGGAGGAAGGCTTTATGCGAGGATTTGATTGCATTCAACGACAAGAGCTAGTGTTAGTGAGGTCAGAATGTTGGCTGATCAACACCACATCTCATCCCCAACTCCTTAACTCATCCCAAACGTACTGGATGGAGCACCAACCATCATTCCAGCTCAACGCTTAGAGGCTCTATACTCTTCTTGCCCATGCCAAAGTTTTAATGGCATGGCGCCAATAGGTTCATGTTTATCTACTTCTCTATAGAGACTAGACAAGCGTAAAGCATTGAATGCTGAATGCATTTATCAGAAGGGGTGTCCACAAACATTTGGACGTAGAGTTCAGGGCCATCATGCTTGTTGTAGTTCAAGCTTCAGGAGCTGAACCGAAGGTCTTACAAGTTCTTAAACCAGATTAACCACCAACCTTGTCATCATCTCCTAGAACTGTGGACGATGAGAAATGTCACAATAGCCATTTTGGAGATAAAAGGTTATACAACATGTTAATATCTTGTACAAGCTTTCAGCGTTTCCTCTAGAGTGGGTTAAAAATAAAAAAACGAACCCCAGCATTAGCTTAGCATTAACATGGTATCAGAAATGCAATCATCAGAAAAGTTTATTGGTCTCGTTTCTTGAGTTTTGGTATTTATAGCCTGGAGTGAAGGCCTTGCTTCAGTAGGCACTGTTCTCTTCTGGGGTAATTGCGAGCTTTCTTTGTCCGTGTTCTATATTCGGATTGTCTTTAGCGAGGCATGCGGCCTTCGTTGGAAATGGATTTCAATTATGGAGATGACTAAACTGGGTAAGCTGAAACAAAACTTGTGCTCACGGTTTTGGATGAGACATTATGGCCCATTATGGTCCGGCTCTCTCTGAAGCAGACAGATATGGGTGGGTGGGGGTGTTGGGGGGGGGGGGGGGGGTGTAGCGTGCTCTCCCACATTGAGTTAATTAGCTGCCATGGTAACAGATCGCCATCGCGATTGTCATTGTGCTGATAGGCTCATTTCCCAAGTGGAACCTAACGCTCTTGACAACTGTGAGAAGGGGCTGTCAAAAAACATTCATCCACGTCAGACATAAATGGCTGCATCTCCCAAAAAATGAAAGCAGCCCTTTCTTTCATGGGTGTTAATCAAAGATCCTTTCTTAGCAGCGGAACCACGCGTAGCATTTTAGCCTCCCCCGGGCTGAATAACCCTGTTAGCCCAGTCAATACTGGCTGGTCTCGCTCAGCAGCAGGTCTGGCCGTGATGCCACCCATCCTCAAATGGATCCGGGAGAGCGGGGAGCCAGCGTTATTGATCAGCTATGGATTTTTTTTTTTTAAACAGGGATCCCTTGCAGGCTAGCCATTAGCCTGTCTGGGTAGCGTTTCATCTGGCAGATATGAGCAATGGTGCGAAAGGACCAGCGAATGGCCTAGCGAAGGACTTCCAAATCAGAAGGCTGGAGGAGGGTAATAAAAGTGGGAGTCTACCTCGCGCAACTCCCCCCACCATCACCACCACCTCCACCCCTTTTAGTCACTCACTCATTCACTCATTCTCTCCCTCCTCCTCTCACTAGCCTTCTTTGTTTTAGCCTTAATGAGCTCCTTGTATAGTCTTTAAAAGGACAGGCTAGGCTCCTCAGTGCCCAGGGGCAGCCATTAAGACTAATGGGGTTGCTGACTAATATCATAGACAGGGCTTGCTGAGTGGCATTTTTCTCTTTATAGGAGGCAGAGGTGGAAGTAGGAAAGTATGGGGGAGGGAGGCGAGGTGGGGATACTTGAAGTCTGTCATTTCTCCATGCTGCTTTGATGCTGCGATGGAGGATCTTCTGAATTGGACAGCGATGTTGTAAATGCCTACTAGAGGGATTCCATAGCCGGGGTCTATGGAGGTCAAACGAGTTAGTTCTAATGAGAAAGGGGCTGCTGGTCACTTAGGTGCTGTGTCTGATGTGCCTTAACCCTGAAACAAAAAATAAAGCCCCTGAGGCCTGGCTTTGAAAGTTTAGCATGGAAAGAAATGAATGGGAAAGTTTTGCTTTGGTAGTGAAGTCGGAGAAAATCCCATAATTCCATCATCGTCATCATCATCATCATCATCATCACCATCATCATTATAGCTGACAAGCCACACACATGCGTCTTGAAGTCTGCTTTGTTTTTGGAGAAGTGGGACCATGGAAGGATCTGGGAAAACCCTCCACTGTGACGCAAGACAGCTTCCGAACCTCGTGATGCGCTGGCCCGCGACCTGGGCTTGATTCACGAATCTGAAATTCATTCACCCTCCGAGCCTCTGGACTGTGACTCCAACTCCCGAGGTTGTTGACTCCTCAAAACAGAGCTGTTGCTGGGATACAGCTGTGGAAAAAAGCATTCCCTCTCTCTCTCTCTCTGTCTTCTTTCCTCTCTCGCTCTCTCGTTGGCCCATCCGCCTTACGGGAAAGCATGTGCCGTGTCTCCAAAAAGCGCTTAGCTGTGTGGGAAACAGTGGGGCTCAAAAGAGAGGAAGCACTGCACGCCAGTCTGTTAAGCACGCGCTAAACGCATCAATGTCCTCCTCATGTTGGAGCGCTGGACCTCGTATTAATTGACCTACCCATGCTCTGCTACGTAGTTACAAGACAAGGCAAATCCCACTGACCCCAAACGAGAAATTCCCAGCTGTATTTGGCAGAAATGCTGGAATTATGCCTCGGAGAACAGAAAGTGTGGCAATAAAGACCCTTTCAAGCTCAAAACCTGGGATATTACTGGAACACATATACTTTATGTGTACAAAAGTATTGGGACACTTGCTCATTCATTGATTCTTCTGAAATCAATGGTATTAAAAAGCGTTGATCCAGTATCCTGAGTCCTGAGTAACTGTCTCTACTGGAGCACTGCTGTCAGGATTTCTTTGATCACCACCCCACCTCACCTCCAACGCCACCCCAAACAGCAGAAATGGTGAAATTTTGCCATGGAGAACAGAAAATGTGTCAATAAAGACCCTTTTAAGCCTAAAACCTGGGATTATAGCTTAAGCTGTTCACATATGAAGCCCTAATATAGTGATTCACAGGGAAACCTGCAGTCATGCTTTCAATTAACATGGATGAAAAGCCAACAGCTCCTTAATTTATTATTTACAATTAATGGAAAAAAACAAAAGTATCGGAGAATCACTGCATTTCACTGCAATCTAGATGTCACTGTTTCACCAGTCAGGTTTCCATTCAAACGTTTCACAAATGTTATGCATTAAACATGCTATCATGAATCATGAAATTTATGCTAAATAAGCCGTGCAAAAACACTTTAGAAGGTCTAGTCGACCGTGGTCAGAATGGAGAGATTTAACTCGGCCTTCGCTTCCAGCAGAATCATCTTTGCAGCATTTGTGATCTTTTTATGGCTGTGCTGTTGTTTGCAGTGCGGAGAGACGCCGGGTTGGGCGAGCAGAGGCCTACCTAAGGAGGGCTGAAATCTCAGTGACACCCCAACGAGGTCCACCAGACATTTGGGAGTGCAAACACACCAGACAGTTCTGGGTATTTCAGCATTTCAGCATGTGGAAAGCAGCCTTTGAAAAGCTGTGTGTTATGATCGGACGTTTCACCAGTCAACAGCCACCCGGGCTTAATGATAAGAGAATCATGTGTATAGAATATGGCTTGATGGGTCATCGTTGATTCGAAAACCCCTTTTCCGTCACTCTCTTTCACATTTTGGCTTCAGAGATTTTTTCGATCTTTTTTATCTTTGTGATATTTTGAGTCTTTTTTTCTAATTTCAATGTAAAATGTAAAAACCTGGTGGATGGATAACTTGCTGCTGTCATCTAGATATCGCTGTATTTTACTGTATTTATGTCTGGGTAAACTTTACCTTTATTTTTTTTTTTTTTGGACTATTCAGCTCATGCTCACACCTAATCTGGCTCCAATGAATTAGCCTTAAATTCCCAGACAATGGTACATATAAAATGGGCTTTTTGGGTTTAATACCAACAAAGAAAAGCTACAGAGATGCCAGTGAATACCGAATAAAAAATACAGCCCTGTAAAATCTTATTTTCCCTTTAAGGAACATGCTGTTGGCGCATCCCTTTACAATAACTCCAGCTAAGCTACAGTAGCCTAGCTATGAGATTAAGTTAGCAGGCTAGCATAGCTCCTTAGCATAGCCGTTATCTGTCTTTACTTTTGAAAACTTTGATTAACCTGTGTGATTAGCCTGGTAGGAAACAACCTCACAACAATAACAATAATAGCAACCGAATGCTACATAAGAACGTTATTAAGGGGCGGAGCAAGAACAAGTCAATTCAGGGCACATCCAGAGCTAAATTAAGAGCCTAACCCATTGTGTGTCCAGATGAACGTAACCTCTCAGCTTTGCTGTCTATCTTTCGTGTCTTTCGTAAGGAGTGCTGTTGTCATGGTTTCAGCAGTTAGGAGATACAGGAGCTAAAGGTGGCGTGTGACACAGTAGCAACCAGTTCACATTAGCATATAACAATATAAGCACAGAGGGTATGGGGCCAAATACAATCATATTCACAGCTAGTTTGGTCAAACATACCTGCAATATTATGTATATGTACATATATTAAATACGACACATATGTACAAAAGTATTGGGACACCTGCTCATTCAGTTTTTTCTTCTGAAATAAATGGTAATAAAAATAGTTGATCCAGTATATCCTGAGGAACTGTCTCTACTGGACCACATCACCCTACCTCCTCCCTAAAGTACTGGATGGAGCACCACCATCATTCCAGAGAACACGGCTCAATGCTGGGAGGCTATATACCCCTCTAGCCCATGACTGGCATTAGGCAGCATGGCGCCAATAGGTCCATGATGCTGATCTGCTCCAGAGAGTCCTATTCTATTTGCAGTGCAATGGGCGCAACTTAAAGTAGCAGAATGCATTCATAAGAAGGGTGTCCACAAACATATGGACACATAGTGTGTATATATATATATATATATATATATATATAGCATATATTAATAAAATAATAGGAGATGCAATATGATGTATATATATAATAACTGTGGGTTTTCTGCTGGAGGATGCCAGTGGTCCCTGGGGCTGAGACACATTTCTGAGAGGGGGTTGAATGGGTGGGGTAGGGGGGTCCTGCTTTGGCTGCCCCCCTGCTGTCCTCCATCCCAGTGGAGCAGTCTGCTTGAACAAAGGCCCGGCTCTTTCAGAACAATTAGCGCCTCTAAAAAGCACATCTCACTCGTCCATTAGCTCGACCACGTGTCTGTCCATTCACCCCATTGTGGAACTAATTAAATTACATCACTCCTGCCCCTACCCCCCACGCCCCCCTCCCTCTGGGCATCTGCTATGTCTCTGTTTCTTAATCTGTCTCTCTCTCTCTCTCTCTCTCTCTCTCTCTCTCTCTCTCTCTCGCTCATATTTCATGCTCATATTCTCTAGGTCTGTCACAAACACAGTTTCATTCAACATCAGGTCTTTGGGTCAAACATACCTTTATGGATTAAATACACTGTTGCTGTCAGAACAAAAGAGTGAGACATTATTAATCCAACAGTCCCGACTTTATATATATATTTCAGAATTTATTAGAAGGGTGTCCATAAACATATGGACATACAGTGTTTTTAATGTGTATATTATTAATATTATAGGAGATGCAATATGATATATATATATATATATATATATATATATATATATATATATATATATAATAACTGTGTGTTTTCCACTGGAGGATGCCAGTGGTCAGTTCTGTCCTACTGAGAGCCCACAGGACCCTGGGGCTGAGAGAAAGTGGTATATCTATATAATTACTGCTGTCCAAATGAAAAACATTTATCTCCAATTTTGTCCGTTTTTAGTTTTCTCCATATTGTAAACCCTGCAGCTGCTTTGCACAGTATTTAAATAACTCTGAATGAATTGACCAATAGAAATACTCCAGAATTACTTCATAAATAATAGAATATATATATGTTTTTATATAATATTTTATATTATATTGACTTTCACTGTTTGTTTCCTCCTCCTATAAATTGGGCAGCGAATATTCTATTATTCGAATTCTGACCCTACCAGCTGTGAGCCTCAGCCGAAATCAAAGTTCGTCAGACCAGGCTACGTCTTAACTGTCCAGTGTTGGCGAGCCTGTGCTGAGCCACTGCAGCCTCAGCTTTCTGTTCTTGGCAGACAGAAGCCGAACCTGGTGCGGCCTCCTGCTGTTGTAGCTGATCGTCCTCAAAATCATTTTTGATGCAAATAAATAAAACAGCATGTACAGCATGTATTTACAAACATGAGACAGATGACAGTCCAAGTCCAGTGTTGGTTAGCAATATTAGCATAGCATCCTCCATTCTTAAGAAAAAAGGCAAACTTCAGATATCAAACATGTCTTGGCTGATTGACCGAATCTGGGATGAATGATAAGTCCTATTTGTCCTACTTTCAGTCAAATTGTTCCTTTAAACCCCGGATACTTGTGTCGGAAAGCGTACGGAAACACACGTGCGCGCACACACACACACACACACACAAACAGTACATGAGTCCTTAACCTGGTCTATTAGCTTACACTGTCCTTGGAACTGCTGTTATTCATTCAGGCCATCGATTGATCTGGCAGGTCAAAGGGCTAAGATCATTATGAATATTTTATATAATGTAGGAATGCACACACACACACACACACACACATACATACACTGAGGAGTGCATACATACATGCAAGCCAGCTACCCTGAC
The DNA here is from genome assembly GCF_030463535.1 of Salminus brasiliensis. Lineage (NCBI taxonomy): Eukaryota > Metazoa > Chordata > Actinopteri > Characiformes > Bryconidae > Salminus > Salminus brasiliensis. Next base: position 35,214,332 of record NC_132890.1, read on the forward strand.
ATGACAGATGAACCCCAGCAGAGCTGAGAATATCTGATTTCTCATGCGTCTCTCTGTGCTGTATCAGCAACAGATGAATCACGCCTCTGGTTACGGACATTTCTACATGAGAGTGCCACTGTTCCCCATACGCTACCCGCCAAAAGTGTGAGAATGCTTCTTTTGAAATCTTCAGAGTTACTTTTAAACAAAAAGCTGCTGTTTGCTAACACTTCCAGTGGATTTTGCAACCCTCTGCTCCATGTTTATCACAGTTTAGTCCAAGCTATGAAGACCACGATTTGACTGTGTCTTTGCTAATGGACATCTTTTGGTTCTAAGGAGGTTTAACCACCCGACAGGTCTGAGTGCTGATGATGACCTGGTCCTCTGCTGTTGTAGGCCGTCCACCTCGAGGCCTGTCCGACTCAGTGCTTTTCTGCTCACCATAATTGTACAACTACAGTTACTGTAGCCTTTCTGTCAGCTCCAACCAGCCTGACCAATCCCTG